>NC_136254.1:19907500-20300000 GCF_053564925.1 Oryzias latipes
ACCACAGTTCCACCCCTTTGCCCCCCACACTACACTATCCTCTACCGCCCCTTCACCACACACATTCCTCAACCCTTCCTCCCGTATTCACCCCCGATGCCCTCCCCACTCTGCAAAAGGGAGGCTGAGCCTCAGCGGGCCCCGGAGAGGTAGCCCACAGGCATGTCTCCACCCATGCACCCTAACACACAACCACATTCTTCTGATTGTCTCCCGTCACCACAAAGTGACACCCACCTAGGGTTGGGCGATGTCCCCTAATTTGGCCGTTGACGATGTTTGCTGTCAACCATCGGGATGGACGATGACATCGTCGGGGGGGGGGGGTATTTTTACATTTTCCGTTCTTATATAACTGCTATTCGTTATTTTGCTTTTTTCATTTTATTTCCCAACTAATGGTTAATCCGCGATGATCCAGTATAAACTGAGGGAAGTGACTTTAACAGAAAAAGTAACAAGCAAAATAGAAAAGAAGTAGTCCGCTCCTGCACTGAACTAGCGAAGTGGACCGGCGGAGGGCGGATTTACAGCTTTATGTTTGATGGGAAGGGGGGGGGGGGGGGGTGCTTTGTTACATGAGCGCTATGTGTGGGAGATTTAAGACTGCGATCCGTCCCGCAGCTCTAGGGGTACAAGCAACCGAACTCAGAACCGGGTCTAAACGTGTGTCTGAGCACAGTTCGGATCGTCAGCACACACAGCGGTTTGAGCTTCAAAGCAGAAATGTCGCTCAGTCCTTAGAAAACATTCAATCAATCACGTGGATTTGTGTTTCCAGTCGTGTCCCGACTAAATAAAGGCTGATGTTATTCACAGGATGCAGCGCCACCCAAAGCTAATGTTGTTAGCCCGTGTTAGCATACTGCTAATCCTGGCTTCGTTCAGAAAAAGCACTGACCACACGGATTAAAATTCAAATGATGAGCGAACAGGTTTTTCATAATAACCGTAACATTATTAAAAGCACGTTTAGAAGATCGTCTCGTATTTTACCGAGCTGACATGTCAATGCATATAGCCGCTCGGCGCTGTTATCGTTTTGTATTGAATTGTTACCTTCAATAAAGTTTGGAAAAAAAGCCGCTCGGCGGAAGTTGTATCCTCTTCCGGTTTTCAAACTGCGCATGTGCGAATACTGCGCGTGTGCGAATGATTTATTCCGACCGAAATTGTGACCTTAGTGAACGTTTTTATATTCTGAAAACATTTTTCTGGGCCCATGTACACGGTTGGATTCTAATCCGACCATTGATCCCATCAGGATATTTTGTACATGTAACCGCGGCTTATGGTGTCGACGCGCAACGTGGCGGGGGCGTGGCATCACGATGGTGGTCTCTCCATCGGGATGTCAGTCACCCATCACGATGGACGATGATATCGTCCATCGGCACAACCCTACACCCACCCCCCCAATCCCACCTATGTGTTGTGGTGTGCACTGTTTGTGGTGCAGGTACAATGGAAGGTCTCCAGTGGGGTGGCTGGCCCCACTGCTGTCAAGCACCCCCCCCCCTCCCCCGGGTCCCTCTGTGTGTAGTGTGTATGTGTTGTGTGTGTGGTGCCAACATGCAGTGTTTGGTGTCTAAAGTCATTGCCTTAAGTCTTTTGTATAACTGTTAAATTAGGGGAACTGGGTGGGTGGAGGGAGGAATTGGGGAGGGAGTGGAGCTAATTTTGTGTGAACATCCATTGTGGGGGTCATTTTCCGTTTTTAAACAATGTTTCAAAATAGAGACATGTTTTTTCTTGAGCATTTTTTTGCTTTTATGTAAAGCACTTTGTGCTTCAACTTCAACTCAAATGAAAAAGTGCAAAACAAATAAAGGTCAAAGTTTAAAGTTTAAAGTAACACACCAAAATCAAGTGTTTATGCAATTAGTGTCAAAATTCAATCGACAATACATAAAAAGACACAAGTAGGAGCCACATAGGCCTACTATGACAACATGTAAACAAATGCTTGTAATTTGCATTTATGTAGAATAAGGTTTTTTCCTCCAACTAGTCATAGGCCATGGCAGCGCACATGTATACCTCCCTAAATTTGAACTACACATTCTTTGTCTCCAATTATATTTAAAAGTGTGTTAAACAAAACTTTAAAATGTGACCAAATCAAGCAGATAAGACAATGATTTCTAAGGATAAACTGTGAGGCGGTGGTGAACGCCTCCTTAGTTTTTATTAAGACACAGGTGGATTCAGATGGGTAGAAACACAAGTATTTGTGAAACGGAGGAGATCAACTACACAAGAACATCCTCCGCAACAGTTTTGTGAGGCGTTTCTTTAATAGCCAGGCTTGGATCAGCGTTGACCCGGAGGAGCTAGAAGAATCCTTTTGGGAGGGCAGCAGGAGAGAGGTGCTAGAGGGTGTGCGCAGAGAAACGAGCAAAGATAGAGAAAGGATACGTCAGGGGGAAAAGAAAGGTTGGACTCCGAGCACCAAAACAGAAATTGGCAAACAGAGGGAAGCGTGGGTTCTTCAATTTAGAATAGTAGATTTGAACATCTAGAAACTGGCCAAAAAGGAAGCCCGCTGAATGGCTTAAAAAATTCAATGAGTTGCGCACGAGAAGGAAAAAACTACACCCTCCCTGTTGTAGAAGCGTGGGACTTCCAGGGCTTCTGGCAAGAATTTGCAAGTCCTCTGTAAGTCTGTAGCAGAAGGGTCACTTTTTATTTGCAATCATCTTTTGGAGTGGCAGCATCAGAGCCAGCAACCACTATAAAGCTTGAAAACCCCTTGAGCAACCACAGTTGAATGCTAAGCAATGTTGCAAAAGCTTCCCTTCATGCTGGACAACAGAGTACACCATATACACCAGTGTTTATGACAAATGTTTCTGCAGGTTTCATCAGTTTTCCTTTCTGATACGAGGAAACGTTTTATCATCATGTCCTATAAACCTTTTTTTTTATTTTAAACTATTGCTTATTTTAAAAATAATAATAAATTGCCCCTGGTCAGCCTGATCTAAACTTTTAGAACCATTTTTAGGCAACAATCTAGTTTATTCAAAAACAATCATTTAAAATAAATAAATAAATAAAACTAAAATATGTTATAAACTAACCATTTTTTTCTTGAAAAGTCCAAATGATTACAGTAATAGTTTTTTACCATTTTAAATATAGGATTACAGTACAGATTTTGGTTAAGACACAAATAATTAAGGAATTACTTGAAAATTTAAGCAAAATCACCTCAATTTCAAAATCAAAGTGTTTCTAAGGTTTTTTCTGCCTTTTTTGCCTATACTTAAATATCACTGTCAACATCCTATAATCACCCAATCTATATCAGGGTATGTGCACAGTAGTCACCAACATTCCAAGAAATGGATTTGGTTGGTACTCTTATGCAAAAGATGCTGGAAAAAGTGGTTTTCAAGAAAAAGAGAGAGGGGTGTTAACACGTTGTCTTGTCATGACATAAATCAATTTAAAACTTAAATCTCATAAAATATTTTAGTAAAAAGCTGAATGCAGAGAAACTGTTAAATCTCAGTATGTCTTGGATTGCACTTGTCCTTTTCTGGAATTTCATTTGCTTTGTGTGACCTCATATCTAATGATGTAAGACAAGCTAATTGAGTCTCTTTGGCATTCTGTGCATCCAAGAGAGCCTTCAAATAAGGACAACACTGTAATCATAAGATGAACCTTACACTGGATTTACGCTGGTCTGTCTGCAGTGAGTCTCTGTTGAGATACACTAACACAAAAAAAAAAAAAATCACGTTTATTTATCAATTGGAATCAATTGGAATGCCTTCTTCAATGCCTACGTCTGATGCCCATCCCTCCGCAACGCAAACTTTACATAGGAATACAATTTCTGGTTCGTCCATCAAGGCATCAAATTCATGGCAAAAAGCCAGAAAACCAATAAACGGGTCTCAATAAAACAAAAAACTCTGTTCTGCACCGCAGATGACACTGACGTCCATGGCGAAAATGAACGACGGAGTTATTTGTTGTGTTTAATTTTGGAAGCACAAAAACATAACATTAATAATGACACAAGACAGGCATTTTGCAAAGAGAGGGCACGGGCCAGATTGCCACATTGGATGTTGATGCTACAGGGGTGGCTCTTCTGGAAGCTGGGGGGGGGCTCAACAGAGGAAACGGAGGCAGTGAAAACTAACTGACTTTCGAGACAGGCACTCCCCAAGCAACTTGAGGGAAATGCAACGCTGAGGGACCAGTGTAAATCAGGCTTACTCCCTCTTATACATTAACACGCTGTGTAAACATATGCTGAGGAAGCAAGTGAAGAGCAAACCTACCAGAAATTCTTGAACGGTGTGTTGATCTCAAAGCCCCTGCGGTCCATATCTCTAATGTTGGCAGCAGTCAGCTCAACTTCACTGATACCTAACCCCGCTTTATAGTCCTGGACAAAGACAGCAAAAATTACACTTTAAAAGGATTAATGGATGTCCCTTTGAAAAACCAGCATTCTTACAGTAAAACCCAGTAGGTGTTATGAAAGTCCTCTACAGATATTGCCTACGTGTTTAACTTTGCAATATTAGCCTGGAGGTAGTTAGCATACTTTAGCATAATGTAAGGGAGCAAGGTCAGAAAGCGCCATCAGCACTCCCTCTGGTCAGAATATTATACGGGACATGAATGACAGTGAAGGGCCATGTTGTCACTTTAAATCTGTGCATAGATGAAGTCAACCTTTTTTATTTCGGAGCAGAGACCATCTCTGGGCATTGTTACCAAGAATCTTGAGTTTATTTTTCTCCTGGGTTATACTCATCTTTGTTCAATATTGTTCAATTCTGTCAGCAGCGTTTCATTTGCATGTTCTGTTGTGTGGACTGGACTCCTGTGATCATTAGCAGGGCTACAAAGAACAAGGAAATTAAAAGATGAGGGCTATAAGATCCAGATGAGGTAGTTGAGGGAGATATCTGCCCTTAGAGCTCACAACACCAGAGCATGAAAAAAAGATTAATAAACAGAATTCAAGCTGCACAGCAATACTTTTGTTTACTTTAACAACTAAAAGTTATGCAGTGATCCCTTGCTAAACAGCGGTTCACACTTTGTGGCTTTGCCAATTTTTTTTTGTTTCATTTTGGTTCTTTTAATTTATTCAAATAACGCATGGTGTTCTTTATCCTGATTGCCACAAGACATTTGTCTATCAATCTCCTCCCTGCTGTGTCTTCTACAGAATGCGTTCAACTTTTAAAGTTATTTGGTTTCATTCTCTAATACTGGACTTACTTTTCTTGTGAACTTTGAGCTTAAACAAGAAAGAAAAGTGGGAATATGCTCATGTCTGTCTGAGAGAATTGTAGCAAGTGTGTAGTCAGGAGTTTTACAGCCCAAAACATCTGAAACATCTAAGAATTTTTGGTAACGCTTTCTTTTACAGTACAGTACTTACAGTGTACTTAAGTGGTATTTACATGGTACTTATAGTGTAACTACTGGGTACTTTCAGGGTACTTACATGGTACTTTTTATGGAATTTACCGGGTACTTACAGTGTGTTTACATGGTACTTTTTTATGGGACTTTACTGGGTACTTGCATGGTACTTTTTGTGTCTACTCTGTACTTACATGGTACTTACTGTATATTTATATGGTACTATTTGGTTCATACCTATGTGGTACATACTGGGTATTTATAATATTCTTACTGGGTATTTACATGTTGTGCAAAGGTGTCTTTTATGGTACTTACCACATGTAAGAACAAAGTAAGTACAAATAAAGTACTTTGACCTTTAGGTCTGCACTTGTATGGTTCATGGTATTTACCATCAATTTACCACAGAAACTACCCCTTAAGTACAATGAAACTGTAACTGTAAAAGAAAGTCAGCCCTATTTCCAGTCTATTACATGGTACTTTCATTACTAAATACCGGGTATGTTCACTTGAATAGTACTTGGTACTTACCCCTTAAGTACAATGAAACTGTAACTGTAAAAGAAAGTCAGCCCTATTTCCACTCTATTCCATGGTACTTTCAGTAGTAAATGCTGGGTATGTACATGTATTACCTTCCCGTACAGTGTACATGAACACACTTGGTCTTCTGACCTCACCACATGAGACAATGCTAACCTGTTGGTAAGGGTAAAGTAACTACATTGTAAAAAAAATATACTGGCCTGATTACTTCTTGTAACATGAGGCAAGTTTAAAGAGAAACAAGACAGCAGTGAAAACAACAATCTTTAATATGATACGTGTCTGCAGCATACAAAGTGTCATCACAATGAAATAGGTTTTAAGTACAAAACAGTACAAAGGAGAATTCTAAAAAACACATTATTGGCCTGAGGGTCGTGCTTTTTGTCCATCCAAATTCCTTCAGCAGAGTTTGGTAACGGTGCAAGACTTCTTCAGGGTTTGTAACTGCAAGAAAATTCACAATATGAGCTCAAGTGAACATAAAAAGCACAACGACTTTGATGAAATACAAAATAAATTTTACTTATTTAATCATTTCTGTAATGAGTTTGATAAATCTCTATGAATTTTTTTATCGTTTTGACTGTAATGCTTGAAATTAATCAATTATCCTCATTTAAAAACATGATAATAAATTATTCAAAACTTGTGTTTTTTTAAAATATTGTTCTAAAAATGAACTTGTTTTAATATATATTATATAATGTCAGGAAAATATGTAAAACAACAAGGCTAAATATATACTTTTAATACTAAAAACACCCCGAGTGTGTGTTTTTGTTAAGTAGGTCGGGGCAAGTAAAGTTGCACATTCCCAGCGCACTTGAATGCAGCACAACTACCCCCAAAGTAAACGTGCAGATTAATCCGGAGAGCCTCGAGGTGCGCGCAACAGTTTGAATTTCTCTTCATCTGGCAGGTAAGCCAGTGTTTTTGTTTTTTTAAAATATTGGATAAATTACATGCAAATATTTAAACTGATCAAACTTTATAAAGAAGCTAACCTCGTGATTTCAAGCCACTATCTCTGTGTTTGAAACGTGACGTAAGAGCATGTCTACCTTACTGCAATAATTTCAGTTATTTCATGTATATATTTTCAAAGTTTGTAATGAAAATCTACAAACATTGTTGTTACTTACCCGGAGAGTGGCACCTGTAAAACAAGCACGTAGCCTAAATGATAAAGTCTGTTCTGTGTTCGTTTGACTGAGCACACGTCTTTCTGGGAAAATCAAAGAAAGGCGTTTATTTAAAATAATGATGACGTACTTCCGTCTTTTTACCGCTTTAGATCAGTAATGGTGAAGAAGACATTCCAGACGAATCCGTGAAGTCACAGGAGAGTAAGCTAAAGTAAGTTAAATCCTCCAAGTGGACATATTATTTACATTAATGAAGAATTTAACTGCCTTTTCCCCATTTTCTTTTCTTTCGCCGTTTTATTTTATTTTTATTTATTTATTTATTTTCAAATATGATAGAGACAACAATACCACCCAACAGTGAATGTAACTGTATGAAAATTAAAACATATTTTTGTGAATAAACATAATTTATTTATTTTTTCCTCTTCTTTTACACTGCAATGGTTTTCATGCTAATGCAAATTGTAGGTGCGAATAATATTTATAAAGACGAAATACACACAGTAATTGCCAATTAAAACATTGTTTTTGTCATTCTTTGTCTAAACAAATTAGATTTTTTTATGGCAATTTTGATTTTTTTTTCTTTGATTTCTTTTTTGTTGTTCTTGTTTATGTAACTAAAATATAAAGTTGTGAATAATTTATTGTCATGTTCATAAATGAGGATAATTGATTAATTTCAAGCGTTACAGTCAAAGCGATAAAGAATTCACAGAAATTTATTAAACTCATTACAGAAATGATTAAATAAGTAAAATATATTTTGTACTTCATCAAAGTCGTTATGCTTTTTATGTTCACTTGAGCTCATATTGTGAATTTTCTTGCAGTTACAAACCCTGAAGAAGTCCTGCACCGTTACCAAACTCTGCTGAAAGAATTTTGATGGACAAAAAGCACGACCCTCAGGCTAATAATGTGTTTTTTGGAAAGCTCCTTTGCATTGTTTTGTACTTAAAACCTATTTCATTGTGATGACACTTTGTATGCTGCAGACACGTATCATATTAAAGATTGTTGTTTTCACTGCTGTCTTGTTTCTCTTTAAACTTGCCTCATGTTACAAGAAGTAATCAGGCCAGTATATTTTTTTTACAATGTAGTAACTTTACCCTTACCAACAGGTTAGCATTGTCTCATGTGGTGAGGTCAGAAGACCAAGTGTGTTCATGTACACTGTACGGGAAGGTAATACATGTACATACCCAGCATTTACTACTGAAAGTACCATGGAATAGAGTGGAAATAGGGCTGACTTTCTTTTACAGTTACAGTTTCATTGTACTTAAGGGGTAGGTACCAAGTAATATTCAAGTGAACATACCCTGTATTTAGTAATGAAAGTACCATGTAATAGAGTGGAAATAGGGCTGACTTTCTTTTACAGTTACAGTTTCATTGTACTTAAGGGGTAAGTACCAAGTACTATTCAAGTGAACATACCCGGTATTTTGTACTGAAAGTACCGTGTAATAGAGTGGAAATAGGGCTGACTTTCTTTTACAGTTACAGTTTCAGTGTACTTAAGGGGTAGTTTCTGTGATAAATTGATGGTAAATACCATGAAACGTGCAGCGAGTGCAGACCTAAAGGTCAAGGTACTTTATTTGTACTTATCTTGTTCTTACATGTGGTAAGTACCATAAAAGACACCTTTGCACAACATGTAAATACCCAGTAAGAATATTATAAATACCCAGTATGTACCACATAGGTATGAACCAAATAGTACCATATAAATACACAGTAAGTACCATGTAAGTACAGAGTAGACACAAAAAGTACCATGTAAGTACCCAGTAAAGTCCCATAGAAAGTACCATGTAAACACACTGTAAGTACCCAGTAAATTCCATAAAAAGTACCATGTAAGTACCCTGAAAGTACCCAGTAGTTACACTATAAGTACCATGTAAATACCACTTAAGTACACTGTAAGTACTGTACTGTAAAAGAAAGCGTTACCGAATTTTTAAAAAGTAAAGCTGACTACTCTGCGATTTCGCATACTGCGAGTTATTTTTGGGCGTAACTCGTGCGATTAATGAAGGACAACTTGTAAACAGATTTTAGAAGGTTATTCAAATGCAAGTTTTAGAAAGTTTGGCCACAACTGCTCTTTACACAGAGCTTGTTGCTGGTTGCAGTTTTGAAAAGAATCAAATTTGGATTTAACTAAAAAACAAGAAATGGTAGATTGAAGATGTATTCAAAGTATTCAGACACATGAATCCTAACACATGGCTAAAAGTTGAAAATGTATTTCTATTGACTTTTCTTTTAGGTATAGAAGAGTAGGAAGCAGTAAGCTTTTAAAAATTCATAACTTTACTTTCCATCTGATTTCTTTGGGGGTAACATGGTTCTTTGAGTGACAGGTGACTGTCAAATCCTCCGCTCTAACATGGCTTGACGGCAATGACAAAAGATTTTTCTGTTCCTTTTGTTTAAAACAGTTACTGTGATCTTTCAAAATTGATTTTGTCAAGACATTATATCAACAGATAATTCCTCATATTTTTTATAAAGAAAGATAAACACTAAGAGTCACATTGAGATCTTTTGTGTTGACTTTCTGTGAGTCATCGCACATGTAAAAAATTGCATGTTGCAAAGAATCTGCACAAGGATGGTTTTTAGCTCTTTCATCTTTAATTTAATCATGCAAAAACAAGAACCCAAGGAAGACAGAAGCAGACAAAAAGCATTTGGTCCGTAGCGTTGAATCAAAAGTGCACTTGTGTGTATTTATACCTGGGCATAGAAACAAACTTTTATAAAAAGCCAAAGCTGTGTCAAGGGACTTTAATCCAACCAGAGCTTTTAGCTTAAATGTTTCCTGATGCCCAGTTTCCAAAAGATGCAGAGCAACACTTTTCACAAGTTCCACTGTACTGCACCACACCACACCCACCATTTTCCACTTGACCCCCAACACTCGCAGTAGTTCATAACATGTTTTATAGCCTAGAGCTCAAAGTCAAAAAAGAAAAACAAAACTGGAAGATAGAGGAAGCGCACACACCAACATATCTAAGGAAAAATAACACATACATGAACACCACATTACAATCCAAGAAATAATACTTTGCTCCAACACAAGAATTACAATACAAACACAAAGAGAATGGAAGGAGAGAACAGAGGATGGTTGAAAAAAGGTCCCTGTAATCCCTAGTAAGGGAGACGGTTGAAAGGGTCGTCTAATGGAAAAAAAGGAAGAAAAAGGCAGAACAAAGCTATAGTTACACCAATACAGCTGAAGAGTATAAAAAGATTCTGCTTAAAGCAGAAGAGTTAAGCACCAGGATGCAGTGCCAGCAATAAATCATCTGTGTTTTCTGGGCCGACTGCTTCTCTCCAGCCAAACACTTTACACTAATTACAGCAAACAATGAGCAAAATGAACTGACACCGTCCATATTGATTGGGTGTGTTTTGGTGGGGGAAAAAAGGTTTTGCATGTGTGTGTTTGTGTGAGTGGGGAAAAGGGATTCATGCTGACTGAATTCACTCCCTGGTTGGTGCAAAAAAAATAGGGCGTTCGCCATTTTGTTGGGGTCTGAGACTCTGGAAATTTACCAGAAGTTTTTGAGAAAAACTGGTGTGTATCACTACATTGGTCATGACTAAAATGTAAAATGGTCCCCCGCTATATTGCGATTCACCTTTCATGACATTGTGGCTCTTTTTCTCTGCGATTTTGCATACTTTTTTGCTTTTTGTTTTACAGCGCCTTGTTATGCATTGTGGAGGTGAACAAGGTTTCCATTATATTTGTATGCTCTTGATTATGCATTTACTTGATTCCATATATGTGCATGACTATTGTATTGTGAAATATGCATGCCTGCTGCAGAGTAAACAGTGAAACCTGCATGTGGTACCAGATAAGATGTGCTGAGGTCAGCAGCAGGCCTGTCTGTGATTTCTGGTCTCTGTTCTCTTTTTTGTGCTGGGGTGTTTATGGAACAGAGACACCTGTGGAACGCAGACTAAACTTACATCCTTGACTGCCGCAAAAAATATCTTGCACGTACAGACACAGGTCGTGTCCGACTTTTTTCACTACTCACTACATAGTGCACCATATAGTGCTTTCGCCATTTTGTAGCGCTGTCTGAATCTACCATTTCAAAATCGAGTGCCCTGGAAATTTCCCAGAAGTCTCTGCGAAAAGCAGAGACGCAACAAGGGAGATGGCCAACAGATTTACTTTAGTAAATGGTTGACATCAATTTGGGCTTTAAAAAAAATGTAGTGAGTATGGGTTTGAATTGGATTTAAAGCCAGGACAAAATACAGTTCTGCACAATATAGACTTTCCGGTGGGTTAGGGAGTACATTTGGACACTGCCTCTGTGTTTCTTTGCAAAAATAATTTTTGTCAAACTTTGTAGGTAAATTTGACATTGAGTAGCACTTGATGGCAGTCTGTTAAATATTTGCAGTGAAGACACTTCAGCCTGATCTTTTTAGCGATGTGGGGTCAATGGGATGGGGGTTGTCAAAACCTTGACTGTGCTGATCATTCTCTCCATTTACACTTTTCAGATAAAATTTGGAGAAAAGTAGGAGTCATTGTTCTCCCATCTTAACGGTCAGTGATACAGAGACAAGACGATGGCATATAATCACGGAGAACTCGGCTCCTGTGAAGGCTTATGGGTAATTAGGACACTCTGATCTTAGGAGGGGAAGACAGAAGAGATGGGAAAAATGTGAGAGACTTTGGAATTTCAGTATAGCCAGGTACTAATTGAGATAAAGCTTTTGATGTGAGAGCTTGGGGGCAGCAGAAACGTGCCCTTCAATTATGCCTGAGGAAAGTTATTGCTCTTTTAAGTGTGTTCAGAGATTTGAATATGCATGATATGGTAATGATGGAGTGGCACTGTAAGCCAAACTCAGTCAAAACCCCCAAAAAATTCCAATCTAAAGTGGACTTCTGGTTTGGTCTTAAGGACGGACGGAGAAGTGTGATGTATGCACATGTGTGTACAATGCCTTCCTTCCTTTCTGGATTTCTGTGCAAAGAGGGCAAACAGCCACCTATATGACCCTTATTCCTTCTGGGCAGCCAATTAGAGAGTTGGGGGTGAGCGGGCACCCAGCCCTCACCACTCGTTACCCACCCCATATGTGAGGTGGCCTGATGCCCTCTCCAATTATTTCACCAAGGATGAAGGAAAGGAGGGATGGAAAGAGAAAGCCAAAGGCACGAGGGGTAAAGGGTTGGTAGCAGACTTCGCTCAGAGTTGGAAGTGCAGACTCAATGGTAAACATCCTATATGAAAGAAGGGATTTTGTTATGACTAGTGGGAGACATGTTATCACATCTACAGCCTTAAAACATAGTCAAAGTGACACCAAGTATTATTATGCATTCATTTATGATTTTTTTTAAGCAATCCAATTTTGTTGTGAAAAAAGACTCACTTTCCTGCACACATCTTTTCTGAAAGAAACAAAAAAATAAATTCAACCTCCTCTATTTTCAATTGCATGCTCACCAAAGCTGCTCGGAAGGCTATGACTGTCTCACTGAGAGGTTTAGAAAAATATTCTTTCAATAGAGAAAAAAAATATATTAGTCTTCCAAAGACTTTCTCCTTCCAAAGAGAAGGAGAAAGGCCAAGGAGACAGTGATAAACATGCAAAACACAAGGAAGTCGAAGTCAAAATATTGCTTTTTGCACAGCATTCAACATGTCCTAACCCCATGTTGTGAATAGCTAACAATTTACACAACAATGGGGTATTCTAACCATCCAATGGCTTCACTAAACCCAAAGGTTTTTTGGTCACCTGATTGCTTTGCCTTCACCCCCAGCAGTGCTTTTTTCTTCTCCTTTATTTTTATAGCTTCTTTTAGTTCAAATATTTAATTTGATTTGGTCAATATTTGGGTATCGTCCATAGAAATATTGAATCTGAAAACTGTTCAACATTACTTTCAGTAAATTATTGAGTGGTTCCTCTGTAGACTTCTATTAAAGTGAGTCTTCATCATCATTTGCTCATATACATACTCCCTACTACATGAAACTACAGTACAGAGCAAAAGTTTGGACACACCTTCCCATTCATTTGAATGAGGAGGTGTGTCCAAACTTTTGCTCTGTACTGTACATGAAATTAACCACTCTACTGTATTTTCTAGACCATAAGAAGCACCAGTTTTATAAGGTACATCAGACGAAACAAAACAGTTGGCCAATGTTAAATGATAGCACTACCCTAAAGGAATTGAAGGACAAAGCGACAGGCAATTGGTCAGATGGGTTAATGGGAATAAGTGACAACAGTATTTTAACATTAAAAAGGGTTTAAAGACCCACTCTGACCCTCGGTTGAGCTCTTTTTAAATCAATACCATTGTGATGTTTTAATTATTATGATGCTTCTTTTTTTAGCCCAACTCAAAAAATCTTGGTCATTTTTCTAGGACATAGTTTCTGCAGAGCGGCAGGAGTTCATTAGAAATATGCCTCTGAGTTGGGACCAGGATCGTTGGCGCGGTTGATAAACACTAGAATAAGGGAGCTCGTGGGCCGCAATTTCACTATCACACTGTCAGAGTGCAATGGTGACAGAACTTGGCAGTAAAACCAAAGCATTTTTTCTAACCAGTTAATGTTTAAGAATTGTTTCCTGCTCCATTTCATTTGTTGTTTTTCCCTATTTTTCTCAGCAAAGAATTTTGTCATCTACAATAAGAGCACTGCTTCCATCATCCTCCGTTTAACCAGAATATGTTTAACAAACTATCATACTTAGTACAGAAAACTAGTGAGAGGATCAATTTATATCTACACAGTGTTACGTTGTTATATCTCGGTACAGTAAACCCTTGTTTTTTGCGGGGGTTACGTTCCAAAAAGAACCCGTGATAGGAAAAATCCGTGATGTAGAAACCTATTTTTTTAACAAGTATTATACAATTAAAAACTCTATTATACATTGAAAAGAAAGAACAAACCATTTTACAGGCTCAAGCATTTGTTTCACAAATAAAAGTACTTTAGAAAAGTTTTTTCAACAAATAACTGTACTGTCAAATAATAATTTTAATCATCACCGTGAACAGAAGGCTTCAAATCGCCGAGATTAGCCCCATCCACCGCGGCCCGAGAGTAATTGAATTATACGGGAGGAGATTTAAAATGATTATAGAAAATACAAAGAACAGTCGGACAAATAGTGACTCAGGTGTATTTCACTGCTCTACAAGACTGAGCCGCTGCATCCTGACTCCGCTCTGCAGTGTTTTCTTCTTTTGAAGCCCGCAGTGCAGCTGTGTTTGTTCGGGAGAAGAACATAGTGATAGGCAGTTGTTGTCGCTCTTTTTCTATGGGTTTTAGAGAAAATCGAAATTGCAAGAGAATTTGCACGTACGTGTTGTAAATTTGGCAAGCTGTATTACGTACGTGTACATATTAAACTGCAACGTTATTGACGCACAGGTAGAGAAAAAGCAGAGTGACTTTTTAGCCAATCAGAATGCAGAACACAATGCACAATGCAAATCCGTGAAGTAGCGAAACCGTGAAAAGTAAACCGTGTTATAGCGAGGGATCACTGTATACCTTTTCCAATCTCGCTGAGTCCCAGATTTTTTTCAGAGCAATTTTGCTTATTATTTTTTTTACAGCACAACATTGTTTTGCATCAGTCAATCTCTGTGTTACAGTACTCCTGTACAGAATGTGTTTAGCTTGCCACATTCACTTATATTTTCAATTGCTTAAATTCTGTTTGCATTATTCCATCCTGGACTTATGAGGGTTGGAACTTTGAGTGCTTGACCAAGAGAGAAAAATGTGAAAATGTTTATGTCTGTCTGAGAAAACTAAAGTGAGGAGTATTACAGCCTTTAAACATCTATAATCCTACATTGCAGATTTCCCCAATTGCGGATTATTTTTAGAATGTAACCCTGTGATAAACGAAGAAACGTTCATGGATTTCTAACACGTTCACAGTTCTTTCGCCAGCTACATCCTTGAAGTCAGTTTTCTGCCAATGTATCAAAATACGGAAAAAAATCTAAACTAAGTACTTGAGAAAAAAGATCATCCTGTTTATGAGAAATGACTTGAAGACTAATACAAACTTTGTGTACGAAAACATGATACAATCACTGAGCCGTCAATCATTCCTTCTGCTGCTGAACAGAAGACAGACCACATCAACCCTGTGATGCATGGGATGATACAGCATTGAACATGTCTCTCTGCTTGTACCGATTTGCTTATGATCCACTCCATGGCAGAGAGATTTTTCTTCAAATAAAGGTGTGTGCCAAACACTGCACCTCCTCCTTTTCTCTATCTTGGTGTTTAAGTGACCTTAAATACGGCTTCATCGCAGGGCTTACAGTCTGTAAGAGACGGGGTAGGGGTGGTAAGGGAGGAGGTGGAAAGATGATGTTTCCAATAGCTCGTTCATCATGTTAGATTAAATACTCCACTCCACTGAACTTGAACGGGGCAACTGTATAGCTCCATCCCTCTGTTCTTGTTCTCCATCATTCTCTCCTTTTCTTACAAACCACCAACGCTCGCCTCACTCGGTTGCAACCCCTGTACCGAGTGTTCCTCTATCCACTTCATCTATCTCGCTGTTATCGTCTCAGCTCTCCTGTCGTTTTGCTCCCCGTGCGCTCACCCCTAAGAAAAACTCCCTACCGCTCCCTGCTGCATTCATGCAGGGGATTTAACTTGTAGCCTGGAATAATACAATTAATTGGTTCTCCTCTTGATTCGCTCAGTTTCTCTCTCCGTTTTTCCCGCTGTCTCAGATCAAGGAAGTGGAAATGTGCTGACATGGAGCGATACCCGAAAGAGAATTCTTACAAAGATGTTTGTTCACGCTAATGAAGAAAGTAATGAAAAGCAAACAACAAAACTGCAAGAGAGAGCATATCGAATTGCAGGCAACACAGGGATGGAAATGAACTGAATGAAAGCAGCATTATCAAATAAGCCCGACAAACACAGTCAGACAAAAGTGTATCTCTCCATCTTATGTTGCTCCTGGGACAAGACTGGCCAATAAGCATAGAGACTAAATAGGAATGAGATTTCACAAGGTTTAAAGAAGTTTACCATTTTTTCAGACTATAGGTTTCTCCGTAGTATAAGTCGCAGCTGCCAAAAAATGTATAGTAAAGAAGAAAACATCATATACAAGTTGCACCGGAATATAAGTCGCACGTTTGGGAGAAATGGATTTAACAAAATGCAGGAGCAAAGGCAAATCATATTAACAGAATAGATAACAATAATAGACTGAATATATGCACATTTCACTATTGAAACCATATTTAGCTACATGAAACATAGGAGAAATTGAATTGTGTGTAGTATTTTAGCCTAACACATGAACAATTATTAACATAACCATAGTATAAAGAATATGCTAGCAAGTCAACTAAACTCTTGTCACATGAAATCACACAATGCACTGAATTCTTCATAGTTTGTGTTGCCTTTTGAAAAACTCACTGAGGCGCTTCTTCTTCTTCTGTATTGCTGTTAGTAACAAATACTGATAAATACACAAACAGAACAGTTTTTAGTGGGAAAATTAACACAGGAGCCTATTTATTTTCTTTACAAAAAGAAAAAAAATCTCATAAGTTGCACGCCCGGCCAAACTGCAAACTCCAAAAAAATACGGTAATTGAGCTGTAGGAAAACTATGAATAAGAGAAGAAACATGAAAAAACAAGACACACTTAAAATTTCAAACTTCTCAAACAATTGAAAGATTACTTCTGCATGTATGGATTACAATCTTTACGGGAAATGAGGATTCAAGAGAAGCTAGGGTATAAAGCTCAAACATACATGATCAAGTTATCGTTGTGATCACTCACAGGTGATTTAAATATTACTGATCATGGGGTACATTGTACAGGAAGAGGCCATTTTTTTCTCAAAAGGTGATGTTTTCAAAGTAAAAAATGTTGGCAAACAAAAAGATTTTGTCAAGTGTTAACAGTCATGGATGGTCAACTTTTAATGACAAGTAGTTCAGAGAAGAGACGGGGGGGGGGCACTGTAGCTCATAATGATTTAGACACGAAAGTATCAGGAAAAAAAAACAATGCATCTCAGTTTGCAGTGAGAATGCAACAATTCACTTTCTTCACAATTTGGTTTCAAATTTCGATTTTTGGTTATTACATGGAGTTTGCATTTATTCAACTTTAATGTCACTACTTGTTGCAAATTTGAGCTGATGGGAAGTGAAAAAAAAAATTGGGAGGACTGGGGTTCTTTCTAAGCCTAGTTCATTTAGACAAAACAAGAATAAAAGCTATTAGGTTGTTTTCCTCTTGAAAAGTGTTGTGCACTATTCTGGGCATGTGCAAAGGTGTTATTTTGCACACAAAGGTAAAACTCCAATCACTCCGGAACCTGATACAACTATGACTGAAATGACAGGTGTGACACTCGCCAAGAAAATTTTCTTTACCTACAGATCAGAATTGTGCAAAATATGCTGCAGGTCTAGGGAGCTTGGAGTCCAAGGAAGGAGGACATGAAGACTTCAGCAACATCACTACCAATAACCAGCCATTGCAGCGTAGTAGTAGCATGTGCTTGTTCTCCAAGCATATTGTACCTCACTGTAGCCTGGAGCATTTTAACACGTACCTATTGACTTTCTACATTACACATTCATGAACACCTCCATTTCTCCCACACCTAGCTTCAAGTGGGTTTATCATCTTTCTTCTTTTAAATACGTAGCTGTCACTCTGTAGAGAGGAGTTCCCGATGGTGTTGGAAGTACCTGTTCTGTTTTGCAGAGTCTGACTTTGCTTCCCACCAGGGACACCAGCACTTTGCCTTTGTAACCACGGAGCTCCAGCAAGCCTCGTTTGTTTGTGGAGGAAAGATGGGAAAGGGTGTTGGAGCGCTTCTGGGAGCTGCAGGCAGGGGGTTGCGTGGCCGTCTGAAGAGCTTCAATCCACTCCTGGCGCTCCCCTATGGACACGTGCATGAGTGTGAGACAGACACAAAACACAAAAGAGAGGCAGATGGCGAATGAGGATGCAAGCACGAGATGTGTAAAAGCAGGAAAGAGGGAAAGAAATCAAGAAAAGCCAAAGAGAGACAGCCAGACAAAGAGATCAGGCACTACTAAAGTCTTTGAGTTGGTGCATTAATTCATCAATTCTGCATCTCTTCAGTGAGCTACATTGGTTCTGTGGCTTCTAAAACTCCACTGAATACTGATACAAAAAAATTCCACAGCAAAAGAAAAGTAATTGAAACTCAGCATGACGTCCAACTGGTAAAAATGAAGTTGGGGAGAAAAGAAATCAAATCTAAACACGTCAAGTTTAAAACTAAGGGGGGAGATGGCTGCTGCGTCTCAGATTTGTGGGTCTTTTTTGTGCAAGACATGGTAAAAGTGAGCTCAGCTCAACATTTCATTAAAATATCTAACTGAACAAAATAAAGAGTAGAGCCTGGAAAGCAAACAAAGGTAAGTGTTTTTACCCATGTTAAGTGGGGCAAAAAAGTATCAGTTGCTACAATTTGTCCCACTAAAAAAGATGAGAGAGGTCTGTAATGTTCATTATATGTAATAGAATCCAGGAGATCGCATTGATAGTTCATGTGCACCACCTGCATTCCCCAGACAGGTTTGCCCATTTTTCCCTGCCAGATAGCCTATATGCACCCATGAGGGCAGTGGTAACTAAATCACAAATTATAGACTAAATTGTGCTGAACTTCAAAGCAGTCAATTACAACAAAGACAGACAAGTCACAGTGATAACTGTTGAAGATAAATGAAATGGTTCACATTAAAACTGTCCTCTTGAAAAATGTTTAGTTTAAACTGCAAGAACAAAAAAAACCAACCTATGAATATTTTGTTTTTTGACTACTTAACACACCAGAGGTATCATCCGTTACATCTAAACGACAAACTCTGTAACATACCATAATTCTTCTACCATTTAACATGAATTAGCTCATTCCGACCCTCAGAAAAGCTTTTCATATCATCTTTGCACATGACTGATGTATGTAACGGTACAAAGACACTTTTCATAAATGGAGGAAGAGTTAGTAGGTGAAAGAATGTTAACACTGAAGGTAAAACTCTGGTGTTGAAGACCCACTTTTGATCATCTTTTGATCCATTTTAAACAATTACCGCTGTTTTTTTAGGTCGTATTATGCTGTTTTCAAGGACATAGTTTGTCGGTAGTGTCAGTAGTTCATTAAAAATTCATCTCTAAGTTGTGGGTGAGACTGTTGGCATAGACCAACACGTCTCCTTCCCACCATCCATTTATTTTCATGTACTCCCACTAGCTTACGGCCCCTCACACCTTCAACCTAACATCACTTGTGTAACAAAAATGGTGAGCAATATTGGACTGTCCAGTTGTACAGTTTTGAGCGAGATGCCAGGAAAACAAAGACGTACATGGATGTAGTCGTTTACAAGGAAATGCATCAAGATAAAGCATAGAAGGGAGCTTGTGGCTTGCCATTGTAGCTTCTATGTCACAAATACAAGCTTCTTTTAAAAATAGCATTTTTTTCATCTGCTCCTAATTCAAAATGATTTGAATTCATTTAAGCTCAATTTTCTTTATATACAGTACAGACCAAACGTTTGGACACACCTTCTCATTCAAAGAGTATTCTTTATTTTCATGACTATGAAAATTGTAGATTCACACTGAAGGCATCAAAACTATGAATTAAAACGTGGAATTATATATATAACAAAAAAGTGTGAAACAACTGACAATATGTCTTTTTCTAGGTTCTTCAAAGTATCCACCTTTTGCTTGGATTACTGCTTTGCACACTATTGGCATTCTCCCGAGCCCACTTTCGGTGGAAGGGGTGTGGACTTCCAACAAGTTCTCTCCTGATTAGTGACAGCATTTCCCATAAAAACATTGATTCAGACTGACCCAGACAAATCAGTGCTTACTGACACCATCTGGCTCCAAATAGCAGAGTCCATTTCATGGAAAAAAGGAGACTGAAATGACTTCAGTTAATTGGAGCCGGAAGTAAGCCATTTACTATGCGTGTCGTAACGCACACAGTCCAGTTCTCTAAACGGTCAATACTTCTCATAATTTTTTTTGTTAGTTATGTAGAGGGATTCCTACATCTTTGTTTTTGTTTGATAGCCTTCCCTTTTTAGATTGTTTTTTATTTATATTTTTTTACCTAATTGGCTGGTGGGCACGGCTAAGATAAATAAAAGAGTTCAAGTCAGTGTCTAATCATTCTTTATTCTGCAGTTCTTCATTTTTGTTCAGGGTTCTACTGGGGGAACTGGGTGGGTGGAGGGAGGAATCTGGTGAGGGAGGGGTTCCATCTGTGTGTGATTGTCCTGTGTTTTTTGTTGTATATAGTTTTCATATTTTATGACTATTTTATCTGCTTTTATGTTAAGCGCTTTGTGTTTTTAACCAAAATGAAAAGCGCTATACAAATCAATAAAGTTAGAAGTTTAAAGTTTGAGGTTAATGCATGCAGACATTAAACAAAACAGAAAACAACTATCATTGTTTGCCCCAATTCTGTTTACTCTTCTCCGCAGAAAATCCTTGAGTTTCTGGATCTCCAAAGAAATTAAAACAATATCTCAGAGTGCTGTTGGGCCTCCTTTCAGAAGCACTCGTCATTGAGCGGGACACACAAGTTCTAACGCTCCATAAATCCCCCCAAGTTTCCAGCTTAGCCAAATAACTTCAATGTAGCACGGGGGTTTACATTTAAACAATGCACACACAAAATGCCTGTCAGATATCTGTTTGAACTCTTGAAACAAACTTAAAAGAAGACAAGCAGTCAATGCTGTAAAGCCCATTCCCTCACCGCCCAAGACACGGCGCCGTATCAAAGCTGACAAAGTGGAAACACACGAATTACCAAAGGACCGCAAACACACAGACTAACATCACAGGTCCAACGCAAAGCCCACTGTGATAAATGTTCAACATAACTGGTTGAAAAAAGTTGAATCAACTACAAGCAGCAAACTGATGGAAAACTTTCTGATTACCCAGGTAGGTCCTGCAAATCAACAAAATACAACAAAAGAACTTTTCGCTTTTTTTTTTCAGCCTTTCTTTCACTTAATTTGTTCAGTTAATACGAAAAATTAAATGAGTAGATTTTTTTTTTAAAGTAACTTAACCTTAATTTAAAATGTAAAAAATCCTAATTTAAATACAAAAGCCCCTGAAAGAGTGACAGACATGATACACAAAGCGATAAGAAGATGCACTGAGATAAACAAAAAACATTTGTGTGGTCGCACAGTACCCTGCACACACTTCTCTGTCAAGGAGTTATTTTTGGATATCATTCCTTTGAGCAAACGACAGGATGGAAAACCACATGATTGATCTCCGAACAAGGACGTCTGCGTTTCCGTCCTTTTGTTAAGGGATTTGGAACAAAAGTGGTTTCCGTTTTCAGCAGATCTTCCGCCCGCTTTTACGGTCTATTATTAGCTTCTTCATGTGCTTTTTCTTTTGTGCAAGAAAAATCGTCAAAGTGCGTTAAACAATTAATGTCTGGATGTTTACACACACTTTTGAAAGGCATCGATCTAAAAAGGAGTTTGTGTCCACATAAACTGAAGACATCTGCCATTCCTCTGCTTCTCATGAGGACTACTCAGCCTCACCTCCAAGGTGTACACATGTGTGTTTTGTTGTTTGTTATGGTCAATTTTCAAGTTTGTTCTTTTAATTTGAGAACATCAACCATAAAAAAGCAAAATAAGAACACTTTCAAATTATGATAGAATATAAAGCAAAAAGTACTTTTGAAGACATTCTATTCGATGCACAAAAGAAGGAAAACATAACTTGAAATAAAATATAGGGGGCGAGCATTTACTAAAACACAATCAAATATTGGTTTGCACTTGATGCTGTAGCTCGTCTTTCATCAGCCTTCAGGACATGTTCATGACTTCTCATGTCTGGAATGTTATGTACAGAATTAAAAAAAATATATATATATTGTCTAGCCGTGCTGATCGCTTGAAACACTTGAAGCATTTTGCTATTGGAATTTTATAGAAACACTTAAAGTTTCTTGAAAGAACTGAAATAGCAAACAGTGTGAATGAATATTGCTTTCAAAGAAAATTATTTTTTTCTCTCTGACATTTGATTTAAAAGTAATATATGTAAAGTACATACCGTAGGTGGAAATAAAAGCCTAAACTTTTTTTAAAAGACTCCGGAGCACCTTACATATGGATTAATTCTGGTTGTGTTTACTGATGTTGTAGCACTCTGTCAAAATGTCAGTCTGTTTTTTTGCAGATTGCAAACAATATTGGGTTTTATAATAAACACGCTAACGTGTTTATAACAATTATAACGTTGCTAACATGTAGCGATGTCAGACTTTTTTTTTTTTTTTCCTGTGTCACTAAAAGTTGGGAGTTAGCAGTAAGATTTGTTTTAGCGGTATCAGTCTGGTTTTGTACATGCTGGGAGTCACAGGTATTGTTTCTACTTTAACATGACTAGCGTGTTGCACACAAGTTCTAGAGTTACTGTGAACGCAGTTAAAGTCTTACTGATCGACTTTAAACACCTTGGGAGCATAATTCCGTTCTGCATAAAATGACGATAAAGGAACTCTTTCCCACACCTCATTCTCACTGACTAACAAGGAGGGAGGGGGTGGTCTCTGTGACCTGTCCATAACTTATTACTCATTATCAATCTGTAAAAGCTGATAATACACTTTACCTTCTTCTTCAGGATGTTCTGGCTCCCCTGCAGCCTTTTTGACTTTGCATGCAGCCATATCCTCCCCCTTTTACTGAGGAAAAGTCCCAGCTTTTGGTTCTGCTTACCTGAGATCCCATAGGCTGTGTGCTTCCTGTGCTCGTGCTCATCTCTGGTCAAGCAACCCTTGATTTTCTTATGAATTCACAAAAAGCTGGCATTAATTATAAACAACCTGCTCAATTATTGACTGGCCTTTACATCGCTACGCCTTACTGTTCAGTCCCCACCCTGCTTTCTGAGGTCCATTACCTGTCCTGCACTTATTTTATTTGCCTGTTCATTTATTCAGGGCCTTCTCCTCTCCCTCCACTCTCCTCTTCTGCTAAGCTGTCAGTCTGAATGCAAGGAGAGCTTGGAGAAAGGTGGGAGAATTGAGAGAAACTGGATTTAAAAATGAAAAAAAGTGTCAGACCCATACGACTGCATCTGACCTGTGTGCCTGAATGTCTTTTGCATATGTTTCAGTGTATGTTTGTCTCTCACTCCTGCACTTGAATCTCCATCATTGCTTGCCAGAGCAACTTTTTTTTCCAACTACATCTGCAAAAAAACAAGGACATACTCTCACCAATGCATGAATATAAAAAGAAAGCACATTGCTCTCTGCCACAAAAACCCAACAGCTATCCAGCTTTATCGGTTATTACAGGGTATATTCATGTACGGCCATCTATCTGAAAAGACTGTTCCTCTTTGCGAGCAGAGAGACGAGCAGAGAGGCAGATAATCCTCGCTGAAAGAGGACGAGATGAGAGCCAGGTCCTCTCAGCGCTCAGCAGAGATCTTAGAAGCCGCCCACAGTCTCCATCAACAACACAGAAAAAAAAGGGAGACTGAAAAAAAGTAAAAGCTACGAGGCACACTGAGTGTTTCCATGTTCTGTATTGTCTCCTAGGTCAGTATTTCACCCCAAAACTCTAAATGATTAAAGGGAGGCAGGGTATGTTCCTTTTAAGCTCATCTGTACAATTATCACTTAACTTAGGCAGGCAAATGTCTACAAGACCCTCATCGGAAAAAGTGTCTTTAAGGTAGTACAAAGTAATTACCTGTAGTTGAGTCATTAAAACATTGCATCAGAATGTAAAGCAGATCATGGACCAAAGATTTCTCCTTTTTAATGAGAAATGGACGTGCATGTCTAAAAAAACAAAAAGGAGGGTTAAGTGGGGTGGCCCAGTAGTTAGTGCTCTCGCCTTAAGTTACTTTCACACCGCCCTCGGCAACACACATTCAAGAGGCCATTTCCAATGAGAAGCCCATAGGCTTCTGCGTTCAAAACTCTCATATTCACATGTGGCTACATGTAGCATGGATTTGTTAAAAGTTAAAGTCCCATTAATTGTCACGCACCTTGGTGCTGGGGGAGTGGTTAGCTGCAGACAAGGCAGTGCTCTGAACCATTTGGTTGTTTAAACCCCTAAATCCAACCCGTTAATGCTGAGTGTCGAGCAGAGAGGCTCTGTGTCCTTTTACTGTCTTTGGTATGACCGGGCCTGGATTTGAAATCCAGACCTTCCAGTCTCCGGGAAAACACTTTACCACTACCACAAGGCCACTGAGCTGGTGCCAAATGGATGGCGCCATTTTAAAAATCATAGAAGTGCCAAAAAAATTAATAATTGCAGTGTGTGCCGAAATTATGTCACCAAGTCTTTAATATGTCCAAATAGAGCTGTGAAAGAAAAAGCCTGGAGCAAGATTCACGAGATTTGCACAACTTCAAAATTTCACCCCAAGCTTGATCCAACTGCAGGTTGCAGACGTGTGCTTGTAAACAATAGAATAAGACAAAGAAAAAGTAGGCCCTCCCTGCCTGCCCAATATGAAAACAATGGACTGTACTTGCGTCATAAACGCGCGTTCAGCGTGTGTCCGTATCTGTTTAGCGTGTGTCCTAAATTGCCCCCAAGTGGGAATGTGAGTGTTTTGACCCTGCAACTGCCTGATGACTTGTTCAGGGTGTACCCCACCTTAGCCAAACAGTAGCAGAGTTGAGTCCAGCAATCCAGTGAGCCTGAAAGGGATTCAGTGGGTTCTGAAGATGGATAGAGGGTAAAGGGATGTAACCATTGTGCCCACTCCCTGTGTGTGGTCTATGTTGGTAGTGTCACATGGGTTATGTATATTTGGGCAGTAAGTTTGATTTACAATAGTGAGCAGGGATACTTTTGATGGCACAAAATGACGAAATGATTTAGGGAACATGACAAAATGTTCAGTTTCAGTGGATCTGAGTTTTGCATATTTAAGGTGGTGGACTGACATTTAAATACTGTGTATCCTTAAGTAATCTAAGCTTATAAGTCAAGTTGGGGTTAGTTGGGGCAGCTTGAGGCAGAGCAGTCGACCTCTGATTGGAAGATCGCATGTTTAGTTTGCCCGTGTGTCGAAGTGTCCTCGGGCTAGACACCAAACCCCAGATTGCTCCAGGTGATCTGGCTAATGCCTTGCACACCATTGGTGTGTGAGTGTGTGTGTAAATGTGATTGTAAAGCATTTTGGGTCGTGATTCTTACAGAATTACAGTATTTTGACCATTAAGATGTTGGTTTGTAACACAAATGTTCAATATGTGTTCTCTGTCTGTCCGTTCTCCATTCCAAGATGCACTCACAAAAATTAGCTGCTCGTATCCTTCATGCAAGGATTCAAGCATGGAGTATTGGTTTCCACATTTAAAGTCTTAGGTATAACCCAACATGGATCCAATCCCACAACCTTCCAGACTCAGAGCTGACATCCTTTTCTTTTGGGCTGGTCTCAACAATCATGTTCCTCCCACAAACCTGTTATATTCTTTAACCCTCTTCTTTTATCATCACAAAACTAACATTTGCAAAAATCCAGCCTAAGGCAAATGCTAAAGTATCAGGACATAATCTTCTGCTAGACTATGTTCATCCGAAACTCCTGCACTCCTCCTAATGCCACCCCTCTTCGTCTCATCTGCTTTCCATCACCTTTCATGCTTTCTTCCCTCTGTGCCTTTCTTCATTTTCCCATCTCTCTTCTCGAATGACAGTACCTGAGGGAAGGGGCCACCTGTGGACCACGTGTGGAATCAGCAGACAGCTGTATGCACACTCTCTCCGGTGGCCTTCAATTATTCAGTCACTTCTCCCATCTACATCTCCCCATCTTCGCTCTGCCCTTTTCATCTTTCCCTGCCGTCACCGCCTTTACCTCCGAGACACTTTTTCACACAGAGATTGCATGTCTGTCTCTCTGGCTTTATTCAATCCCGTTATTCCCCCAGTCAATCCTCTCCTCCTCGTGCTGCTTCTATCCCCTCCTGGATGACTTTCCCTCTCTTGCAAACTCCTCTGACCATCACGCCATCCTTTTCTACTCCCTTTTTCGCCTCAACTCCATCAGCTCCTTAACTCCACTTCGCTAACCTACAGCTTCTCTTAGTCTCCTCATTTCTCCCTCCTCTTCATGTGCTTCTCCAAAGATTGATGACTCTTCAGCACAAGGCGAGTGGGCCTGTTTAAAGATGTATGAAGTGATGAGGCCACATTTTCACCTCCTCCTTTTTTCTCCTTCCTTCCAGTTCCCCTCCTAGGTCCCTCTCCTAATACAGGCAGCCACCTTCCCCATTGTTTGCAGGTGTTTAGAAGTGCCCTCAAAATCGTGAGAGCTTTCACTAACGCTCAGCTCCTGTCGGGATGGCAGTATCAGTTGAATGTCAATTGAAAACCACCAAAGAGGACTAAAACATTTCCTGTGATCAATTTTATGAGGCAGTTGAAGGAAAAGGCGTCATAAAAAGAAATTCGATGGATTGGTTTGTCTTTTGTTAAGATTATTAATAAGTGTCAGAATCAACTGATTCACGTTGTTGGCATAAGAGGTCAAAGATTTACAGTTTGTCAAAGAGCATGTGTTATTTAGGTCTCACCAGGGACATCCCCGGGGCTAAAGGGTTCAACTGTTTCTGAACCTTTTTTAAGGTGTTTTTAAAAGAAAATATTATATTTTGCTCATGCAGGTTTTTCATGTGTGTACTTCAGCTGCAGAAATGAGTCATCATTTTAAACAAGTTACCCACCCCCTTTTAAAAAATCACTTTATTTTGGTTAAAAAAAAAAATGGCACACAGTCTCCGGTGTTTGTTCTACCTTTATAACCTGTGTACACTGCTGTTCAACTGCCCATTCATATTCCTGAAAGTTATTTCAATATGAATCAGCTGATTCTGTTGTGGAGAAAAGCAGCTTTGCAGATAGGCTTTGTACTGACATGCAGCACTTTCCTAATGTAAAGTGTTGCATGACAGCGCAAAGTCGCTTTTCTCCACAACAGAAACAAGTTGATTGCGTAAACTGTTGAAGAGTTACTGTATGTCAAAAAGCGTGTGTTATTTAGGTTTTGTCCGCAACAGGGTTAGAAGGGTTAGGAGCATCTGCCATTGAGAAACTGCCGATATAGGTTGATTGCCTAATAACTCCACTACTAAAAAGGATCAGTGAAAAACTGCTTTTCTCCACGTCAGAATCCACTAGAATTAAATTAACAGCCTAAACGGTTGAAGAGTTACAGTTTTCAAAAGAGTGTCAACACTAGAGCCTAGAACAGGTGTTAAAGGGTGAACCCAACCCATATGTGACTGGGGTAGGCAGGAAATAAACCATCAACCGCAGCTGAGAGATAGCTGGTCTACCTCTGACACCCAGTTGCCCAATCATTGAAGCAATGATGTATTCAACCTGTTGGTCAAATTCAACCAGACTTTGAGTTTCTTTGCTGATGATATGCAGTTATAAGTATCACGCAAAGCCAATGAGATTTGGCAGGACAAATGTGAGGTTTAGTGCATTAATGTTATTCTAAACCTAGATGCTATATATATATATGTCTTTCATCATCAGAAAAATGCCAGAAGGACATGTTAAAAACAACTAAACACAATTTTCATATGAGTGGATCTTTAAACTGAGTTAGAGACAAAAACCCTTGCACACTATGAACTGAGTCTCTGTTTCACAGAAAATTGCTGGTGTACTTTCGGAAATCCAGAAAGATTGATGCTAGGGGATAAAAAAAAAGGGCTAGGCGTAATATTTGAGCTCATCAAAAGAGACTAAATCAATGCTATTATTTTGGTGTGAGGCCCCTCCTAAAGGCAAATCTATTTGGCTGAGAAATGCTCCTTTATTTCCTCTCAGTTCTGTTCTGACTTGAGCTGTCATTATTTCTCCTCGTGGGGGAAAAGGCTGCTCCAAGGACGCAAAGTCTGAAACGAGCAACCAGCAGGCGCTAGATGCAGTTGTATTTTCTCTCTGGTGAGTCAATCTTGGTGGTAGTGGTGTGTGTGTTTGTGTGTGTGTGTGGGGGGGGGGTATATATGTTATGGCATATGGTTTTGTTTTTTCAAACTGAAGTGCATATAAAGAATGAACTAAAATATGCAAAAATGCTCAACTGTAAACTAAATTTAATCAGAACCAGAGAAGAATGGATGAAATGAATTCAAAACAACATATAACGGTAATTAAAAACACTGCTAACTTGTAACTGTAAAAAAATTTCAAACGCTCCTCTTTTTTGACAAGTCTTAAAATCACGCACATCAACTTATCACACAATCGATTATTTCAAGATTTAGCTCACATAATTAGATTATTAACATAAAACCATGCATGTGATTCTGACTTTTTTTCCAGTGCTGTGACATTTTCCTGTGCAAAGATTTAATTGTAACCAACGATGTCTTTTGTCCAAAATCTAACTTACACAAATATTTAATAACAAATAAAGTTGTAAAAACTGACTAAGTAAAATGAAATAATCTTTTTTTTTACATAAGTCAATAGTTAAAAAACATCTGTACATTTACAACTAATTTAAAATAATCATTTAATTTTTTTCGACAGAATAAGTTAGATTGCTTCCTGCAGATAATTGTGGTATTGAGGAACAATAACAGCCTTAAACAATAAATTACATTTGATGACCCCAAGTGTAAAAAATCGGATTTTGTGCACTAATGAGGAGAAAGATTAAATGTTGATTTTTCTTTTCCTGACCCAACACATGTCAATGTCAATAACCAGCTCTGTTGTTGTAGATGATTATGCTTCAGCTGCCTGTTGCCACATATTCACTCTGTGATCCTCAGTGACTCAACAGCTTTCACTGCAGTCGTCACACGAACCGCAATCTGTCTAATCTCACTCATTCAACACAATCAGAAGCCGTCTGACATGTGACTTCAGACACAGACCCACGATTAGCGAATGAGCTGTTTGACCCGAGTTACACCGACATTAAACGGGCGGGGGGTTGACGGCATTGCACCCGGAGAGGAAAACGCCACCTTCCTCTCCCATTAAAGCTTCCAGTCCACAATGATGAAACGAGGACCCAAAAACCAGATTAGCAAAGAGCATTGACATTTTATTCTCACTCTTTTAATAAACTAGCTGCTACTGTGAGGCTAACTTTACAACATGGACCCAGGCTGTAAAAAATTAGCTCATTACTGGATCCAAGTTTTCTTAAAACTCAGCCTAAAGCGAACCAGTGCAGGCTGGGAAATTGTCTCAATTAGAGATCATGTCTAAGAAATAATAGACACAGACATGTATGTCAATTTGTTTTTTTTTATATTAAAATGTTAACCAATAATAAATCTATTGTGTAAATAAGGATTTGCTGAAATTGATTTAATTAGATGTCAAATAAGTGTAGCTAAGTAACCAATCCAGGAGGAGAGTGAAGTTCAAAGACAGCTCAACTCAACAGACACTACATGATTTTTTTTTGTTTGTTTAATTATTTTCTGAAAAAATGGTCCTTTATAATTAATTGTTAATTGATTTTAGCTAATCCAAATTAGAATTTTCATATTTAACTTGGACGTCACGCACACAGAGTTTTGTGTCTGAATGTGTGCATGTGCATTTGTGTTTTGTGTTAGCTTCTAGGTGTGTGCATGCATGTTTGTGTGTGTGTGCGAGTGTGTGTGTGTGTCTTCAGATGTGCATGTTTGTGTGCAGGTGTGTGTTCCTTTGTGTGTCTGCGATTGTACAAAAGTGAGCGAATGTGTGTGTTTGTGTTGTGTGTGTGTGAAAGTGCCTGTGCGTGCATCTGAGTGTGCCAATAGGGGTGTTTGTCTATGCGTGTGTGCGCGTATTCATGCAAGTGTGTGGATGCGATTATGTCTATGTACTTGCTTGCCTAAGGCAATGTGCGTATGTGCTGCCGTCTGTGTGCGTGCCTGCCTATAGGCGTTTGTGTGTGTTTGCTTCAGTCTATTTGTGAGTATTCCACAGGTGAACATTTTCTTTCGCTGATTTAATAAAGACAAAGCAGCTACATGTGGAATAGCTCTGATCCATCATCAAACAGCAGAAAATTCTGCCTCTAGGTGAAGACATGGACTGTGGCTCTTCAGTTACCACAACAAGAAAAAGTAATAATAATTTTTAAAATATATGATAATAATTATAATAATAAAAAAGCACACAGTGCTGATAATCTGTTAGAAGTCTTCAGAGCAGAGAGGACTCATTTTTGACGTCACTTTTTTTTACCCACTGTGTAACCACAAACATGCCTATAACACGCTCACAGCCAAATAACTGTTGCACTTTACATGTTATTATAGTACAGAATGTTCAGGAAGGAAGTTGCTACCAGACAGACTTGGTTCACACTTCAAAGGCAAAGACTTGATCTTTAGGTCTCATTAAAACTGTCCTTTTGTTTGAGGTTATTTTTACCTTCAGTTCATTAGATCAAACAAATAAGATCTTTTTACGATTTCTTTCTGTTGTTGGTTGAAGTGCAGAAAGCTTGTTATTGTGTCCCCATTATCTGCTTTAAAGCACTTTTATAAATAATTAACACCATTATTTCGTATTTTTATATAAAATGCTGATTTATACCATAATTCATTTGTTTAAAGGTTTTTAGACACAAGGCAGGCAAAATAAAACAAGTGAGGATCTCTGGGTGTTGAGTTTAAAAAATCCACTGCCACACACAAAAACAAATCAATCACAGCCTAAGCTAATAATCCAAACCTGATTTATACGACCGAACGCAGAATCTGCACCGAGGTCTTTTGGAGGAGAAACAGCTTCAGTGAAATTTAAATAATATGGAAGGCAAAGTCAGGTATTCCTCAGGAGGTCAGGCTCACTGCAAACCTGGTAATCAGATGCCTACATTAACACATAAAAACCATTTGTATCCACAGTATTTCTATGGAAGCGCTGCGCTGCTGTCGTCCTTTGCTGTGGTACTTGTTGCACGCATGAAATGGATATTGATCTTTTCATAAGGACCTTAAAACAGAGTAAATCCACCCAAATATCCCAGAACTTCTTGTCCTGAGGCAGATTTCAAAAAGATTCTAAATAAAACAAGCATAAAAGCTCCAAATGGAGTGAGAAAAAATGAATATGTTCAAACATAAAACAAGCAGGAGAGTGATGAGAAATACAAGAAAAAGGTCAAGATGGATTGAGATTCAGGATTCAGGAGGAGGATAAAGAAACCAGGAAAAAAAAAACAATTAAAGAAAAAAAAAGGTGCAGCGGATGTACCTTCTCCTTCAGCCCGGAATATGAAGGTCCGCAGGGAGGTGATGACCTCAAACTTGTTGTCTCCTAATCCCCGCACCTGTCTGATAGCGCTGGCCAGGATCAAACCTTTAGAGTACATCTCCTAAAAGGAGGACACACAAAAACCCAGACAGATCAGAAGCAAATCCACATGTATTGATGCCGTTGAATGGATATGAGAAATGGGTGTGACCCTTCTCCCCCTCACGTCATTTTTGCTCTGCTAGCTGTTTTTAACATGTTTTTTCTGTGGTGCAAGTTATTCAAGCTTTAAACTGACCAATCAGAAGCTTCAATAAGAGTATGTGGTCTCATGTCGAACGTTTGAAAAATCTGACTGACAGAATTTCCCGCTTACGGGTGGTAGGGGTATGACCTTCCAACAAGCTCACTCCTGAGGAGCAAGAGTGGTTGCCATAGAAATGATGACCCAAACCAAAAACTGTTGTCTGGATCCAACGTGGCAGAGTCCGTATGGCAAAAAAAGTGGCTCTTCTGAATTTTAGGCCTGTGATGTCACCCATAGAAAACAGGTGACATCACAGGATATCACTCACTCAGTCCAGTTCCCATTCTACAGTCAATGCTTGACACCCATTCCAACGATTATGCACCTCTGTGCACTTCACAATAACTCCATCTTTGGTATCAGAAGTTGCACACGGAAAAAGACTGGCGCTCAGTTTGAGCCCACACTGACGGATACCTTCATCAAAGCAGAGCCACGTATCATCCATTGTATTTGCACAAACAGCAACTCTGATCTTTTTCAAGCAAAAAGAAGAAGAGAAATCTTTGATAAATGGCGCACGGCTCCTGGACATGGAGCTTTTGAACTCAAAGCGGGGACGTGTGTTTCGGAGGCAGAACGCGCTCCGCCAAAATCAGCATTGATGTGATCTTTTTACCTCCAGACTTGAAAAGTGGTAGATTTGAAAACCAGAGAAGCTAAAAAAGAAAAGTCTCCACACAAAAGACAACAACAAGACATAGGAGAAGAAAGAGACACCATAAAACAAACTTTTTATTATTAAAAAAAGAAATAGAATCTTCACACTACTCTGGGGGTTTGACAAAAGCGCAGGAAGTATTGAGGTAAAAAAAGAGATTTGTGTACCGTTTCATTACCCTCCCATGTTTTCCCCCCCAGTAGCTCCACTGGAAGCATCATAATAAGGAGATTTTTGCACCGGAGGGCTTTATGACCGCCTATACAATCTCCCCAGATAATGGCAATTAAAACTACTGGGTCATTCTGAGTGTGAAACGGAAAAGAGATAAATCAAACTTCGTTTTATCACTGCTCAAGAAGCAAGGACAGAATGGTACCAGGCACAGATCAGCATTCACAGCCAGACGCGGGGAAGAGAACGCAGAAAAATTCAAGAAAATCTCGGACTGTAATGTTCTCGAGTGAACCTGGGGATGGTACATTACGCTTCCGCTGCGGCGTGAAAAATCCCTTGGTTATAGAGAAAAAAGAAAAAACGGGGGGAAAAAGGTCGCGGCAGACACTGCATTATTCATGCTGATAATGTCATTATCATTGCAAAGCAAAAAAAAAAAAAGGTTCAAACATGAAAGATCTGCTTTATTGTCACTCTTGAGCAGTGCTGACTGGAATTCAGATTCTCGCCAGAGCAGCCAGAAGTGGGCGCTACCTCCACAACTCAAAGGCGAACGGAGTCAATCGAAGGATGGAATAAACTTCCGACTTCCCCGCCCGCTACTCTTAATTAAGCCGCTGACCTTGTAGTCCTGGAAAGCGTATTTCTGGAAACCACACGGCCTAAAATACATCAGCCACGACCGCGATGGATAGATGGATAGATGGAGGAAGGGAGCATGAAATGGAAAAAGAAGGAAAATTAGGTTTGTGTGAAAAGGCCAATGAGAGAAGAAAAGGAGAGCGACAGAAGATGAAAACTTAAAAAAAATGAACAGAGAGGGGAGGTGGGGAAGGCATCTTATGGGGAAGAGAGAGATGTGGTCTAGGCATGAAGATGCCTAAAGCAGGTCAGGGAGGGGTCTTTCTCATATTAAAGCAGGATGTTAACAATGGCGAGAAGTGGCTCAACCTAATTACTGCAGGCAGCCTGGTGCACTCCTCTCCCTGGGAGCTCCACGCCAGTGTCTCCCCCCTCCCTCCCTCTAAATTTAGACAGAAGTTAAGAGAAGGTGAGAAGAAAACTAAGAGAGTGTGGATGAATTATCTCTGTGGCTCTGCGCCGATAATTATACCCCGGTACGGGTTAACGGTAATTAATCGTTTTAATTCACGTTTTGGGGTCACGAAGGAGAGAGCTGTTTAATTGCGAGCTGCGCATCTGTAAATACTCCGCCGCTGAAAGGAAGCGGTCAGCAGTGGGAGTGACGGCGGGCGGAGGAGGGATTCAGACGCCGCAGCTGTTCCCATCGTACATTATGGGCTAATCTCGACAGGACAGGCTGCCAGGAGGAGCAATGAGGCCTAACTATCGGTCGGTCTCATAACACACACACACAGATCTGAATCACCTCCCTGTGACCTCCTACCACACAACTATTTCCTCGTCTACATTCACTCTAGGGGTGGCGTCCCTATATGTACATGGGTGGAAGTGCTTCTACTTGCAACAAAAAAAGAAAGAACGAAAAAACAACCTGGTAGACTTCAACTTCGGGAAACAATTAAGGCCGAGCAATGGAGCTAACGTCTACAATAATGGAGGCGCCGTGTGGAGAAAGCAGGAGGAGGGCAAAAACGGAGGAGGAGGAGGGTAGCTGATGGAATGGAGTTGAAGCTCTAAGGTGAGAACTTTGCAGTGGAGGAAGGAGGACACCCACAGGCGACAGCGGAGAACTGCGGGTTTGGCTGAGTTCTGTGCCTCTGGGCATCAAGAGCATCAGCTCTTCTTTTTTTTGTTTTTTGTTTTTTTTAAAAGACAGCGCTTCCAGGCAGAGATGTTCAAGTCATGACTCAACATGAGATTTCTGCTTTTCCAGTGAATTTCTGTCAGATCTCATAGCTAAAAGATTCATTAAACAAACTGTTTTCATAGAGAAGATGGCTTGAAACAAAATAAAACTTGCTTGGGATTATTCTGTTTACTGTACTCTGATTCAAATGTTGTGTTACGCTGAAAAAGCCAAAAAAAAAGACACGAGACGAGTAAAGACAGACTCCCTGAGTAATGATAAATGACAGTCCTTCAACAGAATTTTTCTCAGTGTTGTGGCTTTGTCTGTCACTGCAATCTTTGCTTTTGTACAGAGCCCTGGAAAGCAAATCCCATCAACGAATGTGTCAACGCAAAAACATATGTAAAGATCACGACATTTTTAAAAGCGAATGTTCTTGTGGCATTTTTCTGAAGCACGTATATATGAAGAGAATTAAGTTTGAAATTGCATTTTTTTAAATATTTCTTTATTCGAATCGTTGTGGATCTAGAAGTTACAGGAGCAGACAAAAAAAAGCAGTTTGAAAAAGAGTTCCCCGCTCTGCTCCATTCCGATGCATCCACTTGCAGACAAAAAGATCTATGTTCCTGTCGTCAGCAGCAGTTGTTGCTGAGAGCTCTCCGTTTAAATGCTCACCCACTAGCTTACAAGTGGAAGGGGGGGCGGAGTTCCTCTAAGCCAGAAGTCCCTCCCACAACTCAGAAGTGAATTTCCAATGAACTCCTGCTGCTCTGCAGAAACTATGTCCTAGAAAACAACACAGGTTTTTTAAATTTGGGAACACTTGTAGAAAATATCAAAAGATGGTCAAAGTGGGACTTTAAGCTTCTGGCCACAGCCACTGCAAAGGTTTGGTGATTGTTCAATCAACTCTTTAACCACAGTTTGGGCAAAACAATCTTCTGCTTTCCCTCTTCTTCAAAACATCAACATCCAATCAATGATATCCCATAATACCAACCTTTTCTGCTCTCGTTTCATTTTTCAACATTTTGATCTCTGGAAATTATTTTTGTTGACCAAACTGTTTTTTGATTTCATTCTTTGGTTTCTTGAATATTGTTTTTAAAATGTAATTTTTGTTTGTTTTGTTTTTTTAATTGTCGTGATCCTTAAGATGCTTTTGCATCTGGTGATGTATTGATGTGATTTGCACTTTAAGGCCATCATACTTTTGTTTCTCACGACACTTGACTCCAACTCCTTAGCAAAATATAAGATTCTGTATTCACCGGGGGATGCAAGGAAGTGACTTAACGCCGCCTGACGTGAAGATCTGGCTGTGACACGCTCTATGTGCTGAGAGAGAAGTGAGCGTGAACCTAGGCGGGTTTTTTTTGCAGCTCGAGAAGCCACAACAGAATGCCAACATGCGATATCCAAACGTAAGGAAACCTTTCAGGGTCAGCAGCACCAACCGAGGGGAGGGGTCCCTAGCTGCTATTGCTTCTACTTTCATAAAAAAATAAAAAAATCATGTTTTGGGGGAATTTTTGTTAACCAAATGAAGCATAATTCTCTTAACAATATGTCATATATCATAGTTAAATAGGTTTAAAAATAAAGGTGAATGTGGCTTAATATAGATTCATCTGCATAGAGGGAAAATAAATGAAAATTCAAAACATAAGGGGGGAAAAAAAGAAACTTATTAAAAATATGAATGTAAATATGTTTATAAGACAAAATAAAGAGCAGAAAAACACTCCCTAGAATTGCAGCTTTGAGTGTTGTGACTTCCCTTTTTTCTGAACTACACTTATTTTATTATTCTTTTCTTTTTCTGCAAGTTTTTGCATTCAATGCATCGTATAAAAAGAAAAAAGGGAAATAACATGTCTTTTTTTAATATTTTAAAATGTTTTTCCGATACTTCTAAATTGTTGTTAGTCTAATGTTGTTGTCCTTAAGTAAACGTACATGTAACGGTGTGAAACGTGCGGTATTGTAATGTTCTGATGATCCCTGATGACATCTGAGAATCACAGTGTGACACAAGGTATCTGCACATATCCAGTGAAGACGGTGGAAAAGGTAATTGGGAGGTTTTTTTCAGGTTTGATAAGACCGTTTCTCAACATCAGAGATTGAAGGCAGACAGACTGATACTGAAACCGATCCCTGATCCTAAAACCTCATCTCCCCTTTGGCCTTCTGTCCACCCTGAGCTCTTCTCCAATTCCCCATCCTCACATCCCTCCACTTCTCCTCTCACTAGCTGGAAACCAGGCTTTTGTTTGACAAACACATGCTCACACACACACACACACACACACACACACACACACACACTCACACACAAACAACATAGCTTCAGAACGCTTTCTCCAAAAGTCAATCCCAGCATTGACGAAATCAAGAGAAAGGCGTAAATGATCAGACAGATTGGAGAAAATGCTGCGGAGGGGACGAAGTAAGACGAGAGGATCTGGTGACTCTCCCACGCCGCCTCTCCGAGCCCTATGATGACATCACAGTGAGACCTTCAAACTGTGACAGCGATTAAGTGCGCTCAGTTCTGTCAGGGACTGACAAATCCCAGAGGATCTCAGACTACAGAAGAGGTTCTTTTTGGCTGTTCAAAGTTGGAGAACAAGCATGAGAATGTTTGGAGGCTTTTTTTTCTGTTGAACAGATAGTGGAAGAATAACAACTTTACCAAAAAATGGCCATGATGTTTTTTTTTTGCCTTGTAAGTTCCCTAACCTACTCCCCTAAAGGAACACTTTTCACCCACATATATAAAGATAGAATATTTTGAATTTTCAACAGTATTTTTTTCTATTTTATATACTTTATAATATAAATAACACCAAATCTAGGCCCACACATCACCCACTTTTTGTTCTCTATCAAATTCAACATTTATTTTAGAGTGCTGCTACTTTGAAAACTGAAGCAACAATTAGCTAATTAGTATAAATACATTTATGATGACAATCTAATTAAAAATTCACAGTTTTTTAAACAAAAGAAGCACAAGTGCAAAGAGAGGCACTCGTGTCATGTTTAAAACACCTGCCGAAAGAGCAGAAAGTCTCTTTTTTTTTCTTTTAATAGAATTTTCCGTGTCTTTATTTTCAGAAGCCATTATTGAGGCTTTTCAAAAATCCACTTATGTTGGTAGGGAAAAAAAATTACAAAAACCCACTTAGGCTAAAGTTATAACATTTCTGACCTCCATAGCAAGCACATTTTCAGTCAAGTAAATGAGATGTATTTGGACGCCACTTTTGAAATCTATTGATCTATTCATTTTTATTTGACTTTATTTATAAAAGAAAGATTTACTTTAAAGCAATAGAGAAGCTTTGAATGAAAGTCATATTTTAAAAAGCATAGCAAAGTTCTACAAAATATGTACAAATATGTATTTGGATCCAACAGAATAAAATGGAATACCTTGAAATCTTTTAAAAGCCAGACAATATTTCATTACCAAAAATTGTAATGAGAAGTTCTTGACACTAAAATGTGTGGAGAACTTCTCTGAAACTCTAAGGTATCTCTTTGCTAACAAAGTCAGCTAGCATTAGTCCTAAGGAGAAAAAAACTATTACATTTAATAACTTTTTAAATGACATACACTGATTTCCTGTCTCTTAACATTGTTGTATTGTTAATATTTAATTAAGAAAAATTGGCAAGTTACCTCCCCCCATTTTACTCCCCTTCCATTGATTACTTGAAAAAGACATTTTTAAATTTAGTTCATGTAGTTTTGTGGCTGAACAACAACTATGCAACGCCTCATTTCGTAAACACTTCTAAATGATCTATAAAGTCATGACTATTTTGTTCTGTCAAGCAAAACTTTACATTAGTAAAGCCAATATGACCAAATCAGCAGATTAGCGTTGCTCGAGTAAGAGGTCAAAGAGTTACGGTATGTCAAAGAGCGGGTGTTATTTAGGTGTCGCCAGCGACATCTCCGCTGTTAAACACTTAAGCAATTTCCTGAAAACTATTCTAGGCAAAAAGATTTTTTGGACCAGAAAGATTCCCCTTTTTTTCTTTTAGGTTACTAAATATGTAAAAGCGTTAGATTTAAAAAGAATAAGGAGAATTAAAATGTGACAAATAAATTAATTTGTTATCAAACCCTTTTGAATCTGAAATGAATTGTGAATCCAAATTGAAATGGGTTCAGTAGTTTAGCTGTGATACTCAGCTCTAGCTGCTAGATGGCATCATGATGACAATCATAGACACATTTATAGCAGTGCCACATAATATAAATAGGATTTTTGTTTATCTGTGGGGAAAATACAAAGTAATTGCTTTCTAAATTAGCCTTATATTATTATTATTGGTCTAGTATTTCATTTTTGTCAACATGCAAGCACCTTATAATATTTTTATTAACATTTATATGTGTGCAGGCCAATTATGTCTAAGTTGTTAAAAATGTGCAGATATAATAAGAAACAAGGACCACAGCTATGGCGATCGGGTGACCTCCGGTCTCTTAAGTGTGTGATTCATTACGGCTGAGGACGAGAGACTTGGTCCAAGCTGCGAAAAAAAGTTTTCAAACTACCCTTTACTGCCACTTCTTGGAATACATCACCGCCTTAATGGATTAAGAAAACAACGGATATTTGCATGGATATATCGTTGGGGAGTATCCTGGCTCCCTTTCCACTACCCATCGGATGGATGGTCTTCCCTTTATTCCAAATATACTAAGGTAACTGATTCAACTGAACTGGTTCAGTTGAATTCTTCTGAATGTGGACAGAGCGTTACAGGTCCACGATCTTTTTGAGACTGCTTCATCCGAGGAGACGAAAGACGCAAAAAAAACGCAAAAGCACTGAATACAAACTATATAAAGAAATGGGTGTATTTGGGTGGTGGTTAAATACAAGGGTTGATGATTTTGTATATATATTTGTGTAAAATTAAAATAACTATGTAACTGGGAAAAACATTTCTAAGTCGCACTAGTTTGTTTTGTGTAAATAGAAGGACAAAAAAGAAACACACAATAAAGAAGGAAAGAGGAGCCCTGTTTTCTTTGTAATTACTCCCATTTAATGTCGAGTGTTGCACATTTATGGCTCTAACGCTGAAGCTCTGTGAGAATTTGCCAACGAGATGCAAAGCAATCTTATGTACCATGAAAAGTACAAGATCTCTGCAGCAACTACTTCTTTTTCTGACATGCTGCTGAACACTGCTGGGAGACATTCTTGTAATCTTTTTGTACCTCGTTGCTAACCCTGTGAAAGTGGCACGGGAGGAGCAGAGTCTCAACTGGCTGCACCGAAGGAAGAGTTACTGAGAGGCGGCAGCTCAGCCTTCCCATTCAACCAAAACACTACGGAGCGTTCCTCCGTCTCAAAGGGCACAGGGTCTCCCTGGCAGAACTTCAGAAGCCTTTAAAAAAAAAAAAAAAAAAAAGCCCCCCAACAACAATCCCTGCCTGTTGACACATGCAAGAGTCAATAAAAGCCAACTTTCATCTTCAAAACACTGTACTCCCACCGCTGATAGAGTCAAAGGGTGGACTAAGCTGGCCTCCCTGCTGATGCCACCCCGCTGTTGACGGAGCGTGTCCTGATAAATAAAGCAGCAAATGTGATGGAAAGAGAAAATGAGACGGAGACCCAGAGGCAGCCAGAGCATAGAGGGCTATAATTAGTGTGTGATTAATGAGCAGACGTCAGACAGGTCCCACATCATTGATTGTGATGTTGTGCATTGCTGCTGCGGTGAAAACAAGCTGGCCTTAGTAGGGAGGCTTTGAGGTCACTACACACACACAGAGACACACACACAGAGACAGGCGCACACACACACAGACAGGCACAGTAGCCGATCAAACAGTCATTAGGAAGGAGGTGCATCACAACAACTCAAGAATCCAGGACTTATACAAATGCACAAATGATCACGGGATTTTCATTTTTGTCTATTTTCAAAGGTTACACAGAGAATCAACGTTTTTTTGTATTTGTAATGAAACAGTTTGAAAACTTGGAGACAAAAATACCAAAAGAAGACACCCACAGTATGGCCGATGGTTACCTTACTGTGGGTGACAGGTCGTAAAGCTAACACTTAAGCTTCCTCCTCCCCTCTATCACCTTTGTGTCTTTTATACTTGTTTTTTATGTTTTCACTATGTGCATGTTTTTATTAGTATATGTATTTTAGATGATAATTTAATTGTAAATGTATATTTTTAATTGATGCACTTAATTGATGTTTTTAGGTTTTTAGGTTGACAATTTTTAACACCTGTCCGGGGACTACGGATGAAAAATAGCCTTTGGGCTAATTCTGGTGCATTGCAGTGATGCTTTTAATGTGCACTGTCCCTGTTAAATAAACGAATAAATAAAAAGAACACAGAGCTAAGGGAGGCGGGCGAGCTGCGGGTAAATCATATGAATATTTCCATTTTTCAACCCCACAAAACCTCCGTACTGCTAGTGCTGTTCAAGTAATGAGTGCAAACATCTTTTCCCCATTACAAATGGGGATAATATACAAACAGAGTGTAGTTTGTGGCAGTGGCTCAGGTGGCTGAGCAGGTCGGCCAATGACCAGAGGATCGGCGGGTCGATCCCCGCTCCCCCAGCCAACCGTTGTTGTGTCCTTCACCCTCCCTCCATTGTGGCTCCACTGGTGTGTGAATGCATATGAATGTCCCGGGATGGTCAGAAGAGCAGTAAGTGCGTACTGGCAGCCACGTCTCTGTCCGTCTGCCCCAGGGCAGCTGAGGCTACATCAGTAGTTACCATCACCAAGTATGAATGAGGAGTGAATGAATGATGGATATACATTATTAGTGCTTTGATCATCCGGAAAAGCTTGGATAGATCTAATCTATTGATATGATCATTATTGGCAGTTTGTATGGGTATCCCTAGGGATTAATGTTTCACCTGTACAACCCGTCTTGAGCGAATTTGCGCGCGTCCACTAAGGAGCCGGTGCGCGCACTTCACTAACTAGGGTGTGGCGTAAAGGTACCATACGACGGCATCACCCGTACATCATAAGTCTGTGTAACTTATATTATCCTAAAAAACACTACAACATATTTATCACATGCATGGTGATCGTATGCTCCATATACATGATGTCCCTTAGGTTGGCCACAAAGACAAAGGTGACCCTTCACCAGCCCAAACAACTTAAAAAAATAAAAAACATCCCATGCACCCGTACAGGTAAACCCCTTAGTACGGGTGCATGGAATTAAGGCATTGACATTGGAGATTTAGATCCGGTATTGACATTCTTTTGACTACTGTAACTCTTCAATAATGTAATTCTAGCAAATTTTGAAGCAAAGAGAGGTGTGTCTGCAATCAACATAAATCAGCTGGTTCACAGTGTTGCTATAAGTCAAAGTGTGTGTGTTAAACTCCATCACCTCGCCTGCATTTGCGTCTGCATCATCCTCTGATACAGCTCCCACACCAAACCAACTCATTGATCTCCTCCTCTCATGATGACACAGCAGCTGCTAAGCCAACTTTCAAACTGTACTGTCACAGAGGGGAGAACAGATCGGAGGTGTGGAGAGGGAGAAGTGCTGACGAAAGCATTTAGAGGCGAGCCTTTTCTCCGACTCATTTTCCCTCTGTTTCTCTTTCCTCGAGCTCTGGCCTGCTGCCAACATCAATGTACTTTAATGTAGGTGGGGAGTGTTGACCCACTGACCATGATGCAATGTCCTTGTCCATCCCCCCACCTCCACCCCGCCTTTTCCTGTCATGATGCTGTACTGATGACAGTGAGAACGAGCAAAAGAAACAAACTGCTGCAGACAGAGTTCGGAGACAGAGGAGGAGTTACCTTCTCGTTGTTGTAGTAGGCCAGACTCTCACCATCAAACCTCACCCACCGCCTTTGAAATACACAATTTCTGCAAAAAAAAAGAAGGGAAAACATACTTAAGAAAGCCAAAGATTTTCGTTTTGAAAGCAATACCTTCCCTAAAAGTAGAAGCAAACTCCAACAGGTTGGTAATCTGTCCTGCACAGGTACTCATATTTCATCACCACAGCCACCGGCTTATTAATGTCAGGAATCGTAGCAATAGCTGTCAGTTATCATCATCCAAATAACACACATTGTGACACGTCCTGTTTGAATATTCAACAGCCCACTGGCAGTTGGCCAAACCCATACAAATGAAGGAGGCTGCGAAAAGGAACTAAATGATTGATATTTCTGGTTTGCAGTGATGGGAATACGTGAACTAATTACTCTAAAAAAGATAGGAGGTCACGTGGCTCATTAAGTTTGTATGGAGCCAACTGGCTGCTGTCATCTTGGCCAAATATAACCTCACTGGTGCCAATTTTTTCTTTTTTAAAATCGGTGGGCCAGCTCTGCCCGAGAGATGTTCGTAAGGAAACAAAAAGTATTTTTAACTTGGGGCTGACATGATAACCTGACCTACGTTATTTTTATTTTTTATACAGGATTCAATACGGAAGCAGGGAGGGGGAAAATTAAAATTTGTTGCACATGACAATTGTATAAGAATCCTTTGTGTGTTTCTTCATGTCTCTGTCTATAAAGTTTTGCGCTGCTGCACCATAAACTGAAGGGATTGTTTCTACGGAGACGGATGATTTATCATAGCAACCCCTAAAGGGAGAAACCAAAAAGTAAAGAGGCTGCAAAGCGTATTTAAAAAAACAATGTGAATGTGCATTGTGTTGTTACCAGAGTTTATATATCTGAACTTTGGTAAAGAACTGACATCACGTCAATCAATCAGGAACTCAAATGTGGCCCGTTGATGTAATGAGCGGGTTGAGTCCAAAACCAACATGGAGAATCTGATCATTCTCCTTCTGCACCTTAATTATTTTTTTAGGGTATATTAAAAAAGGAGGAACACACACAGCTGAATCAGAATGGTCTTTAGTGGTCACAGCAGAACATGGAGCTTCATGGAATTGCTTTCACTAGAACTTTTAAAAAAAAGTTAAGAAAAGATATAATATTCAAAATTTTAATCTATGACATAACTTTACAGCCTATGAATCCCAAAATGATGCTCTGATAGAATTTAAGCCATGTTTGCAGTTTAGTTTTTTACACATTTTCTTTTGACAATTGCTCCAAAAAGGATTTTAAAATAACAAATTCAATGTTGTCCTATTTTCCTGAAATCATTTTGAAAAAATATAAAGATTGGGGGTGAGGTTTAGAAAAAGACCGCTATGCTTAAAAAATATTGCTTTCTAATTGAAGCATTGACTGTTAATTCTTTGTTTTTGGCTTTTTTCTTGGGGGTGGGGGTCAGACATGGTGACACGTTCATTACGTAGGTGTAACACCTTAGTAATAAAGATTAGGAAAAAAGGACTGAGAAAGAAGATGGAGAGTAACTAACAGAGACAGAAGTCAGTCTTACCCTTGAGGTGACAGCTTGTCAAGCCAGCCCACTCTGAGCCCTGCTTGTTTGGGGCCTCTATAGAAGCATGCGTATGGAGAAATGTCAGGGTTTTCATTTTTGGTTGCAGTCGCTGGAGCATCTGTAGACGCAGAGTAGAGGTCGCAGTTCACCATGACCCTGGATTCAGCAGCGGCTGCCTTAGCTTCCACGGATGAGGCTAAGCTTTGTTCTGAACAAGCCACCGGCAACATGCCAGCGCCCTCCTCAACAGTCGAGTACTCGTCCTCACAGGGGGATGGTGGGACGGGTGCAGGAGGTTCACAAACTTTGTCCTTGGATTTTTTTCTGCAAGATTAAAGATGTTTGTTACCATCATGTCTGTCATTTATACTGTGGGATCACAAATGTATGAAAACCAAACCATGATTTAAATTCAATGTTAATGTGTCATACCATGGTCCAAGTGAATACTCAATTCTTTTTGGGAGCAGGGTGTTCGTGAAAAAGTGATAATGGACATTGATAACATAGAAAAAAGAATCTCTTGCAATAAAAGCGATCCAGGAAACTACTTGCAGACTTTGTTTCTTTGCTTTTGCTTCTTAATCTGGACAAAAACAAGCAGTAAGAGGTGAACCTTTGCTCTGAAATGATGCTTTGTATCACTTTTGACGTTTATGTACCACTTTCTTCTGCTGGTTAGTCATCATACAGTAAGTCAGCACAGGTTCAGTAGTCGTTACCATGACGTGTCACACTGCGTGTCAAAGAGTCCGCTTCTTGTGAAAACCGATTTAAACGTTACAAGTAACAAGATGAAAGTACTAATAATTGATCTAACATTTGTTTTTGTCATAAGGGACAATGGTATTCGCGGGATAATGTCCTTCAAGGTGTCCATTATCAGAAATTTGCGAAAGACAAAGAGGCATAAACGATATAAAATGCAAAACAGAGGACTGTTGCCATCCCTTACAGTTTGCCGTTCACTTTCTGCTGTGTCACTGTTTTTGCTAATTTTTTCAGTCCAACTTTACTTTTTTTTTTTGCAGCGCATCGTGTTTTGCTTCCTGATTGGTTGTAGATCTTGTCTGTCAATGTCCTCCATGCTGTGTTCCTTTAAATCACATGTGTCAAAGTCAAGGCCTGCGGGCCAAATGTGAACCTCCATGTAACTTTATGTTGCCCGCGAGAGCATTAAAGTTTTTAATTTCTTAAAATAAATATTGGTGTTTTTTTTTATTCATATCTAGGGGGAATCAGACTTAAATATCAGATTGACACTGTCCATATAACCTAACCTGACAGAATCAAATTTAAAAGGATTTTTGCTAGAGTAACAAGCAAAACATGTGTTTTCTATGCAACTCTAATTATCACTTTAAAAAGTTATGGTGAATAAATGATTGTGATGATAATGAGTTATTTAACAGTAAGGAGTACAGTGATCCCTCGTTTATCGCGGGAGTTGCGTTCCAAAAATAACACGCAAAAAGTGAAATACGTGAAGTAGTCAGCGTTATTTTTTTTATTATTTTACAATGCAATACCGAACTATAAAATGAAACCAAAAATCAAAACCTGTTTTAAAGCCAAAAATTTGTTTAAAACAATAATTTTAATTTAGTAATACAAGGTTGGAAACATTCGCGTATCTTCACAGTCCCAGCTGTGCCTCTTCGTCCTGACTCCGCTCCGCTGTAGAGTCTGTTTCTACTGAAGGCGCTGGAGTCTTTCTCAGAGAGCAGAACATTGTTATGGGTAGTTGTTGGCGCCTTTTCTTTTCCTGAGCAAGAAGATTTTTATAAACGGATATGCCACCTTCGATTATATTTGAGAACTGCAATGAACGACTCATCAAAGGGTCCTATGCTTGTGCCGTGCGCTGAAGTGCAATGCACTGTAAATATATCTGTACTGTAAAACAACCGTGAAGCAGTGAAGCCGTGAAAGATGAATCGTGATATAGCGAGGGATCACTGTAGTTACATTTATTTGTCATTACATTTAGTTTTATGTATAAGTTCTATCTGGCCCTTTGAAGACAGCTACTATGCTGATGTGGCCCTCAGTGAAAATGAGTTTGACACCCCTGCTGTAAAGAGTGCGTTCAGTTTGTCACATTTACATAAATCTTCGATCGGAAGCGGATCTATTTTTTCATTCTACAGTATTGAACTTTTTTTCCCGTGAAGGTTTGAACTTTATGAGTTTAATCAAGAGAGAAAAGTTTAAAAATATTTATATCTTTCTGATAAAAATGCATAAAGTTTTTGATCAGAAGTGTCCCACCTGAAAGAACTTCAGGACTTTCAAAAACCAACTCTGTTTGTCAACAGCTCAAGCGTGTAGCGTCTTCACACAGGATCAGTTGGATGTAAATATATAAAATAATGGTGCAGATTAGCTTAAAAAAGAAAAACAGTGATGATACCACTACTGAGAGCTGCAGTCAGAGCATTCGTATGTCCAGTGGGACTTGGACTTATTTCTCCAGAAATTCAATTCAAACTTTGGAAAGTCTGCGTTTTTCTCAGAAACCTAAGCCAATAACCTTTGAGCTGCTGCAGTATAATTACCAAACAGAGACCACGAGTGTGGCATTGATCTTCACATTTAAATCTCAGCAAGGCCGATATCCGTGCCTCCACAAATGTCAAACTGCTCTAGTGTAACAAAAACTCCCATCACAAGGAGATTGAACAAATAATTGGACCCATTTAACCCCGACTGTTCCGCTTTTGAGTGGAATTTGGAATCAAGTTGAAGGTATTTGGGGGCATTTGTGGTCAAAATCCTACTCCATTTATTTTCATTTTTTTACTAACGTCCACCAACTGCAAACTTTAAAGTCCACGCCGATCACCTTTAAATCTATTGTAAAAGCATTCCTAGTGGTCTTTTAATTATCATTATGCTGCTTTTAAGCAAAAATGTAAAACCTGTGTTGTTCACTGGGACATACTTTCCGCAGAGCGACAGTAGTTCATTAAAAATTCGCCTCGGAGTTGTGGGCCAAACTGTTGGCGGGAGCCTCCCTCCCCATTGCTAGGAGCTCAGAGCGAGGAGCTTGGGGCCAGCCTGGCATATTTTTATGTGAAACATAAGCTCTCTTTTAAATGGCATTTTTTTTGCTCCTGATTTGCAACAATTGGAATAAAGAAATATTCAAAAATGCAATTTTAAAAATGCAATTTTAAAAATGCAATTTTAAGCCTAACTCCTCTCTCTCTCTTTACAGATGTCAGAAAAATGCCGCAATTAATGTTATAAACACCAAAAACCAGAATATAATTGAATTGGGTCAAAAAATATTGAATTAGAAGAGATGATACCAATGTTAGTAAACCATACCTGTGTTTTTTCTGCTTTAGGTTGACCTTCAAGCCTTTCTGCAGCCCTTCTTTAGCACTTTGGACCTGCAGATGCAAAGGAGATTAGCATCAGATAAAAGAGAAGTGTCCATCTTTCAGTCGGGCTCTGTTATTGCACTGCTGCACAAAACCGTGTTAACTCGAGCGCGGGAGCTGACATTTCTATTAACCTCAGAGGGCAAAGTGAAACATGCGGATTTTCCACTCTGCTCTGTGTCCACTGTGACATCATTAACACCGAGAGAGAAGTTCAGAGCAGCTGTGGCTGAAACAGCAAAGATGGCAATGAAGATTTGAGAAGTGTCGTTTCCTCTTTGGTAAGCTGCTTATCACAGCCGGAGTAGGAGTGTGCGCCGTCTTACCGGGGCCGTTTCAGGGTTGTTGTACAGGAATGTCTCGCTGTAGGGAGCAATGGGAGTCAACTTTCTTTCAACGGGAGCTAAAGAGAGACAGAGAAACGACACAATAGTGGTTTTTTCAGAGTTGAAACATGAAGACAAAACAAAAAAACATCGTCTGAAAGCATAAAACACATGCCGCTTGAAAGTCAGCAGCTTAACCGGATTGTTCCAGTTAAAATTTAATTCACTTAGATGTTACAGTGCTCTTTCATTAAACCAACTCATTGATCTTAATAAATGTGTCAGCTCTTGATCCATGCAAGCAGAAACCAATTAAATTTTGCTTGAGCGCGCCTATCTTTCTGCCTCGGCCCTCTTCCACGCACTAATGGGGATGTGATCATCCTCGGAAGGCCTCAAACGGACGGGAGTCTGTGCCAGGGTTGCTTCTCTTTGTTCCTTCCTGCAGGAACGGTGGAAGCAAAAGATGAAGGAACACACGAGAGGCTGAAGCCGTGCGCTATTAGTCTTGAGACCTGGGGCCACCCTGCGTGGGCTGCTGCCTGTCACTGTGAAAAATGACACTGCTGTTTTTTCCCCTCTCTGGATTTTCAGAACCAGAAGATGCTGCTGCCGGGTGAGGACGACGTCAGGACACCGGTAGAGGGACCAATGCACACTGAAAAGATAGAAGCTGTTTTCAATCTGTTGAAGACAACTTCTCCAAGTTCGTGGACGAACCCTTCCAATAAGTGCAGGCTGTTACAGAGGAGCAACAAGGACGTGTGTTGGGATTGGTACTTTTTATGATAAGGTCAGTGACCTTGATAATAGAATGCGCTCGCACGCCGTCTTTTCTCTCAGCGGACGGGCTTGGTGGGCAGATAGGAACCATCAATCATCTTCTATCAGCCAACCTTCAGGCCACTAGTGAATCTCCCCGAGGCCCCGTTGGACTCTGCTGTGCCGTTTCCCTCCCATCTGCATCTCGCCGTCCTGCTTTTGTTTCCTCTCAGATGGCTCTTTATCAGCTCTTGACCAGACCTCCCGCTCGGCGACCCTCCCAACGCAGCTCTGTTCTCGGTGTAAAGTCATTAGGGTTAAAGCTGTCGGGGAACTTTTTCTTTTATAATTCAATGTTGAGCGTGGAAAGTACTAAACTGAAAAGTTTTTTAACTTTTTTTTTGAAAAATTCGATGAAAAGACAGAATTTCCATTCAAGTTCAGTTCTTACATTCCCATGTTTTAACAGAGTTTACACATTTTCACCAATGAAGTCCATTCATTCATCCTGTTTCTAAACCCAATTAGTCCCCTTTGGGGTTACATGGTTACTGGAGTCTATCCGTGCTACCGTGGGGTGAATTGGGGGCTACAGACTGTCAGTCTAGGGACCCATTTAATTCAATCAGGAATTTTCAACATGTTGGTGTGACATTTTCACATCGTCATTGGCGACACCTCAACACCACGCTCTTTGACATACCATAATTCTTCGACTGTTGACGTGACCAATGTGAATCCGCTGAGTCTGACGCAGGAAAAAGTGGCTTTTCACTAGAGCTGAAGCTCTGCTGTTAAAGAGTTAAAGGTTTTCTTTTTTTCAAGTGAGAACTCCTTTCTATCCTTCCAAAAATGTAAGGAGCCATGGTTTTAATGAAGTTACTCCATTAATGTTCAGACAATGTGAGTTAACTTGATTCTACGAGGTACTGGAAACATTCGTCAGAAAGTTTGTTCCATATTGACATGACAGCATCACACAGTTGCTGCAGATTTGTCAGCTGCACATCCATGATGCTGATCTCCCGTTACTTCACATCCCAAATGTGCTCTATTGGGTTGAGATCTGGTGACTGTGGAGGCCATTTGAGTCCAGTGAACTCATTGTCATGGTCAAGAAACTAGGCTGTGGTGTTGGCACCATGCTCAATTCTTACTAAGGGGCCCAAAGTGTGCTAAGAAAATATCCCCCACACCATAATACCACCACCACCAGCCTGAACCATTGATACAAGGCTGGATGATTCATGCTTTCATGTTTTTGACGCCAAATTCGAATCCTACTATCTGAATGTCGTAGCAGAAATGGAGACTCATCAGACCAGACAACGAGTTTCCAATCTTCTATCGTCCAGTTTTGGTGATTCTGTGTGAATTGTAGGCTCAGTTACCTGTTCTTAGCTGACATAATTGACACCTGGTGTGGTCTTCTGCTGCTGTGGACCATCTGCCTAAAGTTTGGAGGTGTTGTGCGTTCAGAGATGCTCTTATCGATTGTAACCAGTGGTTATTTGAGTTACTGGCTGGAACCAGTCTGGCCATTCTCCTCTGAACTCTGGTATCAACGAGGCATTTTTGTCCACAGAACTGCAGCTCACTGGATATTTTCTCTTTTCTCAGACCATCCTCTGTAAATCCTAGAGGTGGTTGTGGGTGAAAATCCCAGAAGATCAGCAGTTTCTGAAATACTCAGACCAGCCCATCTGGCACCAACAAACATACCACGTTCGAAGTCCCTTCAATGACCCTTCTTCCCCGTTCTGATGCTAAGTTTAAATGGCAGCAGACCATCTCTACATGCCTAAATGCATTAAGTTGCAGCAATGTGATTAGCTACTCAGAAATGTGAGCAGTTGGACAGGTGTGCCTAATAAAAGGGGCCAGTTTCTGCTTTTGTTTCCAGTCTTTTTCTTATGTGGCCAGGGAGTGTAGTTTCCAAAAATACTAATAATTGTTTTGTTGAAAAAGCAGGAGTCCATGTAGAAAAAATTTGAAGAGGATTTAAAGAATGTGAATGGAAAAAGTTACATATGTTAAGGGGGAAAACATTGAACCAGGCAGTAGTATATAAAACCACTTACAGTTCTTTGGAAACTCACTTTGCGTAAAGAAAATTGCTTCCAATGTAAGTTTTCCTTTACTGCATTTGTCAGCAAATAGATTTTTTTTTCCTTTCTACAAAACGTTTTAAAGGCGCCTACTCTCTCCCCCCCCCCCCCCCCCCCCCCCCCCCCCCCCCCCCCAGAGAAACCTCTCAGAATTTGGCACAAAGAAAGAGCTCCTCTTTACTTTGGAGTTTTTGACTTCTGACACGTCTGCTTCATACCACATTTCTCCCCATCAAAGTGCTGCTCATTAAGGATTGTTCTACTGGAGACTTGACGCGCTGCCAGGTGAACAATGGCTGCGAGCGGGTGGTTGTTCTTTTTTTTAACCTTCTGATGAATCACCCAGAATTTAGGCGGTGTCATCTGAACTCTGCTCGCTTTCAAAACACAGAAAAACAGTCAGCTCCAGCAGACAAAAAGAAACTCATAAGTCACCAATTAATGTTGTAGTGGAGGGAAATAGAAACTTAGTTCTGATGCAGCATTTGACAATCCCTTCAAGATGGTGTGTGTGTGTGTGTGTGTGTGGGCGTGTGTGTGTGTGTGTGTGTGTGTGTATGTGTGTATATATAAAATTGTGATTGTAATTGTGAGTCAAACAAGTTCCACATACAGGAAAATGAATACTTCAGTCTAAAAGGTAATTCAATTGAGGATTCAAAGAGGAGCGATTCTCATGAACTCTAATGTTAAAAAGTAAACAAAACCTTTTGAATATTTCTTTTTCATCTAATAATGAGAACTTTGATTGAAGTGTTTGGATGTTTGTTTGTAATTTAAGTCAACCTCTTGGTTTTACTAGTTGAAACTTGTCTGTATGGTTGATAGGTGGTGTAGCGGTTAGCACTCTCGCCTCACAATAAAAATTCTGGCTGGTTCCAACTCTGGCTGGGTTCTTTCTGTGTGGAGTTTGCGTGTTCTTCTTGTATATCTGTGGGGTTTTTTGAGACTCCAGTTTCCTTCCACAGTTCTAAAAACATACAAAGTAGGTTAATTATCGACTCTAAAGTGTAGATTAGGTGTAAATGTGTGGTTGTCCCGAATGGACCTCCACCTTTGCCAAACAATAGTGGAGATAGGCTCCAGCAACTCCAATGGTATCCGTGTTTAAAAGCATTTGAGGTTTTCTTTATTGACAGGTGAGGGGTCAGGTGGAGTAAATTCAAGTCAATAAATCCACCCAAAAGTGTCCATTAAAAGCTTTTGTGCTACTGTTATCAAGGTTAAAAAAACATTTGCGGACATGGTTGTTCTTTTGAAAGAATAGAAACTCCGCCTGCGAGCTTTAGCCGAGTAAAATAATCCCAACTTTGCACTTCTGTGATGAGATTCGTAACAGAGAAAACTCTTCAGAAATTCTCAAGTACAAATCCTGAGCTCCCCTCATCCCTTCTCAGAGGGGTGGAAGGGTTCTTCTGTTTACCTTTGGCCTAATTTGCTTCCTCTCTGTTCCCCCACAATGCACTTCACCTTTCTGTTTACTCACACTATCCGTTTCCTGTCAAGAAGAGCATTCCGGGGGACTCTAATAGTAAAAGCCTCTGTTATCAGGAGTGAGAGGAGGAAAAGGGGGTAAACTAGAGGGATATCTCATAAGTATTATCAAAAATTAGCCCTAAAATTGTTTAAAAAAAAGTTCCAAAAAGCCTAAATAAGAACAGGCTCAACCTTTTTTGCACAGATGGGATTCAAAAGTGTTTGCACGTGCTGCCAAACAAACTTGAAAAGTTAAAACAAGCTGGGGAAAAAACTTTTGACGGGCTCCGCAACAGGAATACATAGTGGGGTCTTACAGAGGGACAAATAGAAAGAACATATTCCCTGTGAGATGAATGATTTAAAAAAAAGAATGTTTAAAAAGAGGTGCCAGCTTCTCCCACGACACATCCTCCCAACGCCCCCCCATCGCACCCACGCGCCATCCTGATCCTCTCCCCTCGCTTTCATCCAGGCACACAGCAGCTCCGCTGACTTACACCGCCCAATGAAATATTCATAGCCGAGATAAAGCGGATGCAGCTGAAAGGCTGTGTATACCTTTCTGCGTGCCGTTCGCACCGGTGGGACCATCGGAGCCGGTTAGCTGTTCGCTGTTGGTTGTTTGTGCAGGCGGAGCGCTTCTGCACAAGGGGGGGGGGGGGGGGGGGGGGGGTTGGTGGATTAGAATCAGCCGTGCAGCATCGGGGAAAAAAAAAAAAAAAGAAGTGAAGGCATCTGAAGTGACAGATTCACAGTTTTAAAGGCTTTTTAAAGTCCTACTCATCTTTTCATCCATTTTCCCAGTGGTCTTTTAATTATGGTAATGCAGTTTTTAGATAAAGTTAGGACATAGTTTCTGCAAAGCAGCAGCAATTGATAAAGATTCAACTCCAAGCAATGTTGGAGCTATCCAGCCGTACAGTTTTGAGCCAGATGCCAGCTCGGATGAGGAAAACAAAGACGAACGTGGATGTATTTGTCTGCAAGCGGATGAGTCAGAAGGGAGCGAAGCAGGGAGCTTGTGGCCCACCTCGTGCATTTATTATAAAACAAATACGCTCATTTTCAAACTGCATTTTTTTCATCTGCCTCTAAATTAACAATAGTTGAATAAAAAGATACTCAAAAATGCATTTTGAGCGTAATTTTCTGTAAAAATGTCAAATAAAAAAGCAGCAGGAACATGTTAAAACCAATAAAAACAAGATTTTCATCAAAGTGGGTCTTTAAAAGAAAGTGACTTTAGAGGCCAAAGAGCAAAATTGCAAAGAAAAAAGAATATTAAATTTATCAACAAAAAACATTAACTTCCTTATAATTGCCTTAATGATCTATTCTCATCTGATCCAATACTTACCACAATTTCTGATACCTAAAGTCATAAATCTTCTCAAACAACATCCTCTCTTCAGTTCTATGAGTGAGTTTATGTGCTTGTGGGGACTAACATGTATAGTTAGAACATTCATCATTGTTCCTGGTCTACGCAGAGTTAAAGGCAGTTTTTAGGGCTGAAACTTGATCAAATAGCCACATTTGGGGCAAAAACTGTCACTTTTTATATTATAATGTGATAAAGTAACAAGTTTTACCTCTCCCGTTTTGATTTACAAGACATCCTGAAGTAATGGCTGACTGCAGCCACAAGAGGGAGACAAACGCCTTCAAGACAACACTTCACAAGCTGTGAGAAAGGAAAGGTAATTTTGAAATTCTATAAACTTACAACATTTAGAAAGCCCCTTAATCATGAGCAACACAGTCATATAAGGTGTTAAGTGTATAAAATGTTCTGAGCAAAAAACAAAGCATCTGCATTTTTCTCATGACGGAGGACTAATTTAAAAGAATTCCAGATTCAAACTGCATTTCTGAGTTTTTTTTTAATGCAAAATATGATGGACCGGGAGCAGATAAAAGCCTAGCAATTAAAAAAGCTCTATTTTTTTCTGCAGCAGGTAGAATTTGCAGGCCAAAGTCTCCCAGCTCCACTCTATTCTGATGCATTCATTTGCTTCTTTTTCCTCATCCGAGCTGCCATCTGGATGAAAACTGTACGGCTGCATGGCTTCATTTTCGCTCATCATTTCTGCTGGAAAGCTAATGTTAGCTTGGGGTTGTGAGCGTCTGTAATCCAGTGGGGGGGGGGGGGGGGGTAAACAAAGGAATGCTGTGATATCAGCGGAGGGTTACTTCCACACCAACAGGCCAGCCCACAACTCGGAGGAGAATTTATGATGAACTCCTGCCGCTCTGCAGAAACTAGGCCTGAAAGATCAATACAGGTTTTTTTTTTTAGTTTGGCTTAAAACAGCATGATCATAGTTAAAGGACCACTGGGAATGCTTTTACAGATGAAATGATAGTTGGAGTTTGACTTTAAACGAATAATAAATAGATCTGATCAGCTAGATCCGGGCTGCTCATTCCTGGCGCTGGAGATCTACCACCCTGCCTGTTTTCCAGCTCTCCCTGCACTGCTTCCTGCTGATCACCTGGACCAGGCGTGTTCATTCAATCAGAATGTGGAGACATCAGATTGAGCTAATCAGCAGCTAGCAGGACTTGGAGATCTGGAAAACAGTCAGGGTGGTAGATGTCGAGGACCAGAAATGAGCAGCCCTGGGCTAGACAGTAGGATGTGGTGCAGTACCTGTCCTGAAGCACTAGAGGGTTTAGGCTGGGGATTTCAGGAACAGGTCGGTGTCTTAACTTGTAGGACCAAGTGGGCCTTGGACCCGAGCGATGCTCCAGCGAAGGCTGCATCTCATAAATTGAGTTTTCAACCATTTTCAAGTCGTCCCTGCTGACGTCGTTGCTCGGCAGAGGGAAAGGGGCGTTAGCCGCAGGGGGCGCCGCGTCCACAGCAGTGGACAGCTCTTCGGAAGACACCTCCCCATCTAAGGAGATTTCAGAAGTGGACGACGACCCGCTGCTGACTGAGGATATTGAGGCAGGCAGGGATGTCTGGATGTTCTGGGGGTTCCGTGGCGCCGGCTGAGGGAACGGGGCATGCTGGCTGCCTGGAGGGTAAAAAGAGGTTTCTCCCAGTCCTGCCCCTGCAGGCAACGTCTGACTCCCTTCAGATTGGGGCTCCCTTTTCTCCTGAAGCTGTTGGCATGACATGCCCCTCTTTCTGTCCTTCAGGAAGACTCGTCTCGGGTAGGGCATTGGCTTCCTCTGGCTCCTCGCGGTTTCCAGATCTCCCCGTTCCTCTTCATCGCCGCTCAACTGTTTCAGGCCTAAAACCTCCAAGCTGCGAAGGATGCGTCTACGGTGGCCTGTTGGGAAAACGTTCAGCTCAAAGAGCCGCTGGTCTGTGAGCTCCTTACAGTCCTCCACGGCTCGGTAGCCTGCCTGTTGTAACTCGGACGTGTACTGAGACAGGCGGAGGGCAGATAGCCACTTTGCAACCTCCCACCCAGGGTCGGGGGGATCCGACATGGTGATCTAATCTGACATCCAGATTAGGAAGATCTTCTGTTGGCACAGAGAAAAAGCCAATTAAAGCCACAGTAACATTTAAAAACTCCCTTACCACGCATGTAGGCATGATCCTGTATATTAAAGAAGACAGTAGATTAATCATATTAAACTGACTCAATGTGAGACCAATAGAGCTTGGTTTATATAACATAGGAAAAAAGATCAATTAAATTCATTTTTTTCTTAGAAAATACTAAAATGATAAATCAATCTGATGAGTTAGAGCAGGGTATCACTGTCAATATCTAAATTGACACTTTCACAACAGGATTTGATTAAACAAAGATTCATTTGTATCATGTTTGTTCTTAATCTAATTTTGATCACTTATAACATTTTATTTTTTACATAAACAGTGCTTTAAGCGAAACAAAAGCCAAACTTACACAGGCAATAAAATAAAAAAAGAAAATGCAGCCAAAGAAAATCGAATCGTAGATTTGAAAAGCAGACATTGCGTATTCCAAGTGATGCTTTAAGGTTTTTAGGTTGACGACAGAGGAAAAATAGCCTTTGGGCTAATTCTGGCTCATTGCAGCCATGCTTTCAATGTCCACTGTCCCTGTCAAATTAATTAATAAATAAATTCTGTGCGTGTATTTATGGCTATTTCCATTTCCTTTGAAGACAAAATAGAGCAAAAAAAACAAACATCAATTTATTTGATAGGCCATTTTAACCTAAACTTTAAAAAAAATATATATATTTTCTCGGTTTTATTTTATTTGTTAGGAAAAATAACAACAAATCCAAAAAACAAAAAGCTTAATTCACATCACTTGTGTACAATGAGGTTTTAGATCACGGATGGGCAAACCACGGCCCTAAATAATATCAGAGAAGCGTGATTTTTTTTTCTTTTCTTTCAATCTGGTCACGTCATTGAGAGCCGCATCAAATGGGACATTTATAGCACCCTTCTGCAGTCTGTACATCTGAACCCTTCTAAAAATCTCCATCAGATGGAGCAGAAGACAGTGTTCCCTTTCTACATCGCTGTTCATTTTTCTCAGTCTCACGAATTGTTTTAGTGCGACTGTGCTGCTGCTGTTTTCTGTTCTGTGTCCTAACTGGTTGAAGACCTTGTCGATCAATCTCCACCGTGCCGAGTCACCTGAACAGATGCATGTAGCTCAAGTCGTGACCAGATCTTTGTTTTCATTCCTGGATTATTTTTTTGTGAAGGTTTGAACTTTGAGGGTTTAATCAAGACAGAAAAGTCTGAAAATGTTCATGTTGGTCTGAGAAAAGTGTGTAATGGAGATCACGGGTTTCTTCTTCACGCATTAGTTATACAACGTAACTCCGGCAAGAAACGACCGTACTGATGAACTAATGCAGATATATTCCAGCTACAGCAGACGTATGGCGTTTCATCGCTGCCATAAAGGGAAAGGGCATAAAGACAACTGAGCGGGCGTATTCAGGAACTGAGTGAGGAACCTCACAACCGCACCATACAGTGGTCCTTCGCTACATTGCAGTTTACCTTTCACGGTCTCGCCGTTTCGCTGATTTTATTTTTGTGCAGTTTTGCATGCTTTGTTTTTTGTTTTAACTGCATCTCGATTGGCTGTTTAACTGTGTGCCTTTACAGAATGTGTTTGCCAAACCTACTTAATCTTTAATCGCAATTCGGTTTTTTACAGCCTTAAAATACTGTAATCCTACTTTGCGGGTTATTTTTAGACCGTAACCTCCACAATAAACAAGGGGACATTGTACTTCCAAGTTCACGCAATTATGTCACAGGGCAAATCATTAATTTATTTATTTTTATTGTTTGTTTTTTTATTTATATCACAAAGAAAGATGGAAAACAAAAACTCAAGTTTTGCGTTTAACCATTTTACCAGAGCTGTAGCTCCAGAGTGAACATTCTTTCGCCCATATCAAAGAGCGTGTGTTATTTTGAGGTCACCGGCAACATCTAGGTGTTAAAGAGTTAAACAAGTAAGGGTTAATGGCCGACGAAGTCTGCATTATCAGAAATTAACGCACGCCATGGAAGCCTTTGCTTCCGCGAAGTGCGTTAATTCTGATAATGCACACTTCCAAGGCCATTTACCCGCCTATACCATGGTCACTTTCAAAAGAAATACACATTCAATCAGTTTTTAGTACTTCGTTTTTGTTGGGGGTTTTTTCGGTTTAGATCGCTATTTTCACAAAAAGGGGACAATTTGTTATGTGGAGTGGCGGGTTGTCAAGTTACCCTGACAACCCGCCTATCTGACCTCTGATCTCGACAGCAGCGGCAAAGGAAAGCGACATCTGCAGTCAGGACCATAAATACTGTAGCAATTTCTGGCATGGTTTTTTTCTATTTTCTCAGCTTAATGATGGCTCTTTTCACCTGCATGGAGAGCTCCTTTGACTGCATGTTGTCTGTTCACAGCAAAATCTTCAAAATGCAAGCATGAGTCCTCTAATCAACTCCAGGCCTTTTATCTGCTTCACTCATAATGACATAACAAGGGAATTGCCCAGACCTGCCCATGCAATAGCATGGAAGTCAATTGTCCAATTACTCACAAGCCCATTAAATGAAGGGATTGTGTTTTAAAAACGCTTTAGTTTTTCCCATTTTTATGCAATCTTTTTGTTCAACCCATGGAATAAAATCTGAAAGTCTGCACTTCAATGGCATCTGAGTTGTTTTATTTAAAATTCACTGTGGTAATGTTCAGAAACGAAATTAGAAATGTCTCTGTCCAAATATTTATGGCCTGAGTGTATATATGCTGATCTTTCCGATGGGTTGAATAAAGATCAGTTCAGAGAGAAAGTTCACCTCTTACAGTTTGTTTTAAAGAACCCAGCGCGGCAATATAGAACATTTCAGCTATGTGACCGGACCTTTTTTTTTAGCTGTTCATTATCACTGTGCATCATCACCTTTTAATGCACACCCAGAAGCCAATCAGAATCGAGAATTCACCTGGACCATGGTATATAGACTGATAAAACACAGGATGAAAAAAATTCTTGATTATTGCTAAATACCATTTTTTAAAAGTCCCTTGTGTTTTGTTTCTGTTATTAAAAGGAAACATGAAATACCCAAAAGTAAATGGACCAGAGATCATTTCAATTTCAACTAACTGATTTTTTTTTAAATCTATTGAAGTATTGTAACATTTATGGTTTCAAAAGTTTACATAAAATTAGGACATATTATTAAACTCTCACTTTCCTGTTTCAGGTTTAATATAACTCACCCTGTCTGGGTGAGAGGTTTTAATGAAACTATCAAAGAGGAACAAAACATGGCATTTCAAAACCTTTATGGAGTGGAACCAAATATATTTATAGATGTCTTTACTTAAAAGTTGAACTTTCTATTTTAGGGTTTTTGGCGCTCTAACCTGCTTATGCTAAAGCAGCAACAAACAGAAACTTATAGTCCCTTACAAAAAATGACAAGAAGTGTTGCGAAAATGCAAAAAAGAAGAAAAGAAACACATTTGCAACATTCTTGCATGAGGCCGAAGGAAACAGCAGAAGCAATGAGGAAACAACAGCTGTGCATTTGTGATGTCATCCGTAAAAAAAAATGCATATAAGAGTCTCAGGATTGCTCTTCTCCCTCCGTTTCAAAGCATCTTTGGAACCTAAAGTTGAAAACGGAGGATGCTTTACGCTTTTATCTCTGGCCTCAACACACCCTGAGAGGATTAAACGTTCACACCGCCTTTATGGTGGTGTGACATGTCCACTTCTCGTTTAGGTTTGCAAATTCACTGCCCTGAGAGGGCCAGAAGTGTTACTTCTCTTTTCGAGTACACTCAATTTTCTTGTCTGCCAAGGAAGTACAGACGAGGTCATCAACAGAAGCAGAAACTGACACTTTTTTTATATATATTTAGCATCTGTTTCTCTTTTCTTTTTTATGATTGCATGATTGATTTATCTTTCTTTTGAACCGAATACTTTTCACACCATGCAAGTGAAGATGTGCAACACATGCAAGTGTAAAAAGGAAAAGAAAAAAAGTTTATCCCTGAAATTGTAATTAGAGCTGGTTTCAGCTTCAAACAGGCCGGGGCGTGTGCTGGACCAACGCCAAGGCAGGCAAACAGAAAGTTCTGCCTTTGAGCAACAAATAAAGAAAAAAAGAAAACAGGATGGTGGGAGTGTTGATTTGCTGCTGCAGCTGCTGCCAGGCCAGGACACACAGATCAATAGGGAGGAAGAGGAGGATGCTGCAGCTTTATCACATGCATGACAGCTGCTTCTGTCCCCCATCTGCATAGGTGAGGATGCACAGCAGCAGCAGTGAGTCACAGCATGCACGCCTGTGCCTGCACGTAATAAAAAATAAAAAACCACTCCCTCATAGTTATGAGCATCTCCCTGAACAAAGTCCAGACTGTGCTCCTCTTCTTCCTGATTTGAGGACTCAGAACCTGCAGCTTTTATTTTGAAATCTCATAAGAAGCAAAACCCCTCAAAGTTCAGGGGCTTTTTGAAACGTGTATGCGCACTCATGCAGAACATGTTTACCTACCGTACTATTATTAACATTACACAATACTTCCATTTACACGCAACTATGGCGTGACATTGGGTCTGGACGTGGATTTATCACTGTATGGATTTTCCCATTATATGCTTTAAGGCCCCTATGTTAAAACAAAACTTAAGACAAATTAATAATAAAATGACGGTATAAGTCTGTTGGTGTGGTGTAAAAGTGCCCAAATACCCCTTAAACTGCCCGTCAAGAGGCGGGACAGTCTGACAAACGCGAACTTATTAGCGAGTACTTTAGGAAACGCACGTGCTCAAATTAACGCCCCCCTCCTTAACTAAACAAAACATCGCTAACGCTCTTACCTGGAAAGGTTTAATATCCGTTTGAGTCCAAATTCCGCTTAGAGTGCCAGAAACCTCACCAGAACCCTTCACTCCACGCCCACCGACACAGAACCTGCCGCCGCGTTAAAGTTCCGCTTGTGACGTTAGCGTCCTGCTGCAGTTTCAACGGGCAGGTCGCCTCCTCTTATCTATATGAAAACGCGGCTTCCAGGCACGAGCCCCGCGGAAAGAGCGCCGCGCGCGCCTGGCACGCTCAGCTGGAATTCGCGGTGTTCAGTCGGCAGCAAGTCCCAGCTTGATGCCTGTGAATGTGATCAACACAAGCAGGAATGCTGCTGGAAGGGCAAACTACCCGCACGCTGGCTTTTATTACTTTGAAAGCCTCTTTTCACGCATTACTATAAATTATCAAGACTTTTGATAATTTATAGTTTTAATATACATTAAAACATTTTTACGTGATGAGTAAACAATTGTAAATATAATACATGATGTATATAACTCCTTCCAACTATATTGTTTTTTAGTAAATAAGGCAATAAAAATAACGTATTGCCTTATGCAGTAATAAACTAAATCAATCTTTTTAAATCAAATTCCTTTTATATTTTCCGGCCAAGCATGTGGTTAAAAGAAAATTGTGTTTTTAACATGTCCTTGCGACATTTTTCAAAAGATGGTCATTTATAGACAAAATTTAGCTGAAAATTGCATCTCTTTGTATTTGTTTATTCACATTGTTGTCAATCGGCATAATCATAATTAAAAGATCACTGAGAGCTTTGACAATAAAGCTAAATATGTTTGGAGTGGGACTTTAAAGGTCTAACAATGACACTAAGCCGGTGTCATTTCAAAACTCCATCTATATGGGGAGATGCAAAAAAATTTTTTTTTGTTTTTCAAAGCCAGGGACGAGTTTAAAAGAATGAGGGTTAAAAGATAAGGATTAAACCACCACTAACACGTGCAAGAATCAAATATTGCAGTTCTTTAAAAGGCCACTGGAGGCTGTTAGCAAAAATGGAGCAATTCCCTCAGATGCCTATGTTTAGAAATAAAGAAATACTCAGGTATACAATTTTGAGCTTAATTTTATTTTATAGGTGTCCTCTATCGTCAGACAAATGCCACAAGAACATGTTCAAAAGACCAAAAGCACATTGGAGTGGGGTCCTTATTCATGAACTTGGTCAAAGTAAAGATCTTAATGGATTTGTCTTTTGTCTCTTTGCTCTGGTCTTTAATATTGAACCAAAAAGAGCAACCCCTGCCACACAAAAAAGATTTTGTAAATATTTTTTGCCAAAAGTTCCAATTACACAAGCTGTTAAATACCATGGTTTAGTATCCTATTTTAATATCCTAAATTAGAGATTCACCACTATGCATGTTTAAATTTTTTATTTTCATTTTTATGTTAGTAACTCCTTAACCTGCCCATATGGAGTGAAGTTACATATAGCAATGCTCCAGTGCTTGTAAGCTCTTCGCTAACACAGACCTACATAGCTAAAGCTCAAACACAAATTTTTCCTATTAAAATACTTTTTTTATATTTTATTAGGATTTATTTTTAGATAAATAATAATAATAAAAAAAATTCAAAGCATTTTCATGGTTTGGCATTTTCGTCAGATAGTTTTTTTGTTCAAACAAGATGTAAAAACTATATTAAAGAGAATATTTTCTGGAACTGTTGATACTAATTGGATTTGTAATTGTGTTGTTTTAAATGAGAATTGTTATGTAACAGAAAACTTTTAAAGGGCTAAATTTAATCAAAAATTATTTTCAGAATTATCATTGGAACCCCCCTACAACATTTTGAAGGCACCAATAATATGAGCACTTTGAAGGTATATATATTGTATTTCATTGTATTAATAAAATGCATATTTGTGTTTTTTAAGTCTAGGAATTGTTTTCTTTTGCAGATCCAGCAAATTCTAAGGAAAAAGTATATGTAATGTGTCTGTATTTATTCTCTGAGGGTGTAGTTTTCAGCAAATACCAGAGGATGGCATCCAAGAACTGCAGTTTTGCAGCCTTTTGCTGAAGTAAATGCAAAGGGAACTTGGAAAAACAAGATCTAAACAATATTCACTCTTTTTGTTTACATACTACACCAAAACCTTTAAAATGTTAACACCTTAATCCTTTAGTCAAGTTTTCCTATGGGTAAATCACGATCCAGAAGTTTCTGTGATCTTAAATGCACACAGTCACATTGGTGTGACTGGTGTAACTGTGTGATGTCTGCTTCCTTTAGTTAAGTCATTCAGTGGCACCTTTTTGAAACCCAATGGAGGTGGTTCGCTGAAAGAGGAAAAGAAAATCAAAGGAGTGCAGGAAAGCGGAAGTGTAACCCGCGCCAATAATCTAGAGGTCCAATTTCAGAACCCATCAAAAAAATATATAATATAACTGAAGTGACATCAAGTATTAATTTGACAGGATCTCAAAGGAACTTGTCCTACATTAAAAAGTAAATTACAAAATAAAAGATCCCACCACACAGAAAGATGGAAACCTGAATGCGTTTTCTAGAGAAACATCCAGATGCCATGAAATCCAGATGAAGAAGAACAGGGAAGGGGTTGTAGATGGGGCTGCACAATGGTGTAGTGGTTAGCACTCACACCGAGAAGGCACTGGTTTCGAACCCCAGTTGCATATTCTCCTCGAGCATGCGTTGGTTTTGTCCTGGCACTGTAACTTCCGGCCACAGTCTAAAAACAGCCTTCAATGGTTAAATTGGGACTCTAGAATAGATTGTCCCATAGGTGTCAGTATACTGTAAGGGTGTGTGGTTGTGTGGCCCTGCAATGGACTGCATACCATCCGGGGTTTACTCTACCTTTGGCTAGGATTGGCTCCTGCAACCCTAAAAGGAATTGAGCAGGTTTAGAAAAAGGGATGAATGGATGAATTTCTTGCTTCTCTCTTTGTGTTTGACCCAAGAAGCAGAGAATGGGTTTTCTCCGGGGACTCCGGCTTCCTCCGACCGTCCAAAAACATGCTTAATAGCCTAATTGGTTACTCTAAATTGTCTCTAGGTGTGAATGTGAGTGTGCTTGGGTGTGTGACTTTGGCCCTGTAACAGACTGGCGACCTGTCCAGGATGTCTCCAGCCTTTGCCCACAAATGGCCGAGATAGGTTCCGGCAGCCCCGTGACCCCGAAAGGTAACAACGGTTTAGAAGGTCACGCAAATGAGGAAAAGAAACAAAAGAGTAAAAATCCTGCTGTTTGTCACTAAGTTGCATGCACTAAACATAGGCGAGTGCAGCAGCATCTTAAAGGGAGCGCAGGTGTGTCTTGAGTGTCTGTGAGGCTCGTATGGCTACCTCAATGAACATCATAAAAATGAGACATAAAATTATCCTGCGTGTGTCAAGCGTATTGTGAAGTATTAGTAAGGATAATATAAGTTAAACCCACTTATGACATGTGGGCGATGCTTTCGTATAGTGGCCTTCGTCCTCACTGGCTCTTTACTGACCGTGTGCAAAGGCTATACATACAGCATCCGGTATCAGACCGTGGAACACGTGAACAAAGCAATGAAGCTCAGAAAAGCAAGTCTGTCTGCGTTCGGTGGCTGTTTGCACTATATCTCCCATGATGCATTGGGTTAAAGTGACAGCGTCTCAGCGCTCAATGAGTCTTTGTTGTTAAACGTCTTGAAACCACACCGAACACAGATCAAACAGTTTTTAAATCTTTTATCTTAACTTTTATTACATATTTTAGAAAAAAACAGCTGCAACTTCCAGCTTTTTCTGCCACAATTATCACAAAAATGCATGTGAGATTGCAGAGGGGCTGTAGATCAATACAGACTATGAGTTTCTCCTTTTCTTTTTTTAGTTTTTGGATGCTGGTCTGGCGCGGGATTTTTGTCAAGGTTAAAGTGTGCCGTGGTTCAAAAAAGGTTGAAAAACACTGGTGTAGGTGATATGTACGTTTTCGTAGGATGACCATACCAACTACATATATTTCTAACAGTCAGGCTGCACGGACAGGGCGCATAATTATCACATGAACAGCACTAATGGGGCCTTTGCGTGGTGTGCAGAATTTGGTTGTGTTGTATAAGTGTTCACTACAACTTGTCGTCTGCAGAATGCCCAAAAAGCAAAAATATCCATGAACATTTTGCTATATCAGGTCACAGACAGATCTACAGCATTGAAAATTCATGTGGACCACCAGCGTACCTAATACAAGTTTCCCAGTTTGTCGTCCACCAACGGCACCTATCCACCCGTAAGACGGAATGTGGCTTCCATGACACAGAAGTCTCCGGATCTCAATGGGACTTTTCTGGTTAAATAATTGTTAAATTAAAAAAATTAATAGAAAAAAAGTCCTGCGCCTGATTTATCAGGAAGCGTTTCACAGTTCAATCTCCAAAGGACCGATCATAGAAGTTTATTTAACATGCAACATCCCAAAGTTTGAGCATTTGAAATCTGAATCATTGTAATGAATCCAAAAACTAACTTTGCATTGTCTTCAACAGACTGACAGGCTGATAGAAACTTTTGCTCACATGTCTACAACCTGTAACAAGAGCTATAAAGACATATATGAAAGGATTCCATTTTTGCTAAACACAAAGTATTAGATTATGAACATACAGTACAGGACTCAGCGGTAAAACATGTTCCAGATACTGCAGATTCACTTCTTTTTTTCCAGTCAATAAACTTTTAAGTGAAAGAGCAGATGATTTCACGTCGAAATCTTTTTAAGCATTATGTTAGGACACAAGGAGCCAACAAAATCACACAAAAGGACTTTTGTATTCTCCATTTGATCAGATTATTGGTTTATTAGGTGACCATGGTTAATGCTAAACAATCTTTTTTTTTTAATTTAAAACAAACCAAGGGGAGGATGGATCTCTGTTTTTATAAAAGTCTTTCAGGGTCGGTTGTCTTGTCTGTCTCTTCTCAACCTGAGCCGTTGCCTTGACAACATGTTTTACTGCTGGCAGCCAAACGGATGGGGCTGTGGCTTCTCAAAACTTGGATTTAAAAAGGACACTGGGCTAATGATGCAGAAAACCAAGCCACCTTTGACACCAAGTCTAAAAATGTTTTTCAGTCAGACAACTCATGCAGTAAAGAAGATTTATTTCCATGATTTTTGTTTTGCATAAGGCTCCGTTCAGATACATTAAACAAAGATCTCCACAGAAAACTTACGGTTTTAAACTACCCCTAACGGAGCTCACAGGTGGAAGCCGGGGAGGAGGGTGGAGTGACGAACGCAGAGTTTGCAGAAATGGATGAAGAGGGATTGGACTGAACCTGGAACTTAAGTAGAACGCTGAACAGGTGAGTTGATTAGCCCTTGTGCTATCCTAGGCACTTTAACATTGGGAGTTGGGTCATCTAGACCCACTAGACAGTGCTCTGAACCTTTTTTCTTCAATGATTTGTGATCTTCACTGGTGTCCATGGATTCCATGAAATCTTTCCACCTTTATCCACCTTTGTCATGGTAGGGAGAACACCTCAATGTAAGGGTGGGGTCATCTAAGATAGCACAAGGGTTACACTGAACCGCCCGCAGGGAGGAATAACCAGGTAAACGCACTACTCGAGTTGCCTGCCTGAAATACTCCCAAGGTCGTTCATTTAGTAAAATTTCTGTTGAAGAGATGTACAATTGGATGCTTAATGCATTTTTGTTTTTTTCTTAAGCCATGCAAGAACAAAGATCTGAAAGTGAGCATTAAGATGGACGACAGCAGTGTCATGTTGTTGACTGAAGCTGATCAGGGGTTCAAGCAGCCCAGACGCTGCCATGGTGGATCAGTGTGTGAACAGCGATGACGAGAGGAGGGTGAGAGGAGATGCGATGAGGGGAAGGAGGGAAAACTGTACAGGGAAGTTGATGGAAGTGCTAAAAAAATTAAAGAAAACGTCAGGAGGACTGACTGACAGCATGGAAGAGAATCTGTCAGGGAATCTGTGCTCTTGTGCTTCAGAAGCCTCCTCCAGGGTTTCAGCATCCATTTGTGAAACTTGTGTGGATTCACAATTAAGGCTTTCAAAAAACACTATTTGAAACAAAATGAAAAACTACGTCATTTTGCAATTATTAATTCTTCCTCCATGATCAACGTTCAAACAGTTGGCACTTCTTTGCTTTGAAAAGGCTGTTAACCATACATCAATACCAAATCTGAATTGAGAAGCCTAAAAGACACAAATATGTTAGTCAAGGTTTTGGTGTGCTGGTACGAGAGTGAATGATGAATGCCTTGTCATGCCTTAGGAAAACAATATCCCCTCCCCGCCTCGCTGCTTTTAATTCTGGCATCAGTTCTTTCCTTTTACATCTTACTGAGTCTGTGTAGTCTTCATTTATATAAATCTTTGTACCTTTAACCCTTGTGCTATCCTAGGCACTTTTATGTTAGGAGTTGGGTCATCTAGACCCACTAGACAGTGCGCTGAACCTTTTTTCTTCAATGATTTGTGATCTTCACTGGTGTCCATGGATTACATGAAATCTTTCCACCTTTATCCACCTTTGTCATGGCAGGGAGAACACGTCAATGTAAGGGTGGGGTCATAGGATAGCAGGATTTAAAAGAAAATGTTCAAAACTGTGCACACAGTGAGTTTTACAGTGAAAAACACTGAATGGGAAAAGAAAAGAAAAAAGGCATCAGGTTGACTTTAAGTATTCTTGTGTTTGTCCTCCCTCAGTGAGACACTTGAGTTGTCACTGAAAGGGACACGGACAACATCATGGAAAAATTAAGTGACGATGTTGCAGAGGTGGATGTAGTAGTCCTCCATTCCTCAGCAGATGAAGCCATAGCTTTCAGAGCAGGAGTTCCTGATCAACCAGCACAAATGCTCCGTGTTCCAGCTGAGGACGAGAGCCATCGTCTACCGGAGAGAGGTTGCAGACTCCAAGAGGAGATGATCAAAGCCATACAAGTCTTACAAGTGGAAACAGGAGGGAATGGAGTGTTTCTGAGCACAGCCAGATAAGGGAGATGAAAGAAGTATGACAAATCTATCATCAATGGAGGGACATTTATAGAGACATCCCAGCCGACAAGGCCAAGTGGGCCCTATATGGTTTAAAAGTGTGCAGAAAATGTGGGCCCCAGATGTGTTTGTCTGCAGTTTCCATGGTGTCCCCACCTGTGTTTGCCCACATTGGCTTTAGTGGACAGCTCAGTTGTCCACCGGGCAGCTGGCTAGCGAAGCGGGAGGGGAACCAGCCGATGAGGCTGGCGGGACACCACAAACAGGAAAGGTGGCGGCGGTCACTGCAAGACCTTCAGCTGACTTTGAACCCGATCAAGATCACAGACGGAAACCCCACGTTGTTCCATCCTGCAGGAATTTAGATTGTGTTCGGAGGGCAGCGAGTGTCAAGGCCTCCACTCATTGCATCTCTTAGGAGCTGTCTGCATTTGGCGGGAGAAGAACCTCCAGGCGACGTTCTCTCTTGGTCCAAGAAGCAGCGACAGGGCGTCACAAAGTGTGATGTAATTGCTGCAATCATTATGTAATTCTGAAATAAGTATGATGTAATTGTTGTAAGTATGACGTCATTGATGTATAATGTAAGTCTGGCGTCATAAAAAAACACACCAATATGCCATTTTTGACGATGACATCACAAAGTATGATGTAATGAAGCCCAAAACCTGATGTAATGACTGACATCGTCTGGCTCCAAATGGCGCCGTCTACATCGCAGAAAAATTGGCAAGTGAACTTCATTTGGTTGGAGCTGGAAGTAAGTCATTTTCAATAGGTGACGTCACACTAGCTTGGTCCAGTTCTCTTATACAGTCAATGCTGCTTCCCCAAGGGTAAAATGCATACACATTTGTTAAAACAAGGAGCATTTTAACTTTTTTTTAAACAATTCCTCTATTGTGTCATTACCGGCGACTTAAAAATATCACAATTGAATCTTAATTTTTTGTATTTCAAATATGAGACTTGACAGCAAGTGATTTACAAAAAGGGATTTGAAAGCTTTGTTTGTTGATTGCTGCTGAGATTGCAGTAGGTTTTGTTTGGAATCTTATAGAAAATTTTGTTAAAAAAAAAAAATAGTTGAAGTTAAGATAAATAAACAAAGATTTGTTCTTGATCATTTTTTTTGTACAGAGACATTGGGCAGCCAGTGAGTTTTAATTAAAAAGTAAAAACTGTCAAAATGTGTTTTTTTTGGAATGTTTTTTCATTTTTTTATGAACAGCTGTGGCCTAAATTGGAAGTAGCATGGGAATCAACTCTGCAGTAAGAGACATACTCTCATCCTGAGCCTGGCACACTTCTCTTTGATAAAACATTGAGAGAGAAAAAAAGATTGGGCTGCCAATCGGTTTCAAAGGCAGAACAGCTGTTTCCTCGTCTGCTGTAGATCCCGCTGTTGGGTGCCATCCTTCTGTCAGCTGTCAAGAGCAGAAATGATGCTTATAACGACTGTGGGCTTGTGGACATCACTGTCGAATCTCAGACATCCAACCTATGCTGAAGAGACCGTTTGATGGGGAGCCTTTTCTGCCCTCCAGACCCTGAAACACATAGGTGGAAAAAGATCCTCAACTACAACCAGAGGTCTACTGCATCCATGCATCCTCCAGAAAGAAAGCCCAAATGAAGTCAGTTCAGTTGCAAATTGATCCCACAACTTTATCTAATCTTTGCTCTGAAGTGAATTGTATTAACTATTTTCATTTTCATTTTGCTCCAGTGTTAAAATTATTAGCTCTTCAGCTGATTCTGATGCAAAGAAAAGCAACAAGTATCTAAAAAGTGTGTTATTTATACCTTTGCCACAGCTGCCCTTATGGGGGACTAAGGGTTGTCTGCAGGGGAAAAATAAGAAAATCTTTACAAGTCACCCAGGTGGCCCCACACAAAATATCAAAGTCCTAGACCACTCAGTGAGCCCGTAGTGCCAAAATATTCATGCACATTTCTCTCTACAGGCATGCTACAGGTTGTGGTGAACACTTACGCAACCCAAAAGGGTAAGTAAGAGGGAAGTAGGTAAGACAGGGGCAAGTCGTTCATTTTTTCATGCCCCCAAATGTGCGCAAGGAGCCTGGTAATGCTGTTCATGATAAGTGTGGACTCCTGGTGCTCAGCCTGGGTATTAGAAATGAGGCAATTAAACAATCAGCCCAGTTTGTGTTGACATTCTAGGGTCATCTGAAGGCACATGCTAGAGGACAATCCGTGCATGTAACATTTGCACTTTGTCAGTAGGGAGCCAGAACTCGCACCTTACTGATGACCAGACTGTGTCGTAAGGTTCCTGTACGACTGTATTCATTAGTTGGGGTAACTTCCATTATCCTTACAAATAATTCACAGCCAGGAACAGTGGGACATTCCCTTTTCATGATGTCCCTTCAGGTGGTCGCACGAGCCTCAAAAACTGCAAGACATACCTGCATTCGTCTTAAGTCGCAGCCTCTCCTCTATTCACAGGGCCTGGCCAACCTGGCATAAGGGTGCATGTGACTAAGGCTTTAGGTGTCACTGGCGACATCTCCAGTGTTAAAGAGCTACTAGATCAAGTCTATATTTGTTGTGATTATACAAAGAAATGTCAAAGCTGCAGAAAAACACCTATGGCATATATTAGGTAGAAGTAAACATTTCTTAAGGTAGTTTAAAGACTGTTATTATTTTTGTCAGTGCTATTTAAGGGGGTTTAGCAGAGTCGACCAACTAAAATCGATTGATTCTTCTGAAAAATATTATAGCGTTTTAGAAAAAGTTGTCATCAACAACCAAGAAAATGAACAGGTGACCTTTTTTTGGGGGGTCGTGGACTCATTTAGTGTCAATCATTATTTTCCAGGACCAGACAGTAAAAGTCTGAAGTTGATAACTGCTTAGTTTCCTTTAACCCTTTAGGGAAAATCAAAATATCTCATTCAAATGTTTGTTCATAAAAAATAGCATAAAGAGACAATTTGAAGAATGTATATATTTATCTACCACTCAATCACCAACTTATTTTACTCTTCCTTTCTTAGTAACATTTCTCATAATGCTTTTCAATAGCAAGCAGAAATACTCATATAAAAAATAGCTTTTATTTAGAACTTTTACTGCCAATTATTTGACTAAACTGACCACTCAACACTGTCCACCAAGCCACTGCCTATAGCGTATCGAGCCGGCCCACTGAGTGCCCACTTAAGCCGATGTGGGCAAACACAGGTGGGGCCACCACGAAAACTCCGGACAAACCTATTCAGGGCCCACATTTTCTGCCCACTTTGGACTTTAGACTTTGAAACCAATTTAATCTTCATTATTTGGGCAAATATTTAGCAACATTTCACCAACAGTTTATTTGTGTGCAAAGAAAAACAAAGCGGAAGCTAGATTTTTGTTTCTCCTACTTGATGAACTGTGGTTCCTAGAATTAGTAAAAGTACAGTTGGAGGTAGAGCCTTTAGTCATCAAGCCCCTGTTTTATGGAATAAGCTCCCAGCTCAACAGTTTCTACATTCAAAGTTAGACTTTGGGGTTCTGTCCTCTATTCTCGTCTACTTCTACCCTCCTTTTCTCCTCTATTCTTGATCATTATTTATCATTTAGTTCTCCATGCCTCTGTTTGGTGCAGTACGATTCATGTACTGTCCCTCTTTCCCACTCAGAGCTTCCAGATTCCAATTGGCTCATCCATGCTTCTGTACCTGGCCGTGTACCTCGTCTCTGGCTTGTCTCTACTACTGCTCCTACACCTGGCTGTGGATCCTGTCTCCAGCTCGTCTCTCGCCCCAGCTGTCCCCCAACTTCAACTGGACGAATATCATTAGCTGGACTTTAAACATGTAGTTGCAGCGTTAGATAAGTTAGTTCTTCTCTACGAGTTCTGGTACATCGCCTGTCCGTCCTGGGGGAGGATCCCTCCTTCATGTGGCCACCCCCCAGGTTTCTTCGTTTTTTCCGGATTCTGTTTTTTCTTGGAGTTTTTCCTTACCGTGAAGGAGGGTCTGAGGGCAGGGATGCCCATTTTAGTTTAGTCTGTTTAGTTAAAGGTTAGCATTATCCTATTGAATTCTGTGCATTTATGATCCATTTTGATTGTATGTTTACCTTGAAATTACCCATTGAGACGACTGTTGTTGTGAACTTGGCCTATATAAATAAAATTTAATTGAATTGAATTAAATTTATTGTAGCTCATTAGCTTCAAGGAAAACTGCAAACGATTCAAATAAATTATAGATCAGTTTTTCAAGTTTTATTATTTTTGTTTTAGATTTTTTATAGGTCACACAGCTGAGCAACATGATGGTAGAATGCTTAATTTACTGTCATGGATTATTGTAAATTTAATCAAATAAAAGCATCCAATAGTTTTTTTATTTCGGTAAGTTACACTAAAGTGGGTAAAGTTTTGAAAAAAATGCAGTTTTAACTATTACAAATGATATAGTTGTGTGTTTTGTATCTTACATCTTAAAGAATGAGCTTTAAAAGCTTAGTTTATTTTTAATGTTTTGAGGTTTTTTTATTATTATTATTTTATTCTACTTCAATGTTGTTTATTTTTAAAAGTAAAAGTAGAAAAATGTTGGTGGTGCACCAAAATCCTAGTGATAAAAAAACATCATCTTTGACTGTCTTGCATTTGTAATGCAATAAATCTGCTGCAGAATTTTTATTTGACACATATTGTATTTTAATTTGAAAGGAACTTGTATGTGTTGCTGTTATAAGTAAAATAAATTAAAAACTGTAATATACACTGTTGTAATTCAATTCTTGTTATATTTAAAAGTTAGGTTTTATAAATAAATGCTTAATGGCCACAAAAACATAAATAAAGTGCATTTTATTAAACAACAAATTAGGACTTTGCGGCTCTCTCTGGGTTCTGGCCTGTAAGAAACTTGACCAAATGGCTCTTTCAGTGTTAAACGTTCTGGAGTTTAGGAGAAAAGGTTGCTGTTTTAAAGTTGTCTTCCATTGCATAAACACTTCCTGCACACTAAGGCAGATAAAGGGCATGTTTGTACAGGCAGAATGTTTGTATAAGATGAATACTGGTACTTTAGATTTGGTGTTTTATTTCCATTCACCTTTCTATCGTAAAATCTCTTGTCAGATGAAGTTTTATTGCAGCACAAAGTCATCTAAGCATTTCGAATATTACGTTTTTTCCCCTTTTTTTGCTCAAGACGACAACAATAAAGCCACACAGGATAGGTTCACCTTTCATCCTCAGCTATAGTGAATCGAACTGCAGTGGATCCATCTGGAAACTACAGCTTGCCCTGTTTTAATGGAGTCTCCGAGGATCAGCTGGACTGACAAAGGAGACAAAGTTATCCTGAGGGACTTTAGGAGCTCTTAGCTGCAAGCAGCAGAAGCAATGAAAGGCTTCAATGTTTGATTTAAAGAAACATTTGATTGATATTTAAAAGCAGTGGTGGAGCTAAAACATTTCACATGTGGGGTAAGAAGGCGGTAAAGGGGTGAGTGGAAAGCCAAATTTCAAACATTTTTTTTGTTTTGCTGTTGAGTTATTTTTAATGAGTTTTCCAAAAACAAGAATTTCCTCTTGATACTGCAAGGAATCAGCACAGATTTTGGCTATGGCCAGATTTTATATACAGGTGCAAAACACATAATTTTATGGGCTTAAGATGTATTTTAAAAATATTGTTTTTGTTATTCTTGCTATGCTTAAAGAAGCTTTAATGAATGATTTCTTAATCTTTGTCAATAATGATACTATTATTGACTCAAAAATTGAGGGGCATAGCTGTTTGATGTGGGGGCAGCTGCTCCCCTTGATCTCTTAGCTCCGGTCCTGTTTAAAAGATTTTTGGAAGAGCTGTTTCTCATTTCTCTCTCTTATTTCAGAAAGTTGAAAAAAAACAAGTCCATGCATTGCATCCTGGGTGATGAAACAGAAGAGTGAGTCATCAGCCAATAGGCCTGCACAATTAATCACAAATTTATCGTTATTGCGATTTCAAGCTGTGCACTATCCATGTCGCAAAAGTCTGCAAAAATTGCAAAAAATGGTACACCTAAATGGGCTAAAACAATCTTATGGCAACTGGAACTGGTTAATGAATTGAATAAATCCCTTTATGCATTGACCAATGGGATGGAGCCCTTCACGTGTTTGACCAATCAGATGGAGCTTTTGTGGTTGATGTAGCCCTCCTAATTAGACCAGTGTCATTTGGAGAATAATTTAAGGTATTTTGACCCTTATTTAAATTAAAGGTTTGCAGTGAAATGGAAATGTTTTTGTTGTTTTTGCTATTTGTTCATTTATCACAAGTTATATCATCATCGCAATATTGATCACTAATGTCGCATTGCGTGAGTTTTTCTCATATCGTGCAGCCCTGTCAGCCAATAATCTGTTTGATTTGCCTCGTGCTCCAGCTTCAGCTGAAACATGCTGTGGCACAACATTCTTTCAGTGGTTGTGGTGTTTCTACTCAAAGGAATAAAGTCCCACGCTTTAAATCTAGATTCTAGATCTTTTATTGTAAATATGCATATGTACTGGTAGATTTTCTATCTTCTAATATTTAAACACAAAGAGTGAGGTGTATGCTCAAAATTGCATTTCTGAGTACCGGTTTTTCTGACTTCAAATCATTATGAATCAGGAGCAGATGAAAAAACTGCAGTTTGAAAAGGATTCGATATGTAACATAAAAAATACACTGGGTAAACCCCAAGCTCCTTTTTGCTCCATTGTGATTCATCCACTTGCAGACAAACAGATCCATGTACATCTTCCGCGTCCAATTCTGCTGCTGGATAGCTCCAAAATTACTCTAAAGAACATGGCTGCAGATATCAACATCCAGAAATAGAAGTCCCGCCATATCTAAAAAAAAAGGGGGGTTGCTTTAACTGGTAACTAACATTTATGCTTTTTTCTGTTTCATGCTTTTTTTTCTACAATTCCCAACAATTTTGGTTCGGGTTACAATTAAGGCTAGGGTAAAATGTTTAATTTCTGCAGATGATGTCAGGCGATGACTGCAGCCAGTTCCCTCTCATTTTGCTAACCAATTTTTTGCACCACTAATTTTAGGTTGGGGTTGTGAGGGGCAGTAAACTAGCAGAAGAGTGTGTCAACAGAAAACTCTCAGCAACATGGTTGGGAATGGAGGGTGGCCAGACAACAGACCCGCCACAACTCAGGGGTGAATTTGTAATGAACTCCTACCACTCTGCAGAAACTATGTCCTACAAAGAACTTATTTTTTTCCAATTTCGGCTAAAAAGGAGATTTAAAAGACTGGAAATGCCTTTGAAATAAATCAAAGAATGATTGGAGTGAGTCTTCAAGGCTTCACTAAACTGAAAATTTGACGTCAAGTATCATCTATGGTTTTTCCAGAATTCATACCTTAAAGCTGAAGTTTTATATTGCTGAAGATATAAACCCTTCATCCAACAGTCTAACCCTGCAGAGCTGCTGTTAAATTAAATGTGGTTTTATTTATATAGCCCAATATTACAACAATAGTTTTCTTAATGGACTTCACACCGCTAATTGTTTAAGAACTTGAAATCAGTCATAAAATTCAATAGGTAATTGCTAAACTAAACAAACCAGACTAAGTTAAACTGAAACTTAGACCCTCCTACTCTGTAAGAAAAAAATCTTTAAAAAATTGATTAAATGTCCCTCTGTTGTCTATAGTTTTCCTAACAAAGCTTTTAAAGTCAGGTCAATCAGCTTTTGATCTATTTTAGAAGTGTTCCAAGAGGTCTTTTGATTATGATTGTGCAGTTTTTAGTCTAAATAAAAAAACCTTAGTCATTCTGTTAGCAGATATTCCAGAGTTTTACAGTCTGCCAACAGGATCTACTTTGTGTGTCCAGGTCATGACAGAAACATTCGGGAAATGATGTTTTATCATTGCCGGCTCCCACTTATGGAAAAGTATTCCTCCAGAACTACACATTTCAGTGACATCAGCCCTAAACAGCTTGAAAGATCAACTGAACACTTATTTGTCTTTGAACACTCAGTAGGTGGCGGTATCTTATTTTATTTTACTTGTTTTATTGAATTCTTGTCTTTTCTGTATTTTATTGCCAGTTGTAATTTTATGATGTTGTTTTTATATATTTTTTTAATTTACTCAATTTTAAATTTCTTTTTTTATTTTATTTTAATTTTCTTTTGATACTTTTTATAATCCTAAATAACCATATAAATAAAGTTTAGTTCATTCATTCAGTCTCAGAGGAAACAGTTGTTTTTCTCCACAGCTGGTTCAGGTCGACAAATCTGACAGGCTGACCTGAATAATATGAGCAAACTTCAAATAAATCATTGTTTTTCCTTGTTTGCTACTGAAAATCCAGATGAGATCATGGTAGTGTTCAGTGTGTTCCACAAGAGGGAAGCATCAGACTGAATGATCTCGCTCTCTTTTTTAGCCTGAGACACATCTTCATTGGCTTTTTTTTCTCTTAGACGTCTGATGGGCAGAACGCCATCTAAATTCCTAAAAGACATTTTCCTAAAGCGGTCAAAAGGAAATCCCTAACCCTTGTGCTGTCCTATGACCCCACCCTTGCATTGCCGTGTTATTCCTACCATGACAAAGGTGGATAAAGGTGGAAAGATTTCATGTAACCCATGGACACCAGTGAAGATCACAAATCATTGAAGAAAAAAGGTTCAGAGCACTGTCTAGTGGGTCTAGATGACCCAACCCCCAATGGTAAAGTGCCTAGGATAGCACAAGGGTTAAGAGGAATTCTTGGTCCTCCCTAAAATAGAAGTTTTTAAATGCAGATTACTGTTTAATATTAAAAGTTTTTTGTGTATTTTCTTTTTGATTTTGTGTGTGTTGTAAATTGGTAACGTCTGTGTTCAGAGCCGTTTTTGAATAGGTGGTAGACTTGAGATCCAGATTCATTCATTTTCTTAATCGTTTTTCCCTTTCGGGGTCACGGGGCTGCCGGAGCCTATCCCGGCCACTTGTGGGCGAAGGCAGGGGACAACCTGGACAGGTCGCCAGTCTGTCGCAGGGTAGAATGTCCACAATCACACACCCATTCACACCTATGGACAATTTAGAGTAACCAATTAACCTGTGAAGCATGTTTTTGGATGGTGGGAGGAAGCCAGAGATCCCGGAGAAAACCCACGCATGCACGGGGAGAGCATGCAAACTCCACACAGAAAGGTCCCCCATTGATGTTGTGTTTTTCAGGCAAGAGCGCTAACCACTGCGTCACCGTGCAGCCCGAGATCCGGATTCATTTTTCTTATTGATAATTATCACACTGACACGTCTTGAGATTCCCTCCAAATGTTGCTACTAGTAAATTTTACCTATTTTTGTACAAATCTGTAATTCCTTTATTACATTTACATGTGTCATGCTTTAGATAATTACTAAAGTTCTATTCTGTTCTAGTCTAGTCTAGTCTAGTCTAGTCTAGTGTATTCTATTCTTATCTTAGGTAGGATATCATAATATTAAAAAATAATTTGACATTCATCATCCCTCAAATGGGACTTGAGATTCTTTTTTCAATTTTCTTTTCAAATAGGGGCCGTTTTTTGGTTTAAAACTAACTTTTTTGATTTTTTTCTTTACTAATTTTTTTCTTTGTAAATTTGTTTTGCTGCAGGAGGATGAGTTTTTCAAATGTTAAATAAAAATGCCTTTTTTCTTTTCTTTTTTTTCCTTGGTGGATTGAGACCCTGTAATGAAACAAGTAATCCAATCAAATGACAAGTTGACAGTCCCCCACATCATAAACTGGAAAACTTCAGATTGAATTTTGGATATTTTAAAACCACTTTGAGTTCTACAAAAGACAAAGAATTTTATCACCAAAAACCATCCGAAAGTTTGAAAAATCCCCAAAGCAGCCAGAAGATGTAAAGCAAACTTGTATTTTAAAAAAAATGTTGAAAATAACTATTCACGTGAACTTTTTTAGATAAAAAAGTAAAATAAAATTAAAAAAAACATGTTTGTTTAGATTTTCTAACCCAGCAGGAGGTTTTCAAGCATCTCAAATGACTAAAACAAGACGTTCAAAAGTTATTTAATCATCCAACCAAAACAAAAAGAAAAAAATCAAAAGTTGAATATTTTGAAAGAAAAAAATAGTTTCTAAACAACCTCCTGAAGCTCTAAAATAATCCAAGGTACAGACTCTCCCTTTCTCAGGTATAATCCCACCACTTTTGCTTAGCTTTGCCTTATGTTGTCCCTTTAAAGAACACTGGGAGAGTTTCCCCCCCTGAATGAGGGTGTCAGAGGGGTGTATCATTAGTCTGGCATAAGGGGATTAAACACACACAGACACACAAACAAGCACAGATAGCTTTACTCGAGGTAAATGTCACGCAGGGGGGGCCCTATGGCGCCGGGAAATCGTTTCCTCCCTCATTTTATCTCCCTTCTCTCCCCTTTCTACATTATTGAAAAGGCCACGCAGCAAGGCACTCTGGGAGGTTGCTCGCTGTCCGATGGGGGCGAATAAAGAGGGCTGATGAGGAATTCTAGTGCACAAAGATCCTGATTAAAAACCTTGTTTGTTTCATTTTATTTCATCAAGCTCTTCTTCAGACACAAAGATGGATGGTTGGGGGGTGGGCAGATCCAATCAATATCGTTTGAATCAATCTGATGTGATTGAGATGCAGAGGAGGTCAGGGATGAACACATGCACAGCACAGTCAGTCATTGAGACTTTCAGAGCATTCACATGTGGAGAAAAATGTCTATTTCTTTTTTGTCATTTATTTAACCCTTGTGCTATATTAGATGACCCCACCCTTACATTGAGGTGTTCTCCATACCATGACAAAGGTGGATAAAGGTGGAAAGATTTCATGTAATCCATGGACAGCAGTGAAGATCACAAATCATTGAAGAAAAAAGGTTCAGAGCACTGTCTAGTGGGTCTAGATGACCCAACTCCCAACGGTAAAGTGTCTAGGATAGCGCAAGGGTTACAAAATCATGTATTATTCACCCACAAGTGGCCGGGATAGGCTCCAGCAGCCCCGTGACCCCAAAAGGGAATAAATGGAATAGAGAATGAATGAATGAATTAATGAATAAGCTGGCCGCCAGCTTGGATGAGGAACATGGATCAGGATGGAGCAGAGCAGGGTTGTTTTCTACATACCGTAATAAATTAGCTCTTTTTTAACAGCATTTTTCCATCTGCTCCTGATTTACCATGATTTGAATAAAGAAATATTTAGAATTGCTATTTTAATATTTCTTTATGTCCTCCATCATGAGAAAAATGCTACCAGAACATGTTAAAAACACAATTTTCATCAAAGTGGAGATATGGCAATTACATTAAAGAGTGTGTAATGTATTGAGAAGATGTGCAACTGTAACGTAACTACAGACTTGCTTTTAAATTTAATATTTTTAGCTTGTATTTCATAAATTACTCTTCTTATATTCTTTGAATACATCTATCTCAACAAGACGCTGGCATACATTACCTAAAATGTCTTTGTTAGGTGTTGATGCCGGGCTTCCCTGAAGTCCAGTGGGTTTTCTGGAACAGTGTGTTGTGCTGAACCCAGTGATGAGTATAAAAATGCAGATGGCTCCTCTGCAGCTCGCAGCTCATACAAAAACAGGAATGGATAAAATCTCTGGAGAAATCCTCTGACTCACAGTCTGTCCCAGGCTGCATGAGTGTGTGTGTGTGGGGGTGTGTGTGTGTGTGTGTGTGTGTGTGTACGTAAAAGAGCAATAGACAGTTCTCAGGTTTACTGTTCACTGGTCCATGACAAGCTCGACATTTGTTCCTCAATTTCAACCCAACTGCCCCATTGGCAGACAGGGGACCTATGAGGTCCACAGATTTCAAAGTGGACGATCACTGTTAAAAAAATATGAGACCAATCATTACATTCATAGCTTTCACCTTGAGTTTCTGTCTGTACAGTTAAAAGTGAACAATACAGACGGTCTAAAGGTCAAAGATGATGTTTTGAGTGTGAATTTCCAACAGTGCCTCCCCACTTCAAGTGACAAATTGTTCAAACCCAATGCATTGTGGTGTATATTTGAGTGGGCATCAATGCACACTGGTTTTTTGCAGAGACTTCTGGGATTTTTAAGGCACTGGATTTTGGAATTATAGATTTAAAAAAACCTTGTAAATAGTGAACACACTTTATAGTGCACTAAGAAGTGAGTAGTGAAGGAATGCCGACACAACCTCTGAGATAGTTTATGTTGAACATGTTAGCATCGTCAGCGTTGTTAACACAATGAGCATTTTTTTTCACCAAACTGAGATTTGGCTGCAAGGAGCATGAAGTGGCCGGTCAGGCAGTGAGGACGGGTAGAAAGAGGACAGTGTGGGGGCGGGTAGGGCGGGAGCGTGTAGCAACTGCCAAGGGACCGCGATGGCAGAGGAGGGTAGTGCTTGCGGGGCCACACAATGCCACTCACGGCTTGAATTTCTTTTTGTGTGTTTGACATCTTGGCAAACTGAAATGATTCATGTAAATAATTAAAAGCAAAGATTGAAGTGATTTTATTTTTTGCCATTAATTCGAAGCAGGAGAAGCCCCAATGGCTATAAACTGTCGGACATTTGGCAGAAAAGTGACTGGAAGAATCCTATATTACTGCATTTTTTCATTAATGTCACATCACATTCATTTACTGAATCGCAGTGACACCAAAAATGAACAACAAAATTTCACTCTAAATAGCTATATTTTGCACTCATTTTTAAGTCTGTGTGTGGAAAAGAATGGAATTTCTGTGGTTCCATCTTTTTGCATTTGGCTCCCAATAGACTTACAAAACACTATTGCACCGCAGCACAACATTTGGAGAACCTATGGCCTAGTTAGCCAGAGTTGAGCAACTTAACTTTTCAGTCTTGGTTGGAAAATTGACAGAAATACACTGCCAGTTTTCCAGGGAATTCAGGCCACAGTGCACAGCAAAACAGAAAAAAAAAATTGACAGCTGTCAACCGCACAGCAGTCCCTCTCCAAATCAGAATTAATTGAAAGCTACTCATGCAGTAGCATAACACAACAGAGACTGAGTGGGCATAGCATTAGAGTTTGGCACCAGAGTAAAAGGAATGATATTGAACAGTTTTTTTTTGTTTGTTTATTTTGTGATGCTTGTTGGATGCAGTTTTTGAACACGATCCAGAGTTCCTTTGTGGGAATTTGACTATTTAACGGTAACACTGCCAGATAGTTTGAAGTAAATTATATGATGCTAATAGAAAGGTTACAAAGTGAGTCTGAAAGTTTGTCAGGGACAGCTGCTACACTAGCGATAATTTAGGGATATAGTGAAAACCTCACTGGATGTCGTAAACACAGTATTTTTTCTACTTCACAGATTTTCAGGACGAGAAGGCAATTTTATTGATAGACACCGCTTTTCTTGTGTTTTCCATGTAATGCTCTAACTGTGTACAGTGTGTCTTACTTATTGGAGCCAAAATCGAACAATTCTCAAAGAAAAACCTTTTCAATGTGGCATCAATGTGAACATTCTGTGGGTATAAAGAGCTGATTTGGCCAATTAGTCATTCCAAGTTCATTTTTCAAACAGCCACGAACACACAACACTGCCTTAATGGGCAGGCAGCGGCACCTGGCCATGGCGTGCCTTCTTGTTGGCAGTGTGCACTCAGATGTTGCAGGTGAGTCTCAAAGTGTCATCAGCAGACTTGCATCACGACACAAAACTACTGACAGAGTTTGTAACAGACCCAGGAGTGAAGCCCGGCGAATGACGGACCACAACAATGAGCAGTACCTGAGGACCTCTGCACTCAGACATGGTTAACAAATGTAGCACAGATGCAGGTCCATTTACCAGATGTTAGATTCACTAGGATTTCCAGACAAACCATTAATAATTGACAGCACCACTTTGACTTGAATGCCAGACGACCGTCGCCGCTGAATCTACTGACACCAAGACACCACTATGAACGTTTGCAGTGACACGAGACCATGTAACCTTGACAATGCAGCAATGCTCTACTGTCCTGTTCACTGATGAGTGTCGGGTCACCATGCACAGAAATTATGGTCAACAGCATTGTTGGAGAAGGCGAGGTGAGAGATTCAACATGGTCCTCAGGGATTGGTGGAGGAGGTGCAGCAGTCGATTAAACCGATTTAGTTATTGTAGATGGCCGAGTCACTTCTTATTCCATCCCTCAATTCCACCAACTTTCTGTTCATGGATGATAGCACTCCGCCACATCGTTCCAGAAATGTCGAAGCTGGACTTCAGGAAGTGGGAGAACCTCGTATGGTACAGCCAGTAATGTTCCCCAACCTGAACCACAAAGAGCGTGTCTGGAACCAGCTGAAGCAGAGACTGGGTGATCGTAGCCCACCCCCAAGTGATCTGACAGAATTGCATGTAGAATTGGTGGAAGAATGGTGCGCATCACTGCAGTACAAGATAATGAGGTAATTGTGGAACACAAGACGTCACTGTCAAGCTGTCATTGTAGCAGAAGGTGGAAATACATGGTATTGACGTGGTCAATTTTTGGTATTTGGAGCTATCCTTACCACTGTCCTAATTTTTAAGGTAACGAATATTAAACTAATGAAAATGGGTTCTTCTCATTCATTTTTAGTAATATCAAACTTTTTTGCATCTCATTAATATTCAGACCAAATAGGGAAAGCATTGACGTAAAAACAATAATGCTAACATGTGGGTAGTGTAAGGTTTCCACTATTTTATTTGAAAAATTAACTGTACTGAAATTGTAGCTCTATTTTCCTGTGCTGGATGTTCTTTTCTTGATTGGTGTTGCTTATTATGGTAACTCTGTATTTGTGTATTAAAATGTAGCTGGAGAAATAGGACAGAAAAAGCCGTTCAAATAAACATAGAGAACACAGAAGAGGTGTCAGAGCGGTGATGACGGATCAGATAACCATAGGGAGGGAAAGGACAGAGGGAGGTGTGACGCAAAGGGAAATAGGGAAGCGCGAGGGTTAGGGAGAGTAGTAACAGGCTGTTCACTGGCGTGTGAAACCACCGGACACACATCTGTAACCTCAGCGTGTGTGTACACATGTGCACATCTATGAGCTCAAGGGGGGAAGACATTGAAACCCAGCTTCATTTCTCTTTACCAACACATCTTCTTTCTGGAGGTGTTTTTTTATTTCCTAAGGGCGAGAGGGTCAAACAGAGGGCACGAGTCATTTTCACACTTCAGAATTACACAAACACGGAAGCAAAAGCATGGGCGCTATGGACAATCTTCTATTTTTGATTTTCTTTTGCTTTATTTAAAAGTAAAACTAAAAATTTTGAATATAAAAAATGCATTTTTACATTTAGAAACAGAATTCTGTCATAAATATATCTGCAATCTGAATTCTGGAAAAGTTAGAATTTTATTTTTAAATATGAAAAAAAGAACAACCTAAAGGTGTTTAAATTGGAGTCAATCTTTTATGCACAACAGAATATAAACAGTATTACAGAAGAATTTTATACTGTGATGTACAAAAGAAGGTCATTCATTTACTACCTTATTTATGTCTCCAAATAGTCGACTCAGGGGCAAATAATGACTAAAACGGATTGGACTGTGAAGTTTTTATTAGGGGAAACTTGTATTTCTGCACTATCAGGTGCACTCAAAACACTTAATTTAACGAAAAAGCAAAAGTAAAACCTTATATTCCGGAGTGCCTTGTATGGATTAATTCTGGTTGTGTTTACTAATGTCAAAGTGATTTTAAGAAGTACATGGTGTTCTGTGGAAATGTCAGTCTGTTGCAAACAACGTTGGGTGTTATTCTTAATAAGCTAACATGGCAAATGTGTCAGATTGCTTTTTTTTTTTTTTTACATGATATCAACAAGGTTGGAAGTTAACGCAGTCCCAGTAATGTTTATTTTAGTGGTATCTGTATGTTTTTTTTTCATGTGTTTCAAACTAGGTTAAAAGTTACGGGTTTAGTCAACACGCTAATGCTGCTAACATGGCTAATTGATTCACTGCGAACGCAACTTCAACCCAAATTGTTAACCTACACCAGGCTGGGAAGACTGAATCTTCAATAGGTAAGCAGCTTGGGGTGACGAAATCAACTCTGGGATCAATTATTAGGAAATGAAAGACAAGATAAGGTGAGGTCAAAATGATCACAAGAACGGTGAGCAACAATCCGAGAACCACACAGTGGGATCTAGTGAATGACCTGCCGAGTACTGGGACCAAAGTAACAAAGGCTATCATCAGTAACCATAGTAGTTGGGAGGATGTCCTATGGTCAGAAACCAAAATAAAACTTTTTGGTAAGAAGTCTACTTGTCGTGTTTTGAAAAAGAATGCTGAGTTGCATCCAAAGAACACCATACCTACTGTAAAGCATGGGGGTGGAAACATCATGCTTTGGGGCTGTTTTTCAGCAAAGAGACACGTACGACTGATCCGTGTGAAGGAAAGAATGAATCGCACCATGTTTTGTCAGATTTTGAGTGAAAACCTCCTTCCATTAGCAAGTGCTTGAAGATGAAACATTTCTCGCTCTTTCAGCATGTTAACGATCCCAAACACACTGCCTGGGTAATGAAGGAGTGGCTTGGTAAGAAGCATTTCAAGGTCCTAGCGTGGCCTAAAGAGGTTTCAGATCTCAACCCCATAGAAAATCTAGAATCTAAAATACCAGCTGCAGCTTGTGAAAACCTTGTAAAGACTTCCAGAAAACGTTCAACTGCTGTCATTGCCGACAAAAGGTACATAATAAAGAATTGAGCTGAACTTTTGTCATTGACCAAGTACTTATTTTCCACCCTAATTTAAAAAAGAATTCTTTAAAAATCAGACAATGTGATTTTCTGAATTTTTCGTTCATTTTGTCTCTCATAGTTGATGAAAATTACAGGCCTCCTCATCTTTTTAAGAGGGAGAACTTGCACTATTGGTGGCTGACTAAATACTTTTTTGCCCCACTGTATGACATAAATTTGAAAATAGACTGTTCATTGACGGTGCACCTTACAATGACACGCACTATAGAGCATAAAATATGGTACGTAAAAATGAGCTGGAATCTTCTAGTAAATTATAGATCATTCAAAAAGGTTGTAGAATACTTTAAAAAAAACAACGTTTTTCCACATCAAATTACAACTGTATCTTCACCTGCAGAAAATTAACACAATCAAAAGATTGTGTAACTGACAAGGCCAAAAGCTCTATTATTAAAAGCCTCCTATAGCTGCAAAGTGGAAGCCGTTTTTTAACACGGTGCATGAGCAGGGCTGCATGGTGACAAAGTGGTTAGCGCTCGACTCACAGCAAGAAGGTCCTGGTTTGAATCCCAGTCTAGTCTTTTCTGTTTGGACTTGTTATGTTCTCCGTGTGCATTTGTGGGTTTTCTCTGGGCTTCCTCCCACAGTCCAAAAACATGCTTCATAGGTTAACTGGTAGGTTTAATTGTCCCCTAAGTGGGCATCTGAGTGAGTGTGTGGCCATTCGAAAGACTGGTGACCCTTTCAAGGTGTTGCCCAACGGGACCTGGTTCAGCACCAGCAGCCTGGTGATACTAAAAGAGATTCAGTGAGCTCTGAGGATGGATGGGTGTTCTAAGAGCACAGTTATATTTTGTTGTCAAAGAGTTCTTCAAAATGGGCTGTTTTAAATTGTAAAAGTGTTATTTCTTATTAATTAATTAATTAATAATTTTAAAATTAATTAACAGCCAGCATCTTGTCTACACAGGGAGATCACAAAGTGACTTTGATGGATGACGTGAACATAATGAAATTTACCAGGACACCTGAAAGGTGAGTGCCTGAAGGGTAACCTTTGCAAGGTTATTTCTCCTAAACTGCAAGAGGATCCAATCGATTCTTCATCGAAAAGTCTGGACCCTTTATTTTTAGGCAATCAACTATTCCAGATATGAAAAACCAAACACATACTTTGCGATTGCATCATAAAGCTCAATTTGCCTGTTTTACCTCTGTTTTTCCTACAAATTTAAATAACTCTGCAACATTTTGAAAACGTAGCAGGTCTGAGGGCTTTTGGGCAGAACATGGACCCAAAACATGAATTAATTTTGAAAACTGAGCAAAGTCTTTGTCTTTTTATAAACTTTGCAGTATTTTTTATCCTTCTGATGTCCTTTCTGATGATTAGCTGGAGCAGTGCAATTACATAGAGTTGATCTCTGTCTTGTGCGGCTTCTGACTTTAAGTTATAGACAGTAATTCAGATAAAATATATACATGTTTACTAAGTTGAGTGTAACTGTTTCTCATTAAATTTCCTTTTACATACATACATTTCTTGCCAGTACACACATTCAAATGAATTATTTTAATTTATAACTTTAGGAAATCTAAGTTCAACAACAGAATTTCCACCATTATATCTTAGAAAGATCCTGTTTTTTGTTTAAATTTACAGAGACTAGCCAAAAACATCAGGTAACATTGGTGTTACAATGCATTAGCATCCGCTGCTAATGATTAGGGTTAGATAGATACAGTAGATGGATAATGACTTTATTTATCCCACGATGGGGAAATTCACTTTATGTATATCTTGCTGGCTGGGATATTATCCCATATAAAACATTTTTTCATTTTTCCATGTATATAATAACTGTTTGCGGTAATTTGTGCTGGTTTAAAAAAAATGTTTGGGAACAAGGTTTTATATATTTTCAAAAAAAAAACGCAATAGGATTTTTAATCAGCAAATAAATGAATAATGTGTGAGAAACAATAAGTCTGGTACAACTTTGTTAATCGAAGAAATGAAGTAATGTTGATATTTTTAAAAAAACTGTAAAACTTGTTGACAAATTCTTGTATTTGGCCAAATGAATGTACAAGTCCAGATTTCAGTTTCATAACCAGCTGCCAAATGAACATGGAGACTCTTCCAGCTCTTAATAAAGGCTGCACAGCGGATAACCTCACACTCACCTGGTTTCATCTCAGTCAACAGGTGATGAAGCAGATGGGATTTTAAACAGGCTCAGTTTCAATTAAATAAGCATTATTTCAATTGAAAACTGGAAATGCTTCCATTTATGTCTTTGTAAATTACACCTTTAACAATCAGCACATTTATCATAAGGTGTATATTTCCAACTGACTGTGACATGTTCTACTCAGTTAGTGGGAGGTATTTATACCTCATGTTCCTGCTCTAAAACAAAAAGCATGCATACCATTTCACACATAAGGATTGGGTAGTGTAACACTTTTTCCAGCGATACACTGCCCAATTAAAACCGGGGGTTCAGTGGGGGCTCTGGTTTTGTGTAGTAATTTCCATTACATGATCCACTTGTTAGTTGCTCTGTTGACTGCCAGCAGTCTGACTGGTTGGCTGACCTCTGTCTGGCCTGCGATCTTTGCTCCTTGAACAGCGTGGCCCAGAGAGATTAAACAAACCTCCGTAAATATTCACAGTGGGTGCAATCAGTGTTGATTTGAAGACAATTTTTGTGCACCGCTATCTTTCACATCTGCCGGGACATCTGCGGTATTCAGCAGAAGGCAATTACCTCCAGTTGATGAGTATTTGTATGATTTCTCAGGGAAAAAAAGCAAAATACTAATAAAACGTATAGTTGCCATTCCGCTATAGCACTTCACGTGTTACAGCAGTAATTGCTGCATGATTTACAATATATCTCCTCACTGAAAGCCCTGAGGTGACGACACTTAGCATGACTATGGTGTTCTGATAAGAAAGGCCTGACTGTAATAGCCATGGTGTTGGTAATGTGTTACATGCTGTTTGATGGGCTTCTGTCAGCATGTGCCAGTGGTGTCGGTAAACTTGCTTGTTTGCTCGAGGATATTTGCCAGCCTGTGCACGTGCCAGCGTGCCTTTCCGGGGAAGAATTTAAACGACCGAGAAGCCAACAGCTGCAGGCAACCGCACAGCAAGTGGAGTCAGCGGCATAGCAGGAAAATAATGGTACAGATTCATATCACAATGATCTAAATGAGGAGTGACACTAAGGGCAATGCTGTGTGAGAATTCTCCTATCTCAACTTTTTTAACAATATATTTTTTAAGGGAAAAAGTATTCCTTGAGTTGTTATACTTTTTTAAAATACCGACATTGAAAATACAAGCTGTAAAATGTATAGAAGGTGACACATGCATTTTGTCAAAAACTATACATTAGTGTCATAATCAAAGTTAGAGAACAGAAAATTATGTATGTATCCTTATTATGTACCAAACCCTACAATACTGTACACTCAAAAGCTACTTTATGAGGTCCACATTGCTACTACTGGGTTGGACCCCTTTCTGCCTTCAGAACTGCCTTCATCCTTGGTGGCATAGATTCAACAAGGTACTGGAAACATTCATCAGAGAGTTTGGTCCATATTGACATGACAGCATCAGTTGCTGCAGATTTGTCGGCCCATCTGCCTTGAGGTTGTCTGGCCATTCTCCTCTGACCTCTGGCATCAATTTCTGCGTTTACATGGACAAAAGTAATCAGAATGACCGCCTGATCGGAAGAAAAATACGTCATGTAAACACGCCGTTCGGAATAGTCTGCCCCGATCAGACTCGTTCGGTGTTTTGCTCCAGGGAAGGTTTTGGAGCGCAAACAGGACCGACCGGCTGCTCCTCAGACGCCTGGTGCAACGGGCGGATGCCTCTGCGCTCCGCCTTCACCCTTGGGGAGGATCGCGTCGTGCCCCCCGACATCTGGACCCTGCGTGGTCCAGGCTCGGCTGCCGGTGGAGCGGACGAACCTTGTCTCTGAGCAGAGCAGCTGGACTTATGTGTTTTGTGAGCGTTGTGTTTGAGGGGAAGGGGGGATGATTTGTGGGATGATTTGTTACATGTGCGCTGTGTGTGGAAGGCTTTAGACTGCAATCCGTCCCGCAGCTCTAGGTGAACGAGCTGCCGAACTCAGGAGAACCGTGTCTCCCGGTAGAACTGTGCCTCCGAGCAGAGCTTGGTCCGCCAGCTCAGACACCTGCTATGGGACGGTGTGTCAGCTGTTTACAGCGGGACTCATATCCTCTTCCGGTATTTTAGAGAGTACTGCGCATGCCCAAATAATTTATTTTGACTGAAAGTGTGGCCCATGTAAACGTTTTTTATAATCGGAAAAGTACACGGTTGAATTCTAATCCGATCTTTGATCCGATCAAAATATTTTGCACTTGTAACCGCAGCTAATGAGGCATTTCCACCCACAGAACTGACTCTCACTTGATATTTTCTTTTTTTTTGGACCATTCTCTGTATACTCTAGAGATGGTTGTGGGTATAAACCCAGTAGATCAGCAGTTTCTGAAAAACTTAAACCAGCCCCTCTGACACCAACAACCATGTTGGTGTCGTTCAAAGTCACTTCAATCACCTTTTTTCCTCATTCTGATGCTCGGTTGAACTGCAGCAGATTCTCTTGACCATGTCTATATGCCAGCATCGAGTTGCTGCCAGTGAATGCATTTTCTGCACTATAAGGTGAAATTATTGTTTTTTTTCCAAAAATGGCAGCTCACATTATCAGTCCCTCATACCGTCCAGGGATTAATTCTGGTACTGGGATTAATGGATGAGGAACAAAAGGTTGACGTGAATTTGATTTAGCAATCTGCTGAGTTACAAACAAGAATAATCTAACAGAGCTAACACGTAGCGGCGTCAAACTGTGTTTTTTGACATGTTACTAGCAAAGTTGTGACTTGGCAATGTCCCAATAACATTAGTATAAGTGCTATCAGTGTGGTTTTTTACTTGTTGCAAACAGGGTTGGGAGTTACAGGTATCGTGAACACATTACTCCACACCAAGTCCTTATGTCAGTATTTTAAGGTGCAAAATGGGAAATCAAACAAAGTACTGTACAACTTTTTATTAACAACGGTAACAAAGACTTCAGTGATAAATCAAGTATATACCGGTAGTTTTTGTGTATAGATGCATAGTTAGATGTATAGTTTATGTATAGTTTTTAGTGGTCATTTCAGCAGTTTTTGCTCTCTGTAACAAAGATGCCCAGTGGTCATTTGAGGAACTGCAGCTTTTTTTCTGTAGGAAAAATCCATTTTGTCTCCTTAAACCCCCATTGTGCTTATTTGAGGAAATGTAATTTTAATAATCTGCTTGGTTTCGAATGTCAAGTAAATTGCACAATCTAAAATACTCTGTTGTAAAATGTTTCATATATAATAACACTATTTTTTTGCTCTTTCATATTTATTTATATTTATGGCTAACCGCATCTAATGAAACTATATTCTAGTTAGGAACTATAAAAGTAAGAATCAGAAAAAAAGAGGAGATCATTTATGTTTGCCCGTCTCCCTTTTGTACCAATGAAATAATATTTTTCTTTCCAGCCTGGCTTTGATGATGAAACCAGATGAAACAAAAAGATAAGTTTTAATAATTTAAGGCCTTGTATTCAAATATGATTCATGCCAATTACACAGCCCAGTATCAAACTTACACACGGTCTTCATTTAAAGTGAAAAAGGAAAAATAATGCTTATAACCTGGAAATGTGCTGTCAGATGGAGAACCACAGAGCAGCTTTTTATCTTTAGTCGGGTTTGCATCATTTTGGTTCTATTTTAAGTGAAAGTGCTTAGATTTCCTGGAAAATAGTTCCAGCATCAGAAATTTTCCCTTACTCTGAATAACATCAAGACTTCAAACGTCCTCATGAAAAACATAGAAACACAAAACCAGAAGCCAAAGTGAATTTGATTAAATTAAAAGCCAATCAGTTTTTACATGTTGATAAATGGCTGGGACATTTCTACACATCCATCTTGACATAGAAATATAATAAGAGATTTTTTTTCTGCCGTCAGTTGGATGGATGATCAAATTTAACTGCTTGTTTTTTTTTTCAAAAAGTCATTTCTACTTAGTATTTCCAGTAAGTGCTGACATATGCTCCCTCATCTGCAACTGAGTGTGTGTATGTGTGTGTGTGTTTGCTCAAGAATACAGCGTTTGCAATACCCATGTGGTTTTTTTTTGCTCCGATCTAGGAGTTTAGATATGTGTGTGTGGAAAATAGACAGGCAGAAAATGCACATCTACGCTCTGCCAGTCCCATTTGGCATTTCTCAAACAGCTGTCATCTGCAGCCAAAGTGTTTCCGATGACTTATCCTCAAACTGGACCAATAAGTTCCCAACAAAGAGCCCCACAATCCCTGCACATGGGCACTTTGGGTATATCCCTACACCCATCTCCTAACATCACTTACCAATCATGCCTTTTTGTCTCTCCATGTATTTTTTTCACTTGAAGTCTGTGGAAAAAACTTTTTTTTTTTTTTTTTTTTTAGTTCTTTTACAATAGAGTCAAGATATGCATTTTTGCTTGTTTCTGGTCAGAGCTTGATTGGAGTAATGGCATCAGATGAGCAGCTGTTCTGGGACGTTTGGTCCTCTCTCAAGAGTGCAATGTAAATGAAACCACTGAAGGTGTGAAATTATTTAGCATTTTTCTGCCCTTTGGTTCTCCAGACTGTCCTACAGTCAGAGGACGCGTACCTTACTTACATCGACCCTTATAGGTGGATGGGATCCAGGGCAAACCTGCAGGAGGCATGAAGTCGTAAACTGCTTGGTGAGGCCATAGCGTGTGAATGTTAATGCTAATTTTTCTCTGCGGGCATGCTGCTGGCAACATGTCCTGGTAAACACTTATAAAACATGTAAGGCTGTAGTCACAAATGCTCCTATGAGTGGATGCGGGCTGTCTGCAGGCAAAAAAACTGGCAAACCTGTATGAGGCATGCAGGTGGCTCAAACGACATTTTAAAGTTGTAGACTACTGGTAGCCCGTAATGAGAAAATTTTCATGCACAATTTTTACTACAGGCATGCTGCGGGGCGACAGGTCGTACACATCACTTAGACAACACCTAAGGGTGAAGTAGGGGAGATGCAGGAGTGTTGTACAGATTTTTTTTCAACTCTCCCCCCAACCCTGCACACTGTGCAAGGGACCTCTTAGTGCTGTTCAAGTGATCAACGCATTGCAATTTAGGAAATTAGAAAATGAGTGCTTAGTTTGCGGGGGTGTTCTACAGGCACTTGCGTGTCACCTGGACACCCCATGCATGCAGCATATGTGCGTGATCAGTAAGGAGCCAGTACATGCACCTTAATAATGACAAGTGTGTGGCGTAAGGACACCGTACGACTGCATCACCGGCAACTTCCATTAGTCTTAAAAATACTTTACAATACACTTACCACAAGCATTACACGTTCCATGATATGTTCCATTTTCATGATGTCCATTAACGGGGCCATATGAGCCTCTGGGGAACTGCAAGACACACCTGCACTCCTCTTAAGATACCCTCTCAACGGCCCTCCACGGCCCTGCACAACCCAAAAACCAACTGCACCCAAATGAGAGGTGCATGTAGCTAGGTTTTCCGGGTAAGTGATGGTGAAGCAGATGAGATGCAGGCTTTTTGTACAGATTCTAATATTCTTCTAATATTCTTTTTGATTCCCCTAAATCCTGTTGATTGCGAAAGGGAGCTACAAGTGCTGTTCATGTGATAAATCCTTACTTTCTGCCTGAACAGGTTTGCCTACTTTCCCCCAGCAGTATCTAGCCGTAAGGGAAATTGTGACTACTGCTTTACCAACAACTGGACTGTGGCATTAAGGCACCATGCAAAAGCTTCCCCTGTATGTCATAACTTTGTCATTTTCATTGGTCTTGCGAAGGCTATCCGATACACGTACCGACCGTACGTTCCAGTGATGACACTACTGTGTTCCCATAAGGTGCGCCTTGAACTGGCTGCTCCTGTCTACAACCCTCCATGGGCCTCTACAACACATACGCAGCCCCTGTAAGAGTCAACCTCTATACTGGTGAATAGCTTTATTTTCCTACGAAATGAGCATGGGTTCCTCGCTTCTGTCAGAACTGTGGGTGCTTGAGTCTAATTTCTGCAAATGAGGCAAAGGGACATATGTCTATGAGCGTACCATTGCCACAGTTTATGAAGCGTTTTGGGCATTAACTCCTAGTTGAACAGTGTTTCCCATATCCAGATTTCCCCCTTTCTTTTCACCATGGTAACCACATTTACTGCCAAATCCTTTACAGAACATTTGTGGTGGGTCAAATGAAACCTACGACACCTTTGAAATGATGTGCCTGCTTGTATGGTAGCAGAGGGTTATTTAGCAATCCGTCTGCGATACAGTCTATGCGACTGTATGAATTATACTGAGCGTCAGGACGTGCAGCGCCGCCAAGAACACAAATGCCTGTGCCCTTTTTTTTTTAATTCCTCCGCTTCAGAGGCGAGAAGCATGACGGAGCTTAACCGTGCGGCATTTCCCCACTGCCTGCCCTCTCCAGCCACCACCCCCTCCAAGGACGGCAAACCCATTCCAGTAATTAACTAGAGAGGAGGTTGATGGAGAGAAAGGAAGGAGGAGGTCTAAGAGAGCAAAGGAGGTATGATAGATAGAGGAAGTGGTTTTGAGTGCGGGAGGAAAGGAGATGGAGGTTAGCCTTGGAGTGAGAAAATAAAAAAATAAATAAAGGGGGAGGCAAAGGTGCGTGTGGCGGGAGGGGGGTATTTCTGCAGAGGCAGCAATGGGGGAAAGGGGGCGGGGGGCATTGCCTTTCTGTTTGCCGTTAATCCCTGAGTGACTTTCACTGCGTACAGTAAGCAGCAGCGCAGTGTAGCCCAGTGCCCTCGCAAATTAATCTAGCAAAGAGCCCAGGATGTGGCCGCACTGAACCCCCTGCTTTACAAGCTTTACAGCAGCACCCCCACCCTCATGCTAAAAAGACTTGAGATAAAGAGTGGGAGGGGGTGAGGGTGTTAAAAGGGGCATTAAAAAAAACAGATAAGCTGCCACTGTAACGTTTGACAAGTCCCAAAAAATATGAAAAAACTGAAAGCTGAGGGGACAGATGAATGGAGGGAAGATCGACATGGGGAAGGTGGAAAGTTTCGGAAAATGAAGGATGGAGGGGGAGGGAGATAAGAAAGACATTTAAAGTGCAGCAAAGGATGACTGTGTACCCCTCGCTTCAGCGCCGTCACTTTGGGACACGATGATGTCAGTGATTGTGGGTGTCTTGCTGCCATTTCATGAGGTTTTTTTTTTTCCAGCTTTGGCCTCCAAGCTAAACATCTTCTGTGATTCATTTTCTTCGAGAGTGTTCAGTTTATCCCCTTTTCTTTAAGAAACATTCAAATAGGGCATGTCCATGCTTTGATTGAATGTTTTGACAGGAAATTCTAAGTTTGTACAAAAAATAGCCACTTTTACCTTGGCAAAAATGAGTATATTAGAAGTATTATGGAGTAAAAGTACCCAGCCAGCACTGCCAAGTGGGCACTATGTGGTTTAAAAGTGTGCAGAAAATGTGGGCCCCAATGTGTTTGTCTGCAGTTTCCATGGTGGCCCCACCTGTGTTTGCCCACATTGGCTATAGTGGACAGCTCAGTTGTCCACCGGACAGCTGGCTAGCGTAGCGGGTGGGGAAGCAGCCGATGAGCCTGGCAGGACACCACAAACAGGAAAGGTGGCGGCGGTCACTGCAACACCTTCAGCGGACTTTGAACCCTACGCTCCGATCAAGATCACAGATGGAAACCCCACGTCGTTCCATCCTGCAGGGACGTAGATTGTGTTCAGACAAAGACAAACACATGTGGGGCCCACATTTTCTGCACACTTTTAAACCATATATTATAGACATATACACACATTTGATATGTATGTGTAGTGTAGGAGGTATTCTAACTGAATACTTTTTCAGACTAAACTGGAATGTATTGATTTTTTACAATATATAGATATATTTGTAGTAGACTTAAATTGACTACATTTTGCTAAGGTTTTGTTTTAGGAAATATTAGCATTGTGGCTACTTTGGAGCTTCCTAATTGAATATGTGCCAAAAAAATTTAACGTATCTTAAAAGAAATCTGCAGTCTTTTCTATGGAGTAAAATCAAAATATATTTTACTCTTCCAGGTAATCATTTTTTGGGTCTATAGCACTGACGTGCAGTTAGGTTAATGGCTCTTGCAATTGCAAGAACTGAATACTTCATTCAGCCAACAGCAGGTAACACATATAAGAACATATTTTTCCTACAGAGAATATTTATTTTATATACAAATTGATAGAACATGCTTGTGTATAAGTAATAAGTTTTGTTTTGTAGCCTGGTTTGGAGTAGTGGCGTGGCTGGAGGTTCTGGCGTGATTAGGTTTCTAGGCATAGCAGGAGGTCTTAGCATAGACAGGACTCGTGGCGTGACTGGAGGTCTTGATGTGGCTTTTGGGTTTTCTGCAATTTCAGGAACGTAGCGGCTGCTCGTGGAGATCTCTGAGGCAGGAGAGCAAAAGTTAGCATGAGGCAAAAACATGGAAGCAAGACTTAAGCACAGGAGACCAGATTAAGCACCATAAGGGGCAACGAACTGGTGATGAATGCTGGTGAAGAATCATTTTAAGTAGCTGGCAGGTGATGAGGTAAGTGGTCACAGCTGGGAAGTGTCAGGAGCAGAGCAGAGAGGGGAGGGGGAGGAGAGACTGATAGAGGCACCATGACAGACCTCCAGTAACTCTTTCTGGTATTCTTCTAACTTCAAATTCTGGTGCTTTAATCAGTGTATTAAATGTTGTCTGGGTAAATGATCATAAAAATAATTATTTCACTTTCAAATACGTTTTTTTCCACTTACTCCAAAGTTATTTTAAAAAAAAATTGAAAACCATGTTTGGCCTTACTTTTTGAGTCCATGCGCCAATCCTTCTCCACAAAAAGCTCTATGATCTGTTGTAAAAATCTTCCTTTTTCTTCTTTAGTTTCATGAGTATCTCGGTCTGTTCTGTTTCTACTGCACCAGTATAGCTACAAAGCAGCTGTAGCAGCACATCTGCCCCCTGCTAGCGAGGCTTGCCTCACCAGCAGCTTTTTCTCCGCCCTTAAAGTCAGCGTTCTGACTGCACGTCACTGTAAAAAATAAGACCTGCAGTCAGACATGAGGCTCCGTATGTGATTGCCCAACATTCATATTCGCCGGTTTTAACATCATAAACTGTGGAAAACGTTTCGAGTCAACCGAAAATGTATCTTAAACACCGATGAGTGGAAAATAATATTTACTTAATGTACTTTTTTTCTATTTTATCACGATGACAGGTGAGGCAGAGCGTCACTTGCCTCATCTGACCGCACACCACCTATAGCTCCTAAGCCTTGAAATCTTAAAGAGCCACTTCGATGCAATCCAACCCCCTGCATTTACTATACCTGGACTTGGGATCGGGTCACAAAAGCACTGTATTGTGCTCTGTCGTGGTTGCCTTCTCTAAACTACATGTAGACAAAAAAAGAACGTTAAAGGGCATTTTGGAACCAACAGTCATCTTAAGGAGCATGATGTGATAAAGAGTCAATACCCTGATAAAACCAAAATATGCACATAGTCATCGTGTGCATCGTGAGATTTGGACCTTCTTGCAAAGAGGTGAAACCAACAAATTTAACAATTTAGGGTCAAATTTTTCATTTAAATTTCTTTTTACCCTTTTTCCTAAACTGTGTAACAAAGTGTCTTGTTGTTTTCATTCTTCTCTTCACACAGGTTTTTCTTCTATTCTTAAAAAGCTTCTTGGTTGCATTTTCCAGTGCTTGGAGGTTGCTTTATAAATAAATTTGACGTGAGTTACCTCCGGAGCAATTTGTCACCATTCTTCTGTGAATGGTTTGTGGCTTTCCTCTTTTCCACCCCCTTTCTCTGTTCCATCTCTATTTTCTTGTTCTAAGTAAATCACACTGAAAACTCAACTTGAAAAGAATTGTTTGCTGTTACTCAGACTTCAGTCTCTTGACAGTGACAGCTGACTGTGGCAGATGAAACTACATGAGGCTGGGGCTGCATGAGCTCTATAGAGAGAGTGGATTTAGCTGTTAAAGATAGAGCTGACTTTAATGCACATCCTCAATTCTTGCGTCTCTGGGGAGTCCTTGAAGGACTGCATGTTTCATTTCTCCCCAACATCTGCTTAGAGTCCTCGTACCTCATTTGATTAGTACCTCAGCGATGAATAAAAGGAGATAAAAAAAGAAATAATTTCAGCTGTCTCACGTTTTTCTCACTAAAATAAAGTGCGCATTACAACTGTTCATCTTCAGGTCCCCATAGTTTCATACTTTTTCAAAGGCTGAAGAAAGAACCATAGCTGTTTTTTTTTTAAAAAACTTTGAGGGCCTAGTTGGATTTCATATGCTAAAAGGTTTAATGCAATTATTTGTATAAATGTAAAATAAACTTTTTTGATAGATGTCTTAGAAAAATCTAATTTTCCTTCATATCATGACTTTAAATGTAAACTATTTAAGAAAAGATTTTTGCCCAAAAATCTTGCCAAAAAGCTTATGAATGTTTCATTAAAATGCAGTTAATTGTGCTCCACTGTGGGGGAGTAATACCCCAACTTATTGTTACAGCCAACAGATAAACAATAATGAACAATAAGTTTACAAAAAATAAAAATCCTCCGAATATCCTCTTTCACTAAGCCACCCCTGGGGCCTAAAGGCGCTTATTAAGCTTTGAACACATTGTCTGTCCTGGGGTCCTGGTGCAGCTTGCCTACACTGCGCCTGATTGGCCTAATGCCTCAATCGGATGCCAGGCAGTTCCTTGATTGCAACTGCTGCTACTCGTTTACACCTGTGCGGAGTGCAAGAGCGTATGCACCAGGGGGAGGAAGCAGTATTTGTGTGATTGGACCTTAGGGCAAAGCAGGGAAGTATCAGCTGGTAAGTAGCAAGAAAACCACATTTGGTCACATTAGCTATCCTCTCTTTTAACACCGCTTGTTGTCTCTTTAGTTTCTGAATTTATGTCACCTAATCTTTTTCTGCACTTTTGCCATTACCAGTCAGTTTTGTGCAAAGTTCCAGCTATTTGGACAGCTTTTTCTTTGTGTTTAACTTAAATTTGACCAAAGAAACGGACATATTTCATCAGTGATTTACCAGTTTTATTGAGTGGTCTTTAGTAACAACCACAACTCATGTGCTCACTAAACTTTTAACACCGGAGATGTAGTTGACAACACCTAAAAACCAAAAGTTCTTTGAACCACCGTAACTGAATTGTTGCATTTCAGTGCAAAGCCATTTGGATCAGTTTCCCACTGAGATCAAAGCACAGTAGGGTAGTTAGAAAAAATGTTTTTGCCGATATATCGCCATAGTTCATTTGGCAATACTTGTATTGATTCAAAATGTTGTCAGGATATTTATGTAATTATCTATTTTAATTATTTTTATTCTGTATGAGCGTGACGTTTCCTTTGATCTCTTTTCCATTTTCCACAACCTTGAACACTTTTCCGTCTGTCAAAACAAATTCATTTTCATGCAGATTCGTTTCAATTTTCTTTTCTTTAAATCCAGTAAACCCAGTAAAGTATATTAATTTTATGTATGACACCTAGTTTTTATAAGGAAGCAGCTGTTATTTTGTTGCGGCTCTGGAATCATAAGCGGTGAGTCTAAGCCCCGCCCCCGCCTCCTTACCTGTCCGTTGTTTTCCCCCGGGTGCACGCTGGAGGCGTACAGACAGCGCAACATACGGTCATCATGGCAGCTAGGTGACAGGATAGTAGGGGCACCCTAACGCAAATTTTATTAATTTTATTAATTTAACCCAACGCAGGGCCCCAGTGGGGCCCTGCGTTGGGTTCTCCCGGCGCGGCGGGGGGGCTGCTCTCCTGGTTGGGCTGGGGCGGCGTTCTCTTTCCCTCCGTGCGTCCCTGGCCTCTGGCTCTGGGGGCCTTGCGGCGGCCCTGCTGGCCCTGGCCTGAGTGGCGGGCTTGGTCGCCTGGGCGGCGGTTGTTCCCTGCCGGTTCCCGTGTGGCGTTGGGGGGATTCCGGTTGCTGCTGCTGCTGCGGTGGGGGTCTTGGGGTGGGGATGGCTGGGCACTCTCCCTCCTTCTTTTCACGTTCCACCATCCATTTTAGAAGAACATAAACACTCACCTGAGCACTGGTGTTAGCTCACCTTTGCACTAACAGTTTGCATGACTGAATGACTGAAATATTTCACACTAGTTGGTTTTAAGGCATAAGTATGCGTGTGAACACTATCTGTTTTGTGTACATGTCGACAGGTGGACATTTTTGCAGCTAGCAGGTGTGTTTATAACATTTGAGTGTGTGTGTGGACAGGCTCCGCCCCTTTTTTTTTTTTTTTTTTTCTACATTTGAACCTTACCATAATGATTAACAACCAGTAAACTTGTTGCTTTATGCTGCTTCATGGTCTTATCCCCCTTCCCCTCCTATTATCACCCCCTACCCCCCCTCTCTCTAACGTCCCTCTCTCTTCTTCCCCTCTTTCCTTTTCCGTCCGGTCCAACACCAAAGATTTTCAGACATGATTGAAATTAATAAAGTTTGGCCTCAATTACAAAAGGGGTTTATTCAGACATACCTTTGGTTTGTCTGAAGATTAATAACCCCTCTTGTTAAAGTAAAATATGTCCAACACAAGAGGCCCTCAGCTCTCATCTGTCTGCCCAGCTGTTGGACAGGACAAGTTAGAAAAAAAAAAAAAAAAAAAATTATTAATTTTACGTGGAAATGGGTGGTTTTAGTCTAGTGGGGAAAAAAGGCTTTTCTGGGGGGGGGGGGGGGGGGCGCGCTCATGTGTCCCCTACGAGATCGCCACTGACTGTCTTTCCAGAAGAACTTTTGATCCCATAGCAGACTCTGGTCGCGTTCACACCTGCAGACACGCCCCCTCAACGTGTTCAGGCCGCCGTCTTCCTCCTGCCCGCTTGCACTACCTGACGGTGTTCAAGGCACCACCACAATCTTAGAACAGAATAGTTATTTTACAAAAACACAAAGAGCCGCATGCCGGCCCCGGTGTTATTCCAACAACCTATATGTCATAAACACTTATCAGCGTATACCTTCATAGCAGACGTCTCCTCATCACTGCAGTTGCCAGCATCCTCTGAGTTAAAGCACACACGGCAGGCTTCCTTTGCCAGTAACCGCATTGCAGCATGCCTCAGCCGTGTAAAAAGTGTTGTTCAAAGTGTTCAAAACTGACAATCGAAAAATGAAGTTTTAATAAGTTAATCGTCCCTCTAAAGATTGTAACATCACATTGCACATCTGTCCTTCTTTGGGTGTTTTGACCTGCCTTCGTAGTTACTGGCCAATGACTGAGGAGATTTTAGTCACATGGTTTTGCTTACAAGCTTTGGTCCATAACAGAATGGTTTGCTTGATGCCTGTCTGAAAACAGACCAAATGCAAGCTGCTTACACTCTCCCTCTAGCTTACAGCCCCTCATACCTCAACCTAACATAAGCACTGCGACAAAAATGGCGAAGAAGATTGAAGCTTCGTCCAGTGTTGAGCCAGACGCCAGCTCAGGCGAAGAAAAAAAAGATGTACATGGATCTAGTCGTCTACAAGTGAGTGAATCAAAATGAAGCAGAGCAGATACGTTTTCTTTCAAGTTGCATTTTAAAACGATTTCAGTGAAGATATTTTCAGAAATTTAATTTTGAGCTCCATTTTCTTTATAAATGACCCCCATCATCAGAATGGAACATGTTAAAAACACCAAAAATACAATTTTCATCAGTCTTGAGTTGTGCAAATAATTGGAGAATAGTTGAAAGACTATGAACATTGTAGCTAAAGTTTTAGTGTTAAAGGCATAATAGGCTAATAAATAAAAATATACAGATATTTTAATTAAAAACATGTATCATTTACTTATTTATGGGTTTTTTCAAAAGATACAACTGACCTTTTTTACAAATTGTTCACAATTCTTCTGCAAAGCTATTGACAAAATTTAGAAAATGTTGCTATTTGATGTTCTCAGTCACACTATAGTTTCATCACCGACAGAATACAGTGAACAATCCCATACAGGTTAGCTGTGCCAGATGTTACTACATAAAGCAGCCCTTTCCAGGTACTTCCTTTGACAATCTGAGAGCCAATTACAAAGGGCTAGTCAAGTGTGACACCCCTTAATGGCTCTGTACAGGAAAATGGTGTTTAACGGCCCAACATTTCCTAGAAAAGCTTTTCAACTAAGCAGACAAGGCTCTGATTCCGAGGGAAAATTGTCCCCACAGAGCCGATTAACCACCAGAGACTCTGCTTGACAGACCTCGAGTTACGCAGCCAAGAGTTTTCGCCTTTGATTTCAACCAACAGAGAAGACAGCGGTCAGAGTAAAACGTTCATGGTGAAATATTCAACCAAATGCAGTATTTAAGAAGCTTTTTTTTTAACTGGGTTTTCATTAATAGAAGGGCTCTGAGGCAAGAACAGATGACACAAAGTAGAAAGACGTGAGTTCTGGACATCTTTGTGAGCTTTAATTGGCTCCTCTGGTTTTCACCTTCACGGCCCAATAAGTCTGAGCAGACAGAGCGGAGCGGTGTGGATGGCTGAGGCCAAAAGGTGATGTGATACTCTGTGTCGGAGAATATGTGAGGGTGAGGAGTGCCCAAGCGTGAGCCTGTGTGATTTTTGTTTTTCATTTCCACTACTGAAACTGCACAAGAAAAACAAATGGAAGCGTGGAGGCAGAGAAAAAGCTGGCTGCTTTGCTAATTGAGCTACCAAGGCTCTCCTTCTCCAGAGCCTGGTCTGCGGCGAGATTGAATTGGCTGATACAGATGCACACTCACACACACACACACACACACACGGTTCATAAGAAGAGAAGCCCAGCTCCACACATGTGGAGAGGAAATGCCTCGGTTAAGCTTTCATCTATTGTTTCCTTTGACAAATTCAATTAAATTCTGCACAGGCAAAAACAAAGGAGACAGCGCCCTGAATTTAAAAGCTATCGCAAAGTCTCTGCAAGTGTTGTTTTATTAGTCCATGGCGGTGCATCACGGCGAGGTTTAATTTTCCATCAAAGGGACGTTTATTTTCTGAGTTTGACGGGTTTTCCGTGCGGTTTAGACGAAGACCATCCTTGAAGTCCTTGAAGCCAAGAATGAATTATAACACACTAGCAGCCTGAGATGTTTGCAAAACTTAGTTAAATATTTAAACTGCTAAGTAGAGCCAGAGAGATGGGCAGAATATGAGAGACCACAGGCGTCACGCAGGCAAATAAATCTGTGCATTGTTGTTTTTAATCCGGTGTCAAACAGGAACGTTACAGCATCACTTAAAGAGGCGTTTTCCTTCGCAGCTTTGCATCTTAATGTGGATGCTGCCTACACACACACGCACCGCCCTTCAGATTAACACATCATTTAGGATTTCTAATGGCACCCCAAGGCGCTACCATACTTTCTCTTTAAATTCCCACACACGGAGTAACCAATTATTTAATACCTTAAACTGCAGTTCGCTTTACATCACTACACTACTTCTTTCTACTTTTAAAAATTCTTCTTCCTGCTAGTGTTGAACATTAAAAATCTTGTTATACAACAATGAGGTAGATTTATTTACTATGCATTAGTATTTAGTTTGGATCAATTGATGCTGTATATTAAGATATACTCCTTATTTCCTTGATTTAAATTGAGCTTTTTGTCAAATGCCAGAAACACTGTTTTTGTTTTTCAGCATATTTTTGAGGCCTTCTTCTAATGAAGGAGAGCTTATAGAAAGAAAATGAAATAAAACTATATATTTTATACTTGTACAAAATTGCATTTCTGAGTATTTATTCAAATCATTGTAAATCAGGAGCAGACGAAAAAATGTCATAGTGAAAAGTTGGTAGCAATGATCTAGGTGCTACAATCGTGTAAGTGTACCATGAAATATTTATTTGGATAATGTAAGTTATACGCACTTATGACGTAAAGGTGACGCTGTTGTACAGTGCCACTGGGCTACATGTGCCACATGTGTCAAACTCAAGGCCCGCGGGCCAAATGTGGCCCGCCATGTCACTTTATGTGGCCTGCAAGAGCATAAAAGTTTTTGATTTCTTAAATTTTTTTTTTTTTGTAGTGGTTTACATTTTATTTATGTGTAGCTACTGTTGTATTTATTCAATGTTTGTAGGTGTTATGTCTTGCTGCTTCTGCTTTGCTGCATCCCCTGTCATTCTGCTCACCTGGCAGGTGTGCCCAATGATCTTGATCAGCACCTGGTAGGTATTTAAGTCATAGGAGGCCACAACCAAAGGGAGAGGCATGCAGAGAGAGCAGAGCAGGAGGCTGAGGAGCAGTGGGTTTGAGTTGGAGCTGTGCTGGTTGGTTGTTTCCATTTTGATTCCCTCTTGGTCCTCAGCAGTCTTATACTGCTGGGTTTTGTTATTTTAGTTTGGGGTTGGACCTTGGTAGTCCTTATTTGCGGGCTTTGTTTATTTTGTTTCAATAGTTACATTTTGTTAGGCAGCCTTAGCAGGGAGCTGCTGACTCCGACGGTCAACGTGGCTGGGTCAGTTGTCTCCCTGAATTATTTTCTGTTTGGCCAAGGCTCCAATCCCTTTGTTTTGTCTTTTGTTGGGACCAGCACAGTAATTATTGCTTTCTGTTTTACAGGACACAGGTTATTTCTACCATCTAATAAACCGTGTTCCTAAACTTTGGTGTCCATCGTCCATATGTTTTGGCCCCTTTTTGATTTACCCCTAGACTGGGACAGGTTTGCCTGTCGGGGGCCGTAACATATTTGGGGGCTCGTCCTTAAAGCTTTGTCCCGCTTGACCCGTGGCAGTTTTTGTTTCGGCAATACTTATTTGGAGGTCTGTCTATATACAGCCTGTATTGTCTTTGTCATCTGCCCGGGGTTTTGGGGGCGCTGGAATGCGCATTTGTAACTCGTGTTAGCACTTTGTTTTGGGGTACTTTTCCTTTTTGCCTTGTGCTGACACTTTGTTTGAGCCTATTTGCTCATTTGTGTGAGTGTTTATTTGCACATCTTTGGACACCAGTTTGTGGTTTTTGTGTAATCTTGTGCTTCGGTTTTTTTTTTTTTTTTTTTTTTTTTCTCCTCTCTCTTGCTCCTTTGTTAAGCCCCTGCCTGTCAGTTGACTGAGGGTCTGCTGTTTTGACCTGTGTGAAGTTTTGTTGCTCCCGTTGGATGTACTTTGTTTGGGAAGATGAGTTTGCCGGACAGCAAAGCTTCTACGTCTCTCCGTCTTAAGGAGCTTGAGGTTGAACTGCTCCGTTTGAAAATCAAAAAGAAGGAGGTCTGTTATGAGTTTGAGCTCAGAAAAATTAAGGAGGAAAACTACAGGCAAATCTGCCTAAAGGAGCTCGAACTGCAACAAGCCACCTCAGTTGTACCACCTCCTTCCTTTTTGTGTGACACCATTTGATGTGGACAAATGTGTTAAATCTCACTGACTTCACCCGTACGTGCTATTTAAGTGTTCATGAGAACCTGTCGCCCGCAGCATGCCCGTAGAAAAAATCGTAATCAACGTTTTAGCTCTACAGGCTTTTACGAGTGGTCTACAATCTTGAAAATTCATGTGCCACCGGTACTTTTCACCTGCAGACAGCTCATATCCAGTCAAAATTATGTTGTGCCATCGCATCAGGAACCAGGAAGCCCAAAATGCAGGGGAAATGGCCTCCAGATGGCAGATTTATTGATGGGCAAATGAAGGGTGAGGCCTTGGACCTTGTCCCACTCTTCCTGAAGCAGAGGAATTCAAAGCAATGTGTCGGAGCTTGTATCAAAACACAGATGTCTCATGATTAATGACGTACAAAGCTTCAACCGTCATTGCTTTTTTGCTTCCTGCTTCATGGCATACGAGGCTGTTCATTGTCTAATAGTCTGCTGTTGTGTATCATCGGCACACGGTGGTTCAGTTCAATCTGAGACAATGAAAGCTTTACAGATATGACAGATTTGACTTGTTTGGTGCCAAATCAGCTATCATTATGCACCATTATGCGTCTAAAAGGGAGTGTGATGGGATGGTGAGTTTTGGAGATTGTGAGAGAATTTTCAAAATAAAACATAAAGAGTATCATTGAATCCTCTTGCCAGCTTGTGAAGAATCATCCGAAATCAACTGTACTATTTCAAAATCCCAAGCCAACTTTTAAAGTTGTGTATGGGGGAGGAAATCTGAATACTTTTGTGTAATGTTGATGAAAGCATTATTTAGAATGAATAAATGAAACACTTACATGACCACACTGTTTCCTGAACTTTTATCATCGCTGTCATTGCATTGAAAAAGCGTTTGGGCTTCAGTCGTGCTCCTCAGAGGTTCCTATGGCTTTTGAAATGACAAACCAATGACCAGCAGCACAGGGGGTGACAACAGACAACCTGAACTGGAAACCAGACACTTGAATATACTGAGGATGGGTGACTTAACTGAGTGCAGCTGTGATTGATTATCATAAAAAAAACGACTAGGAGGAAAAACAAAAAACTTTAAATCCGAACATGCAACTGAAATGAAGGAAATCAAACCAAAAGGTGCAATTCTAACTTTTTCCAGAGATCCAGTCTTTTTAGTCCCAAAAAAAGTTTGGAAAATGTCAGGAAGGGAGCAAAAACTTTTTGAGATCACCAAAAAGTGTAAAGCTCTTGACTTTGTGTTACGGTATATCAGGATGACCCAAATGCAGGTCAAGACTCCAAGGTTGAGGGAAGATCCAGAGTTCCTTTAATAACAAAAAAACACCAAAATATGAAAAAAACTCCACAAATGTAACGGGACTTGAAACCAGCAGGACTCCAGAAAGAAACCATGACAGACAGACGGAACTAAAGCAACACACCAACACAGAGAGCAGAAACGGACACCCTTAAATAGAGCACAAACATATTAGCCTAAAGTGCACTCATGGAGAGCCACAGGGGAGGGGGTGGAGCCCTTCAGGAGAACCCGCAGCCAACCTGCACACAAGACACAACAGGTAAAATAAAACAGAACTGATGATCGTGACACTTTGTGGCTATGTATGGTCTTAGTCTGTGTCTAAAACAAATGAATACATTTTTGGTTCCTTCCGTTCTAGGTAGCTATTAGCTTGAAACCCAACATGGAACTTTATGACGTCTGTGGGGTCATGCTGAGATCTGTGTGCTGCAGTAAGACTTTTAAAAACGGGAATTTAACACAAAATACCCAATATCTACTTTGTGTCTGTTCGGCTTCTCCTATCAGGGGTCGCCACAGCGAACAAGTCGCATGGTAAACTTGGCAATGTTTTACACCGGATGCCCTTCCTGACGCAACCTTCTCAAACCAGGCTTGGAACCGGCACAGAGGAAGAGAAGGGAACAGGGAGCAGCCCGGAGTCGAACCCTGGTTTCACGGACGGAAGGCGCCGCAAACCAGCACGAGCTAAACCGGCTCCCTAAAATACCCAATATCTACTATTTGAGTTTATAAATGTCAAATTTGGCCTATTCCTTGGCTAAATATTTGACACTCACATGTGCAGTTTAACACTAAATGGGGCGGCCTTGGTGCATGAGGTAGAGCAGTCAACAGCCGACCGTAAGATCGCAGGTTTGGTTCCCGCTCCCCGCGCCCATATGTCGAAGTGTCTTGTTGCAAGACACTGAACCTCACATTGCTCCTAGGTTGGCGCCAGTGTTCGACAGCGGACTGTGTGAAACATTGTGTGAATGTGTGCGTGAGTGGGGTTATGACTGTAAAGCGCCGAGGGTACTTCTAAGAAGGTAGTAAAGCGTTATATAAGTAAATGCCAGGCATTTACTTATAGAGAGGCAAAAGAAAAATTCCATAAGGCTTGATGCAGTGAAATCTTGCCACCAGACAAAACAACTGTGTTAACCTTTATTTTCACACCTTTACATGGTAATTGATGCTGATTAGCTCCCTGATGTTGCAGCATGCTGAAAGGTAAAAAGAAAAGCTGCACCTGTCTAACAGCTTTCAGGGAAAAAACTAGGAACTAATATATTTCTTGAAAATCATACGTTTTAGCGTAATTTTACTGGGGAAAAATAATTACATTTAATCTGCATTTAGTATTCCTGTGTGAGACCTTCTCAGATTAGATTTGTAATGACGGTTAAGTTCTAAGGTACTTCAGTCTCCTGTGAGGATCCTAACATGATGGCAAAAAAAAAACAATCCAGGGGAAACTTTTTATCGTTTTCGCATGTAAAATATTTTACAAGATTAACAATATTTACTTAATCTTAGACTAGAAAAAATGTCTTGATTATTCATCCAAGCATAATTTGCTGAGATAAAAGGGGATCCCAGGAGCCTACGCATGTCCTCACACATGTGTTTTGGGGGCAGATGTCTGTTGCTTGAATTCACAATTGGGCATAATTACACAGTTCTGCAAGGGTTTGTCGTTATCTGAGCTGTGATTTTCATTGTCTAACAGGACAAACAAGGACAGTCTAATAGTGTCCTTCTCCCATCATTGTATTAATACATCTTTAGGAAAGTCTTCGAGCGATTAACAAGTCTAAAAAAGTTAGATTGACACATGTCAGTGGCAGCACCCCGCTGTGCAGTGGATGAGAACACAGGCTTTATTTTACAGCTAAAAATACTTCAAGTGGGGAATTCTTTCGTGCTACTTTTGAAAGAATTATCACCCCTACTAACACAGCTGAGAGAACATGTTCATTTGTAAGTGTTTGCAATCATTTACATGCATATTTTCTAGGGTTGTGAATAATTAATTGTGAAAAATCACATGGCTGCCCAATGGTGATGGGCAATTAATGACTGAATTGGTCACACATTTCCAAGTCTTATTTTGAATTAGTTTTTGTTTTTGTTTAAATGGTCATATTTAGGCTTTCAACTCTCACTGACATAGATATGGACAAATGTCTTATTCCAATGCAGTTTAAGACATTTTTAATAGTTCTAATTTTTACCATCAATTAAAGTATTTAGATTTTTGTAACTGTTTAACAACTGATGATATGCCTTTTTCAATTTCCTGTCAAGGTTACGGCTTATTTAGCTTTGTGACATAAGTGAGGTTTAATATCACCTTTAAGATCGAAGCTGTTAGTGAAGACAGGAACTAGCACATGCTCTTTGATTTACATGCATTTGGAAACAGTGTGCACATCAATTTCTATGTAAAATACTTGTGTCTTTTAACTCTTTAATACTGGCGTTTTAGCTCTGGTATTTGTTTTACCAAAGTTAATCAATCGTTTAAGTAATTAAAATAAAAATTCTGAAATTGAGAAATTCAGCAATGCGCTGAAATGCTGTAGTGCAAAGAATCAGCTCTAGCGTCAGAGTCCATTGGAATTACGTTGATTGCGTAAACACTTCAGTGTACAGTGTCTCATGTTAGCGCAAAGCTGTTTTGGTGCAGAGGACTGGACGATGTTTTTCGGGTTTAAGTATCTGAACTTTGGCGAAGAAGACACGGTGCATTCACCAATCAGGGAGATAGCTTTGACCCTTGATGTATTGCAGGTGGAGTCCATGTATTGTATTTACAAACGAGATATACAGTCAATGCTTTCATGTAAAAAGCAAATGACAGTAGCTCCTCCAACAAGCAGTGGGAGTGTCACGTTTGTGGACACATTTTTGGAAAAGTATGAGGGGCCGTATAAGACATTATTTATTCTGAACCATTCACATTCATACATTCTTGCTCTCACAGTCATATATACTCTCTTTCGCATACATATATTCTCTTACGCATCCATATATTCTCTCTCTCACATTCATACATTCTTGCTCTCACAGTCATATATACTCTCTTACGCATTCATATATTCTCACTTGCACATCCATATATTCTCTCTCTCGCATGCATATATATTACTTTACACATACATACATTCTCACTCTCATTGTCACTCTTAAAAAAGAATGTATGTATGTGAAAGACAAGTATATATGAACGTGTGAGGAAGAGTTTATATGTGTGTGTGAGAGAGGAGTATGCATGAAACGGAAGTTACTTTGCATGAAAAGGAAGGCACTTTGAATGAAAAGGAAGGCACTTTGAATGAAACGGAAGGCAGATGATTTCTCGTGCTCTGATTGGACGAGAGGCCGCCACCTCCCATTTTGAACACACTCTAAACCCTATCACTTGTACTGACTCATAACTATTAAGGTTACACAACTTAAATGTCATTTTGTAGTTGATTCAACTATAAAGTATTAAGCTCTATCAAGATTTTTTCAAATTTAACTTAACAGTGCTAAATATTTTAAAGCTTATTTGTATCTGGCACTCAAAAATTTTAAGATCCGTGAAGTAGCGTCATGACGTCATCACGTACTGGTGGGAGGGTCTTTCGTTTTCTCTACGTTAGCTCAGGTGGCCATGTTGGATTTGCCGAATGCGAGTATGCGACGTTTGAAATTGAAAGTCGAGCATTTTATTATTCTGCAAAGCGTTGCGATTTCGTCCCGCTTCAAGACGCCCCAACCTCGGGTTTTTTTTTCATCCGCCTCATCGCTGATGGTGCCGTCTTGTCTTCAGCCCTGATTTAATTTGGTAAGTTAAGTATCGTTCATGGTTTATGAATGAATGCTTTAAAAATGCTCTTATACTACCGTAAATGTGGTTTACTGTTGTTTAAACATATGTGTGTTATGATTGTTTTAGAGATTAATGTGGAAATGTATACATGATTAGTTTGTCATAGCAGACGTATGGCGAGCCAAACCCAAAATGCATTTCTGCCCGTAAGTTACGACAGTGATGAGGGTTTTTTTTTTCAGAGGTAGAAATGATCTGTTATGCTGCAATCACACTAAACATGATCCGCGTGTGAAATTCGCGTTGGAGGCCTCTGTCTGTGGCTAAAGTTTGCTGCTGGACATTTGTCCAAAAATGTCACTCAAAGCCTCTAACGGTTGTGTGGGAGGAGCTACCGCCAACAGTTTTAAGCCTGGTTGCTACATGGAAGCATTGGGTTTTGAATGCAGCTTTAAGCTTTTATAAATCACTGATATCCGTTATAAAAAAGGTTTTTGTAAAAATAAATTAATCAACGTGCTCGTGTTGTGTTCAGGTACCGAACTACAGAGTGTTCAGTGTTTCACCTCCAGGTAGACGCCAAGGCCAGCGAGGTAACTTGTCTCAGTTATTTGTCTAGAGCTATTTTAAAAAAACAAAAAATGCAATAGGTTGTGTAGTGCAATAAATGTTTTTTGATCAGAATATAATTGAAACATTTTTTAACATTGAAAAATCTCTTTTGGACTTTTTCAGATACTGAACTTCAGAAAGTTCACCAGAAAGTCACCATTTCACCAGAAAAGACCTGTCAGTGGGTGAGTTTTATACTTATTTAATACATTCATCCTGAACTATTACCATTATTAGATTTATACGGCAGCATGGAAACATTTATGCACATTTTAACTAGCCAAAGGTCTAAATAGAGCTGAAATTATTTACAATTTAACTAAACATATTTAGATTGCAGGCTGAAGGTGGCACAATGGAAAGGAGGTGCAAGTTGTGTTCTGTTACTTTGGCACTATGCAGTACTACATATAATACTGCAGTACTACATAGCCAATATTCCAAAGTGTTTCCACTGCCATGTATGTGGAGACACTTTGGAATATTTTCATGTCTTTATGACAGTATATTACAATAATAAAATGATGTTGCATTAGCACCATTCCATCATTTGAAACCATGAAAACTCATCTGTCAAGATCTGAAATGGATTTATGTAGAGTAGATGCAGTCAGAGGAAATTGTGCAGTTTTTACATGTTTGTGTAACTTAAAGCTGCCCTTTTCTGAGACTAAGTCCACCAAAACAGACAGGAACTGGCCAGCTTGGTTAGGATTTATGACCTCCAGGTGAATTTCTAATGTGCATAATTCAAAAATGGATAACAAATCATTTGTAAACAGCTGTAAGAAGCCACGGTGTAACTTGCCTTCAAATGACTTTGGGTCTTTGACCTGAAGTGGATCATGACATAAACACTGTATTGTCCTCTTACTAGAAATAGACATCTAGAAAAGGTATCATTTTATTATTTCTTAAAGTTCCTTAAGTAAATATTGGAAGTGTTTGCTCTGCATTTGCTTCAATGGTAATGGATATTTCTTTTTATTCTTTTAGGACCAGCGTGACGTGAACATGAGACGGGCACTTGTCCTCCTTGCACTTCCTGTTTATCTGCATGAAGATGCCTCCAACTTCTTCAAGACCTGTACAGTAAGTGCACACGACTCCCTGTCAATGGTTTTCACTAATCCTTTAATATTGATTGAGATTTTATTGAGTGACATAATAAATAGGGCAATTGTTTGTAGTTTGTAAACTGAGTGATATTTTTAAATGGTTTTAAAACTGAGACGGAAGATGAAAGGCGAACATCAGGGACTCCTGATTGGAAGGAGTGGAGTTTCGTTTACCTTTTCTGCTCCTGATCCATCATTATTTGAATAAAGAAAAATGAAGCTTTAGTCTTAAATTATTTTATAAATGTCCTCCTTCAGAAAAATGCTAAAGAACTTTTTAAAAACACAATTTTAATTGGAGTTGGTCCTTAAAACATCATAGCCAGTTGATTAAAAGCTAACAGAATGTTAGCATGAAAAGATTCCTATTGACAGATGGCAGGAATGTCAGTTTTGGACATTAGTGTGATGAATATCTTTGAGGGTCTGAACTCATCTGTGTTTTTTGTTTTGTATTTTCCAGAATACCAGACCTCACAGACACTGCTGTGGGTATCTTCTCAGTTGTCGTGGTGACGCTCCGGATGCTGCCGTCAGTGGTCCCACAGATCTGGCTGACTAATCTCTTCTAACTCTTCGGGGATATCTATGCTCTGGACCTACAGCACCCCAAAAAACTTGAACTTGCCTTCATATTTATTCAGAATGCTGTCTTGAGCCTTGAGGACAGCAAACCACTGAAAGGACATTTATTGACGCTGGAGAATGTTTCGTTGAGTGAGTCTTCCAGAATGGACTATTTGTTGGTTTAAGTGTTATGTAACTAATGTGTTTTGTTGTGATCATTTGCTTTTTCTGCCGTAAAATACAAAACCAACTCTTTTTGTCAATATGTTGTGTGGCACTCCTATAATGCAGTTTTATTGCACTTATTGTTTCTTCATCCTCTTGATATTTGTGCTTTTTTTTAAAGAGCAATTAAAAAAAGTGTATTAAGCAATCACTATTGTGTGGCCTTCACGTTTGTTGGTTTTTATCAATGTTAGCCTTTAAAATGTAGTGGGGCAGTATCAATATCTCTGTTTAGAATACATTTTAAGCTGAAGAATTTTAAATATTTTCAATGCTACACATTTAATGAGTTAAAGAATTTATAAAGCATTTGAGTGAATTTTACATATTTTATGAGTTGAGTAATATAAAAATATAGTTAGTTAAAGCGTTTTTTAGTTGGAAAATATTAAAAACTTTAAGTAAATAATCTCTCTTTTATAAGTTGAGGAATCTTAATATTTTTTATATGAAATAATACAAATGTAAGCCAACTGACAATATGAATTTTAATAAATGTTAACTTAAAAGTTTTAATAATATAACTTAACTGTTGCGTAATCTGTTACAAAATAATTTTTAAGTTCAGTTAACTCGCTAGGGATTACAGTGCAGACGCTAACATGAACAAGCAAGAAATCCCAAATTAACAGACTTGTGTTGTGGAAAGGTATGTTTTTTAGCTAGCAGTAATAATCAAAGTATCCGTTCTCTGTTTCAAAATGAGATTGCCACAAAACCGTATGTTATCTCATACTGGAACAGCTTTGGATGTAGAATTCAGTGGGAAAAGGTTTGGACCTTGCCACAAAAGTATTTCATCACCAATAAAATCAGAGAAATTTCTTTCAAAATTCTTCACAAATTTTATCCAGTGAAACATTTCTTTACTAAGTTTAAAAAAGATCTGGACATAAACTGTTCATTCTGTCATTCCTCACCAGAAACTGTGCCTCATCTTTTTTGGTTTTGCTCTTTCACTCAACTATTTTGGAAAGATGTGATACATTTTATAAGAACTCATCTATGTGAAGATTATAGATTATTTTACGAGCATATTATTTTTGGATATTTTACACAAGAAAGACTTAATGCAGAAAAAATATATGTAGTTAATTTACTTATAATTATGGCTAAATACTTTATACACAAGTGTAAATATGCCAACAAAAAAACCGTGTTTTATGTTTTTCAGAAAGAAATGGTTTTGTATGTGAACAGTATTAAATCTTCCACTAACAAAAAAGCTGTCAGAACAGTTGAAACATGGTCTCTCCTGAAACTTTAACAGATTCCTTTGCCTTATTATTTTTGTTTTCTTTTTGCATAACCTGTTTTACATGGTTATCATTATGTTTTTTTGTTCATTCTCATGGCGAACGTGAAGATTGTATTTTGCACACAGTGGAGTTTTGTGTTTGGTATTTTGTATGTGCAAGATATTGTTAATAAAGTTTATTTTTTTAAAAAAACGAACCGGCAAGAAGTAGCCACGGCGGTCCTGCAGCCATCGGAACCTTAACAAATATTTCATCTCCACCTCACCGTTGCCTTTTTTAAGAAATGACAGCTGGTTTTCCCACATTTATATGTAGTTATGGATCGAAAACAAGAGGAATTTGTTTTAATGTAAATGCGTGTTCCAGCGTCTACAGGAAGTGTCGCCCATAATTCACGCAAAGGCTCATGGGGGCTAGGAATAAGGTGGATACGGATTTTCTGTTTCGGTGGCACTTCTATTACCATTATTGGTATTTGAGACATTCCTTTGTGTCTCTAGAGATGCAGACAGATTTGTGACCACTTGAGGTGAAGATAAAATATTTCTTAAGGTTCCGATGGCCTTCTTATTGGTTCGTGTTAGCGTCTGTTCAAAATGGGAGGTGGCGGCCTCTCGTCCAATCAGAGCACGAGAAATCATCTGCCTTCCGTTTCATTCAAAGTGCCTTCCTTTTCATTCAAAGTGCCTTCCTTTTCATGCAAAGTAACTTCCGTTTCATGCATACTCCTCTCTCACACACACATATAAACTCTTCCTCACACGTTCATATATACTTGTCTTTCACATACATACATTCTTTTTTAAGAGTGACAATGAGAGTGAGAATGTATGTATGTGTAAAGTAATATATATGCATGCGAGAGAGAGAATATATGGATGTGCAAGTGAGAATATATGAATGCGTAAGAGAATATATATGCATGCGAGAGAGAGAATATATGTATGCGAAAGAGAGTATGTATGACTGTGAGAGCAAGAATGTATGAATGTGAGAGAGAGAATATATGGATGCGTAAGAGAATATATGTATGCGAAAGAGAGTATATATGACTGTGAGAGCAAGAATGTATGAATGTGAGAGAGAGAATATATGGATGCGTAAGAGAATATATGTATGCGAAAGAGAGTATATATGACTGTGAGAGCAAGAATGTATGAATGTGAATGGTTCAGAATAAATAATGTCTTATACGGCCCCTCATAGAAAAGCATCCAATTTGATGATTGCCCAAGGAGAGACAGCGAACACAAATTTACTTTAAACCCAGCATTGAAGCAGCAATAATGAACATCAGGTTTTTTCACATTTTGAGATTTTTCTGCAGCTCTACTGAAGGTTTTCCACCTATTTTCTTAATTTAGAAAAAAAAGAAATGTGGATTGTGTCATGGACTTACAGTTGCAATCTTACTCCAATCTAACCTTTTCCCAAACAATATCAACTGAGTGGGGATTTTGAATGAACACGTGGCAGAAAATGGAATATATACATTTAATTGAAAGCATGAGCTGCACTTAGCATCACATGTCATATTCCACTGAAGTCCTGCTTCTTTTTTTTCTCTTATTGTCTTTGACAATTTGTCTTTTCATCTTTCTTCCATCAGCGTGTGTGAGACATTAGTAACAAGATTCCCTATTAAAATGGTATCCATCTCCTTTAGAGGCAGCAGAAATTTGTCAGGAAGGATCCAGTTACCAACCTCTGGGAGCCATTAGGGTCTTGTGTTCAAAGTCAATGTGATTAAAGGATGCTTTGTTGCGGACATAAAAGCAAGAGAAGGCAAGTAAGGAAAAAAATGAAAGACTGAGGGGTCTTCTTCTTCTCTTTTCCTCATCAACTACACATAATCATCAAAGTTTTTCTTTTCACGTAAAGGTTTTTTTTTGTAGTCCTAACAAGAAAGTGCTTTTTGATTTATAAAAACCATTAACATTGGGCAGCTTATTGGTATTTAAACATATCTTCTCCCTGCTATGGGTTCTGCCATGTAATTTCCTCTAGAGAAATATTTAATTTTCATATTTGGCAAAATGTTGAAATCATTTTTTCAACTTCTTCAAACAAGGAAAAAGCCTAACATTAAATACGAAGCAGCTGAACAACAAGGAGACTAAATGTAGTCTTTCAAAATAAAAGCTGGTCCTTAGCACAGTGTTTCCTCTGCTGCTGTAATGACTAAAGACTCCCCTAGAAGCATTTTCATACAGCCCTAACAACTTCATCCATCACCAGAGCAATACATTATTTCATTCTGTAATTTTTCAAACGTAGAAACTATGCGTACCCAATAAAGACGAATGCAGTAGTTGATATAGATGTGCGCCCTGAAGGTGCTCTAAATCAGGGGGCATGTCATTGCATCTGCATGAATGCTCACTATGCACCCAGCACAGATAAATGGTACTAAACCCCAGATAAATAATAAATCCATCCCATTGCTCAAATGTTGTAGATATGTGTCTTCTGTGGTTTATAATTTCCTCACAAAAAACATTTAAAATACCTAGAAAACTATTTATAATGATAAGGTTAGTTATGAGAGAACTCTTTTTGTGTATGATGCCCTGTTTGTGTTTTAGTTTTCTGTTCAGTTCGATCCCAGATCCACTGAGCGGTAGAGGGGTTGCAATGACATCATCAGAAATTGCCCACTTGGAGGAAAATGGCGGAGCTAAGTGCAAATGAACGTGAAATTAAGGAATATCAGGGGAAGTTACGGCCTGAAAAACCTGTCATCAAAAATTACAATACATTGACGGGATAGATTCTTACTGTCTAAAAAGCCAATTTATGTTATACTGGCTCCTTTGATAGAAATTTTGACTGTCCCGCTCTCTCCTGCCTTTTCCTTCCAAAAGAAATACATTCAAATGTAATTGATATGAAGTTTAGCCTTAAATACAAAAGGGGTTTATACAAATTTAAACCTCTTGTGTTTAAAAACTCCTAACCCCTTATTGTAACAGTAACATCTGTTAAATTAATAAGTACAAAAAAGCAAAATATACAACTGTCATTAAAACTGGTATTTTCTAAATAGAATAACAAACATGAATCTACCATTTTTGCAAATTCATTAGCGGCGTCCTTGTAATATTAAAGAGTCGGTTAGTTCATGTTAACCAGAGGGATTGGTACATGGGAACAACCGCTGCAGTAAATCCATATTTCCAGCAAAGAATTCTGGTTTTGTCTGTTTATTTTATTTTGAAATCAAAGAGTATTCTTCTTTTTTGTCACTGACTCATTTCTGCACAAAAACGTTTTGTTTCTTTTTGGGTAACTTTACTAGATTGAAGGTTACTAGATTTCTTTCGATGGTCTATTGTGATATATGAAAGACTTTGTGTCTTAGTATTCTGACCAGGGAAGAAAAAAAACACAATTTTTCATTTCTCCTCCATTCCTATGTTTACAACAGTTGGCACTTCTGTGTTTTGAAAAGGAGCCTGAGAACTGACTTAAAAACTCGCAAATCTACGTGTGAATGCGAGGGTTTTGATCGCAGAAGCCGGAATCACAGCTTTACGGGGCATTTACATAGACTTTTCATTGAAAGTGGCGGCTTAAACGCAAGTTGCCCCAGACGGTATAAATGTAGCTATGGAGAGATGTAGAGGATAGAATCCGGTAGCTTAAAAAAACAAATCCATCAGAATTAAATCATAAAAATAAATGGTACATTACATGACTTACAGGGTTTTTTTCTGCAGCACAGTACCAAGTGACCAATGGACTTCTACCAATTGGCAGCCTTTAGGGCTTAGACACTTAAATGTGTTTCTTTTTGCAAGTTAGTAAAGACATGGTGCTAAAGCTGTTTTTGTCTCCTCTTTAAACCTTCATTCACATCTTTAAAGTGAAAGGGAGTGTCTTTGTTTTCAATAATAAGACTTCCCAACTTTGTCTTAAGCTTAGATAAAGGTGGCTGGTCAGTTGGGCTTATTTAAGTCTCAATTGGGTGCTTGGACGTCTTGTCATGGAGCTGATAATGTCACAGCTTTAGTTTAAAGGGGGGAAAAAAAACACAATCTCCAGTCTTACTGGTGCATTTTTTCATGTCTGCGTCCACATGTGAGACTTTTTTGTTCCGACGACGAGAAACAGTCTCACAGCACTCTTTCAGTGTGCCCCTATGCTGCTATATTAAATTTGCCCAAGAATCCCCAGTGATCAAATCCAATTGAGGAGCCCTTCCTTAATAAGCTCTGCACATTAACATCCCCCCACCTCCCCTTCTGTCTTATCTGGCCTGCTTTCTTCCTCTGCTGTCCATGGGCCAACACAGACCAACACAATAAAACTCAATCACATCTGGCAATTTAAATTTGCTCCATTTTCTCTATCTGCTGTGCTTCCGAACACCCCTCAAATGAATGGGCGCGGTGCTTCCACTCTTCCCGGATGATTTCCTGTCGTGTAGCGGTGTGTGTCTGCAATCACGCCTGAATGCCACTGTGAGCGGCACCAAATTAAAAAAATAAAAAAGTAAAAACACTGTATACTTGCTATGACAAGGCCACACTCATCATGACAGAACTCCAGCACTTTCTCATCTACCAGCAAGTAGTTCTGGCATATTCTCTGTGTGCTTTGCTGAAGACAACGGTGTGCGTTTAAATAAATAAGACCCTGCCACTAAATCCATAATCAGAGATCTTCCCTGTTCGGCCCTGAAAGAAAGGGATGATGGCAGTAAAAAAACACACACCCAAAAATCTAATTCAGCGATTCGTCTCATGACTTTTTCTGTCTTTTCTTGTAGCTTGTGTTGGTGCCTCCATGTGTGTCCATGTCCCAGCATTCATTAGGGCTGCATCTTATTAGTTTTCTGAAGGACCAACAATGAAATAAACAGATTAATGAGCCACAGTGGACCAGCTTCGACCACGTGTGAGGGAGGGATTACACAACCCAAGTAGCTGCAGCAGAGCTGGTTCATGGTGTTCAGAGGTGTTCAGAGGTGTTGATACAGCAAGGGAAGAGAATCTGTTTGTGTTGGACTACAAGAAAAACAGAAAAAAATATCAGAGAATTCCAAGTAGAAGTTTATTTTTTTAAGGTTCCGTTTTAAGGTAAAAGTTTAAAAGTTGTCCAACAAACATCCATCCCCCCTTTTTCCAAACCTGCTCTACCTTCTTAAACCTATCTCAGCCACTGTAGGTGACAGTGGCTAAAAAAGCCATTTGGTCCAATTTCTTAAAACCAAAAACAAAGGAGAGACGCAAAATCCCCTTACCATTTAGAAAAATACATATAATTGATGCTTGTGTGACTATTAAGCCAGTCATTCGTAAAAATTTTGCTTTTATATACTTATAAGAACTGACTTATAACAGAGTTAAAACTAGACCTGCACAATATACCACAAATATATCGTTATCGCGACATCAAGCTGTGCAATATGCATACCGCAAAAGACGGCGAAAATTGCAATAAATGGTTACCTTGACCCTTGTGCTATCCTAGGCACTTTAACATTGGGAGTTGGGTCATCTAGACCCACGAGACAGTGCGCTGAACCTTTTTTCTTCAATGATTTGTGATCTTCACTGGTGTCAATGGATTACATGAAATCTTTCCACCTTTATCCACCTTTGTCATGGTAGGGAGAACACTTCAATGTAAGGGGGGGGTCATCTAAGATGGCACAAGGGTTAAATGTGCTAAAACAAACTCATGGCAGCTTGAAATATTGAATAAATGAAATAAATCCCTTTATGCATTTAACCAATCGAAAGGACCCGTTTACGCTGTTGATCAATCAAATGAGCCCTTTTATGTTTGATGTTTGTCTCCTATGTCGACAAGTGTCATTTGAAGTATAATTTTTATACTGTTGCATTGAAATGGAAATGATGTTTTTGGTTGGTTTGATATTTGTTTATATACCGCAAATTATATCGTTATCGCAACATTAATCGCCAATATCGCATATCGCGAGTTTTCCTCATATCGTGCAGCCCTAGTTAAAACTTTCTACACATAACTTTTAGTTTGGACATACATGTTCCTTTGAAAATTGAATACACTTCGTGACAGATTTGACCACACATTTAGTTGCAATTGTAAACTTTTAATAATAATTTGCTTCTAAAGAGCAAGAATACAGAAGAGGATTAGAGGATTAGGCAGAATTCTGAGATTTCAGTCAGAATATTCTATGCACTTTTTTGTCTTTCTCCATGGCCCTAGTCCTCTTCCGTAGTTTTAAACTAAACAGAATGGGAACATTAATAAAGAGCTTATTGTGTGGTGAGCGACCAATGTACAACAGACAGGTGATGATTCATAACTTGGAAAGATATAATAAGTTTAAATTGAGTCAGATTCCAGCTCAGACAAGGAGAGCAAAGACGTTTGGATCTAGTCGTCTGCAAGTGAATGAATCACGATGGAGCGGAGCAAGGAGCTTGTGGCCTGCCAATTGTAGCACCGTAGGTCACGGCTACAAGCTTTTTCTCACAGCATTTTTTTGTCTGCTCCTGATTTGCAACTATTTGAATAAATACATTTCTAGAAATGCAATTTGAAGTTGAATTTTCTTTGTAAAGAAAAAATGCCACAAAAACATGTTAAAACACCAAAAAACACATTTTTTTATCGGAGTGGGTCTTTTTGATTGTTAGGTAACTGTTAAATTCTCGGCTTTGGATCCGTTTTTGATATTTTGGCAACAGTGGCAATCGTTTTTGACAGATTTCAGAAAGTCTGTGGTTTGGTGATGTCATGTCCTCCCAAAATGGCTTCCTATAATGCTGTTGATACTGTAATTCTTCCATTGCCCATTCCAAACCTCAAGACTGTTTCTGTTTTTGTCATTTTGCATGTAAAGCAAAGCTGGAATTAAGGTGGATTAAAGATAAGCTTGTTCTGCTATAAATAAATAAATCAAATAGGCGAATAAAATGCTTTTCAGTGTTATTGGTAAGAATTTTGGCACAACAAACATTGAAGAATCTCTGCTTTACTTCCATCTCCACTTGGTTCATAATGCGTCATCTCCTTTTTTTTTTTCTACCACTTAATTTTCATCTCAATTGGCCAGTCAGTCAATGACTGTGTGGAAATTCATCTCCAAATTCCCACAGCACTGTCACTTGTCATGGAAACGGTGTCTGAAATAATTCAGTCCTCCCACTAACCCAACCTCAATTAACTTAGCAAGTGACCGCAGCTAAAGCAGTTAGCTTTTGTTGCACTCTTCTCTTCATTAGATCATGCCTGAACAGTAATGCAGCTTGATGCAACACCAAATCTTCCGCATTATTTTTGTTTAAAAGTCTCCCTTTCTGTTTATGGAATGACTCATTCCACTCGTGTGTATTCTGCATGCAGAGGCGCTAGCTTTCATCAGATATCTTCCTTTTTTTTTTTTTTTTTTGTAATGAACCCAAACACACTTTGCTGTTTCACCCCACACTGTTATTCTTTTCTGTATTTTGTGAGCTGTGTGTTGATTAAGCCGTGCGGCGAGCAGCTGGGGAGCGGCGGTGTCTTGGAGCGATCAAATCCCTTCAGGTGGAACTTTGTCAACACCTGCCATCGCTGCTTTGCTCTCAGCCTTTCCAAGACGTTAGGGCATGCGAGGAGAGGACGGGCCAGCACCGTGGTGGGCCACATGTCTGCCATCCGGTGGGGCCTGGACAGCTGAGAGCCAAGGACAGGTCAGGTGTTTGACAGCCAATCGTTCAACGATTGGAAATTTCCCTGCGGAGAGCAGATGTTTTTCCATGTCTTCTCATGAACAGACCTGCTTTTCACTCTGAATCTGCGCTTTTGGAATTTTGATTCCCCGTGATGACACTCTCAGCTTCCCAGCATCCTCCCCCTTTCACAGCCCTCGTCTCTTCAATCTCTCATCCGAGGAGCAAACCATTTCCTGTCTTCTTCGCCTTTCAACAACAGCCGTCCCCCCCCTTCCTCTTTCAATAAATGATAGTCCCCGTCTTCCCAACGGACACTACAGCTGAATTTATATGGACCCAAATGAGGCTAGGCGAGCTTTTTATAGCTCTTTATGATATATTAATATTTATGCCCCTGCCAAGCAAGATAACGATAGCGTTTGAATTTAGCGCGCGCAATTAACAAGTTCCAGCTGCCACTCTTGGGGTTTGTGCACGTGTGGCATGTGCTGAGCGTGAGCACGCCGTCTTCTGAGTGACTGAGCATCGAGATGGGAGTTTAAATGCTTCATTAAAAGGTTGTGTCACAAGCTGAAAGCCAGAATCAATCCATCTTGCTGAAACCCAATTATGGATTTCCGCCATAAACACGATGCTGCTTTTCACATATACATAGAAGATAATGATCTACTAAGTGAACCCACAAAATAATTATCCTTTTTTATGCCAGTATAATAATTGCAATAATATTAAATGATCATTTATTCACAGAAAACATCTTATTTTTGTGTCCATCAAAAATAACCAAACATATTTAGCTCCTTTTTTTTAAGGGAAGAAGGGTAAATTCTTTGTTATTTAAAGTTCTTATATTCTTTGTCACCATCATAGGCAATAAGGTTTGTCTACAAATTTCACCTTTCCACAATTCAGTGCTTCAAAAATAAATTTTGGCATCACAGGAAATCCATTTCACCTTCTACTCCATTTCCCACCCGGCAACTAAACTGCAAAACCTTCAACTTCCAGACCGAACCTCAATTAAAAAGGAAAATAGATAGACCAAAATTCATTTCAGAAAGTAATCTCTAGGGGCTTGATACAATAAAACTCTACTTTTATTCCAGAGAAAAAGTTGCACATAGGTTCAGGTTAAAATGAATGTCTTTCTGGCTTTTTTTTCCCTTTGTGTTCTTTATTTATCTTTTTTATAAGCTTAGTCATTTATTTCATACACTTCAAATTTACATTTTCTTTAAAAAAAATGCCATCAGTCTTATAACTCATAATGGTGTCATGCAATTATATTTTGTGTAATTAATAATCGTTAATACTTTTAACTTAATAATTTCTGTGAACGGCCTCATTATTGATTAATTTTCAATTGACATTGTGCACAGTAACAGATTAAAATACACCTAAAAAGGTGGCTTAATGACATTTTTTTCTTATCATAACACACTTCCAACTTTACTTTTACATCACCAAGGGAGATTTTTTTCTATTTTAAACAATTAAAAATATATTCATCAGGTCCAGAGTGCTCTAATTAAAACCATCAAAAAACACCAGGAACACTGACTGTCTGAGTAACCCAAAAAAGTCTACCAGCTAAATCACATTTCTACTAGCCAAACCTTTCTGTGGAAAAATAATTAGTGTTTTTGAAAGCAAAACAGTTATTCCCTTTATTCAGAAAGTTTCAGTTTATGATTTTTCTCTTGTGAAAACAAAACACAAATTGAAAGTGTTGTCTTCTGTCAGGTTTTATAACATTACAGAACATTACAGAAAACACTTCTGACCTCTGAACTTTTTTATGAACACACACCCTTTTTTAAAGCATAGACTCTTTATCAAAGCCCTAATGTTTATTTCTGGTCCTGGTCATTTATTTACAATTTCAACAAAATTCCTTTTTTTTCCAAAAATGTCATGCAAAGACATAACATGCATATGTTGGAAAAGTGCAATGTTTTCCATGATTGTGTGTGTTCTTACAGATCAGTAGTATGTTGTAGTTGTGAGTCTTAGTTGTTTCAAAGAGTTACAATGACATGGGGCAACAAGTGAATGTGTGTTTGTGTTGGCTGAGGTCAGTGTGGGCAAATGCTATAAATTACCAGCGCAGCTGACTGCTGACTTTCCTGGACCTTTCTCCAACCTAAACTTTCCTGGACTATAACCTACCTGGATTTTACTTGGACCTGTATCTTGCCTGGATCTTTCTCCAACCTTAACTTACCTAGGCTATAACTAACCTGAACTTTACTTGGACCTGGACCGTACCTTCCTCAGACCTTACATGGACTGTAACCTACCTGGATTTTACTTGGACCTGGGTCTTACCTGGACCTTTATTCAACTTTAACCTCCCTAAACTATAACTAACCAGGACCAGGACCTAACCTTACCTGGACCATATCTCATTGATTGACAGATTCCCCCAAGCCCGCTCTTAAGCCCACTCCTGATTAGTGAGAGCGGTTGCAACAGAAATGTTGAGTCAGCCCGTCTCTGACCAATCACTGTTTACTGATATCGTTTGGCTCCAACATGGCGGTCCTATGGCAAAAAGTATGGCAACTGAATTTACTTAATTTGTTGGAGCTGGAAGTATACCATCTTTTAAGGATGATGTCACACTCAGTCCATTTTCTTATACAGTCAGTAGTCTGATCCTTAAAAAAGATTTTGGTTTTTGTCCAATGTGCTGATGGTAAACTCATTCCTATTTCGGTATATAACTTATAACTCTTGTAATTTGCCCAATTTTTTTAAAGCTTAATATTTTCCAAAATAAAGGACATTACATTTTCTTGTGTCTGTCTAAAGTTAAGGTGGTAAAGGTTTTAACCAGGAGGGTTTCTGCAGATGTTAAAGCTTTTATTTGGAACCGTATGCCAACACGTCTCTTACCGAGGTCGCACTTTTGAAAGCTTTCAGAAAGTAAGCTTTCTGTAATTTTTGTTTAATTGTGGAGGCTTAAAAGTTTTCGATGAGACTTCATGGAAAAAATTTGGAAAACCTTGATGAAAGAGTGAAACAAAGGCTGCTGAGATCATTCAAATGAGTTCAGTTGCAGTTAAGAAATTGGACCAATTAATTTTTGTCTTGACTGAGATTAAGGGGATTGTGGCATAAGGAAAAGAAAATAAGAAATACAAGTTTTTTTTGCACTTCACAAGAACTGCCTTTTAAAAGAGGCACATCTGTGACGAGTGATGAACCGCAGCACTCAACTGACAGGCAGTCTACCGTAGGGTCAGCTTATGCTTCTCCAGCATGTTTTTTTTTATCAAAAAGAGAAGATGATTGGAAATAATCTTGAAGAGTCTCTCACAGGTCACAAAATGTTGTCAGTCCAACAGTAGTGACTTTGGGTTTTTTATGCTAATAATCAAAAGACTAAATATCCTGTTAAAGCTTTAGTCACAACTGCCCTTTTGAGTGGCTACAGGTCGTCTGCACAGGTCGGCCCACACGAAACATCAACATCATCTGTGAGCCCGTACAGCAAACATGTTTATGCACATTAAGGGTTGCAACGAACACTTAAACAACCCGTAAGGGACGAAATAGGTAATATGCAGGTGCATCTTATGGATTTTTCATTTTTGCAATCCCCTCGAATCTTCCGGACTGCACAAGGGGCCCTGTTAGTGCTGTTCATGCGATATGTGTGCACTCTTTACAAGCAGCCTAACTGTTAGAATTTAGAAAATTTTGTTGCTCCCTCTTGACACCTGCCTCCAGTGGTCATTTGAGGAATTGCAACATTTTGGCATTTGTGAGTTGCCTTGAAGAAGGTGTGGTCCTGGGTCAAAAGAGGGTTTATTTTCTGATCTAAACCCGGAGTTTCAACCTGCCACACATGCTTTTCATCATCTGTGAGATAAATACTGAATCAGTCCTCAAATAGGTCAGGAACTGCTCCAGAGAAACCAGTGATAAAAATAGGAGCTAACATTTAGGGTAATGTGCTGGAGCTGAAAGGCAGTGTAATAATACGAGTAAACCTGGAGATCAACAGTCCTTTGGATTGGTTTTGCATTAAATGGTGTTTTATGAAGTGTAGGCAAGTGTTTTGTTTGTGAATAAGCATCAGCCGGATTGTGTTTAGGTCTTCAGATTAACTGCATGAAGGGGTCATTAATCTGCATTTGCTCTCTTTTCCAAAACCCAGTCAATACTGAATCAACAGACAAACCTCATTTGCATAAATTCCCTTTAAAGTCGGAAGCTTGAAGCAACAGTTCACTGCTCTGATCTTATTGACTGCATGTTGTCAAGAATGGAAAACTGAGTTTTTACAAAAGAGTAGAACTTTTGGGAGGCCTGTGTTTCACCAAACCAATAGAAAGTTAGTAGGAAAAAGGGAGCAGGGCTGTCACTGTGGCTATTTCTGAGATTTTTGGGCGTGAGGAGGTGCTGACTTTCACAGACGCTCACCTTTGGTTCGTCCTTCTTCCAGCCTGCTGAGGCAGGTGCTGATCCGCAGCAGCTGTGCTGAATGAGCACACATGTGTGAGTCGTTTGACTTAATTAAACCCCAAACTTTCTGCTTGTGTGGAGGTGTTTTTTTAACGAAACATGAAAACTCCACAGTGCAAATATATATATATATGTAAATATTATATTATATTATATTGCAGTATGTAAGAATGATATTCTTTAACACGTTATTGCTGTGGACCTCGTCTCCGGCTCGTCTGTGCTCCTGCTCCTACACATGGTTGTGGACCCTAAGAAGCCTGAGAAACCCATCTGCTGGACTATTTAAACATGTAGCTTTAGAGTTCGGTAATCTAATTCTTCTCTAAGAGTTCTGGTACATCGCCTGTCTGTCCTGGGGGAGGATACCTCTTTCATGTCGAGTTTCTTCTTCCCCCGGAATCCAGGTTTTCTTAGGATTTTTTCCTTAACGAGAAGGAGGGTCTAAGGGCAGGGATGCCCGGTTTAGTTTAGTTTAGTTTAGTTTAGTTTAGTTTAGTTCAGTTTAGCCATTACCAAATGAATTCTATGACTTAATGTTCTTTATGATTTCATGTTTATTAGAAAGCCCATTGACACAACTATTGTAGTAATATTGGGCTATATGAATAAAATTGAATTTAATTGAATTATTGGATTTGGACTATTAATTAGTTTTATACTGACCAAAATTGTAGTTAAAAATCTCACTAAGATAAAAATATTTTAAGATCTTCTGTGGCCTTTTTCTGATGATGGAGGACATATATAACGAAAGTGGGCAGCCGTGGTGCGGCGGTAGAGCGGCCGACCCATGATCGTAATATTGCAGGTTCAATTCCCGCCTTGCACGCCCATGTGTCGAAGTGTCCTTGGGCAAGACACTAAACCCCCTTGCCTCTGATGGGAGGTTGGCGCCAGTGTTCGGCAGCGGAACCACCATCAGTGTGTGAATGTGTGTGTGAATGGGACTGTGACTGTAAAGCGCTTTGGGCATTTGAAAGAGGGTAAAAAGCGCTATATAAGTATACGCCATTTACCAAATTAATCTTAAATTTATCTTGCATTTCTAAGTATTTTTATTCATCCAAATCCTTGTGAATCAGAAGCAGACGAAAACCTACAGTAGAAAAAAAATCTTGTTTGTGGCGTAGAAAATACACTGGCCAACAGTGGGTGCAGTGAGGTTCACGGCGGAGGAGGCACTGACGTCATCAGTCAGATTTACAAATATTTCAACCCTACAAAGCAGTTTATTCACCTTTGATTGGCAACAGTTAAGGTCTGTTGTTTTAAATATGATTTCAAAATTTTTCTTCCATTTACAAACTGTAGCATAGAAATAAAAATCACTAAACTTGTTATTATTGACTTACTTTTACTTATAAATGAAGTCCATGCACCACTTCTTCTGAAGAAAGCAGAGGTGTGGAATCTAGTCACATGAATTGGACTTGAGTTAGACTCGATCCATGCATTTGATGACATTAAAATTGATTTGGACTTCAAAAGCATTGACTCGTGACTTGACATCCTGGCAAAACTAGGAATAATTTGTGTTAAAAACAAAATACCCATCTATAGGCCCCCCTAGACCTGAATCAGACTAGAACATTTCTAATCCATTGCATAACAGTTCATTTACATCCAAAAACTGCACATCAGAGAAAGACTTTACAGCTCATCTATGCTGCCTCCCAGGTTGGTTAGGTGCTGATCCACTCCACTGTCAGCATTTGCTGGTAAACAGCTGACAAAACAGCAGAGATTAGTGTGAAACCATGAGCAAGCTTGAACCGAGCTTTGCATGTCAAAGCAGGGAGAGCATCGAATTTGTGTGAGTAAATACACCCATGCTCTTTGTCTGAACAGGAACACCTCTCCTGCCCTTCACAAACCTCCTATATTTTAGGTCCACACCTCACCAGATGCACACTTCAGACAATTTCTGCTTTGTCTCTTATCCACACGCAATTAAATCCAACTGTCTTTCATTTAGGTAGAGGCATTTCAAAAGAAGAAACAGTGCTGTTTCGAAGATTGCTTTAAATCCAATTAAAACATCTGATCTAGGAGAAACACCATGAAAGTGCAAACACGCTGTTAATGAGCGCACACAAAAGCCACAGCTTGTTGCCGACACAGAATCCGCCCCATTTGGTGCTTCTGTGCCTCCACCTGTCAGACGACTGACTGTCAAGAGGTAACACAGAGAAAGCTGCAATCTAACCTTTCCCACATTGTCTTAACAGCAAGGGTACCCACACTTATTGAAACAACAAGCTCCTAAAGCTCTACCTACCTAAAGCATAGGATGCAAGGATGGACGGACAGACAGACTATTGTGCTTGCTGCACAACCCATAGAAGAAAAGCAATTCACACAAGAAGGGCGAAGAAGAAGTTGTTGGGTGAGGCTGTGGTTGCAGCAAAGTGTTGCTCAGCCAGTATATAGACAGTTTCCGTGGCGGCTGGTGGCACTTGACACGCCCGCTGTCCAGAGACATTTACACATCATCCAATCAGAACTGATGCCGGCTGGCGATCCATCTGCTACCGCCCTGTGGCCACCCGATTTCTTAAAGATTGTGCCCATACCTCCCATCGCTCTGTGCCAGTTGTATTTGTGACCTTAGCTAAGTTGTAGCAGTGTTGGAATGTGATTCCTTTCTCTTTTTTATATTACTAAGAAGGTTGAGAGTTAGCATCGCCACAGAAACATCTGTTTCAGCAGTATCAGTCTGTTTTTGTGTGTGTTGCAAACAAGTTTGGATGTTATTGTAAATATGCAAATGCAACGAAATTGTAACGGTGTTACAGGTATTGTGACTATTCCAGCGGTGCTAACGTTTCTAACCTGCTTAGCGCAGGGGTGTCAAACACACGGCCCGCGGGCAGTATCCGGCCCGCCTGGGGGTTTACTTCAGCCCACACATGAAGAGTAAAAATCATAAGGATGTTTAAAAAAAGAAAGCACGTTTTAGTCCATTCCTGTGGCAAGTTATGACTTTTTGAAGAAATAACCGAAATGCGCAATTCCGCCGCTAGGGGGAGCAAAGGAAAAGCAAAACAGGTGAAACAGCATATCTTTGCACGTGCCAAAAGCGAAACCTAACAGCTCTGTGTCTAAGAAAGATGTAGTTTGGTTCTGCGCGAGGCCCACCGATGATAGTTGCTATAAGAATGATCAGTAGTGACACCCTAATGACCAAAATGTTGTGAAAAAGAAAAAACAGGTTGAAGAGGAGTGTAGAGCTTTCCAGGAAAAATGGAAAGAGTTTTGTTTGTTCACGGAGCTGAATGCAAAACCTGCATGCTTGGTATGTCATCAACAGGTGCTCAGAGAATACAACATTCAGCACCACTATGAGACTCACCATAAAGAAAAGTTTAACCAATTCCAGTTAAGGAAAGAGAAGATTTACCAACTATTAGCTGAACTGAAGAACAACCATCTGCATTTACTGCAGCCGTGACGTCAGTGATGGAGCAGTGATAGACACCTTATTGCAAACAAGTTGGTGCAAACATCCAAACCATTTTCAGATGCTGAACTTATGAAAAAATGCTGAAGGCTGCAGAAGTCTTGTGCCCCAAAAAGCAGTCGACCTTTTCCAACATGAGTCTGTCAAGGATTACGATTGCAGATACAACATCTCTGAGGAGACTTGGGCGCCAAATGAAGGAATCCAGTCATTTATTGCCTTTTTGGTCACTATTGATGAAAGCACAGATACAGATATTGCACAACTGTGTATATTTATTAGAGGTGTTAAAGAAACGTCACAGTGGAGTTGCTTGAGTTGATGGACACAACAACAGCTTATGACATAGTCAGCTCTATAGTTACTTTGTTGGACAATGTTGGAGGGAACTGGTCACGTGATGTCAGCTCCTCTGATGTTAAAGGTCAGGAAGAAGGCAGTAAACAGTAAATGTGTTTCTGCACAGGATCTGAATCCTGATATTGATGGATGGGTGAAGTTTCAGGAGAGAAAGGAGGTTAACTCCAAATTCTTATGTTCACAAGTGTCTGCAAGTTTAACTTTTTTTTCATTGATTTGCACATTTACATTTTAGGTAGGTGTTTCATTTTTTTCTGTAGCCACTCTAGAGTTTATTATTGGGATTGCTTCAGTGTCCGTTGTAAAATATTCAGTCTGTGTGAAAATTGAATAAAGCAATTTTTTTCAAAGTGAAATGCATTTTATTGGAGATTCATTGGCCTCTGTGAATGAATGTTTATTAATAAGTTATTAAGCTACCATGTTGGTTGAGGCATTTTTTTCCAACTGAGTAAAAAAACAAAAACAAAGTTGTTTTTTGCTTTTATGTTACTGGTCCGGCCCACTTGGGATCAGACCGCTTGAGATGGCCCCCGAACCTAAATGAGTTTGACACCCCTGGTGTAGCGCAATACAATCAAATTCTAGACTTACTGTGAACGCAGTTATAACAATGTTACTGACTGACTGACAGACTTATCTCTGACTCTTTTGTCTCACTTAATGCACCTTATAGTCTGGTGCATTAAATATGACATGTTTGAAAGTAGACCATTCATCCACAGTGCACTTTATAATCCTGTTCGCCCTTTAGTGCAGAAAATATTGTTTCTTTTAGGTTTACTTTATTTTTGATGGCCCATGATCTACCCACAAATTCTTAATGTAATCTGCACTCAGATATACACTCTGTTTCAAATGAGGGTTGGATTCTAAATATCCTTTTTTTTTTTTTACATTTTCAAAGTTAGTCTGTCCTCCTCCCTAAACACCCCCACTCCCTTGATGTTTGCCCATTCTTGCTGCTGTTCCTGATAAATGCACGCCAGGAGAATCAAAGGAAGAGAAATGTCAGTATAATTCACAAACGCAAGCCCATCGAGATGCATGCATTTCCCACAACGTGCTGTGAAAGACAAATAAGGGAGAAGGGGGGGTGATGGAAGCAATCAGCTGCAGGGACGATGGGGGGGGGGGGGTGTGCTGAAGGTGCAGGCGATTAAAGCTGTAGGATGAGAATTGGAAAATGAGAGATGAGGCGATGTTTTAACAAGGGGCAAAAGAGCTTTTGCTACACTTTAAGGAGGAATTTAAGCTGTTTGCTGCCACTGTCTGCACCCCCCTCCCTCTCCCACACACACTTTTTTTTTCCTTTTCCTTATCAGCACTCCCTCCATTTCTCCCCTTTTCCTCCCCTCCAGTGCCAGAGATCAGTCATTTGAATTTGTTCATTTAAGCCTGACGTTTTCAGGGGATTCAGCACTTAGTCAGTATTAAGGAGGGAATTCATCTTTAATTCTCACTTCTCCTCGTGCAAAGTTAGTCACGCCGAGGAGTCTGCACAATGCTATCACAGTTTCGATACACGTGATACAAGCAGTCAATTGTGTTGCAAAATACAATAGTGCAACAATCTTTTTAGCTTTGCACGATCAAATGCACCTGCAGAAAATATGAGCAAAAGATGTTTTTGTGCTGTAATTCCAGGGTCTGACATGCATGGATGTCACGCAGTAACCAGTTTGTGCAGAGCAAATAATCAACTGCAGATCATTTCACTGAGGTGTTGTTTGTATTTTTCAGATTTAATATAGAGTTTCACATAATGAAAGCTTCAATGCTCTCCGTCCCTTAGAGCTTATCAGATCTTATCCTTCTGAGTACATTTTTCTTACAAGCCCTTAAGGACCCAAACCAATAAGAAAAAGTTTTTTGGTCCTTTTCTGATGAGAAAGGACATAAAGACCCTTTGTAGAAAATTAGAATATTATGGAAAACTGAATTTATTTCTAAAAATTTTAACTTTCATAGAAAACCGATTCAAGTCCAACTGTTTAGTTGATTTCAAGTATTTATTTGTTTATTTGTACATAAATTAGGGTTCCAGCTTCCAGAACTCACAAAAAACGGGATTTCAGAAAATTAGAATACTCAGGATAAATCACCATTTAGCATTGTGCAAAAAAAAAAAGACAATGATTACGATTCCATGAGATCAATCAAAACAAAGTATATTCAAAATGACATGTTCACTTTTTATACTTCAATAGTAGGGATAGAAAAATTTGCATCTCTATCCTGATCCTCAGCAGAATGAAGCATGAAGTCTTCTAGAACATTCTGTTGAAGAAATCAGAGTTTATCAGCACCAGCACAGGACATTGTACCCCAAATCATGACTGACTGTGGAGATTTTACACTGGAGCTCCTGTAGCTTTGGTTCTGCTCCTCACTAGTCTTCCTCCAAACCATTGGAACTTGACTCCTCAATGAAAGGCCCACTTGAAACAAGACTGCTCAACAGTCCAGTTCTTCTCCTTGGTCCAGTTGAGAGTTTCTTCTGTTGGCCGCAAAGTAAGAATATAGATGTTTTAAGGCTGAAAAACTCCACAATATTCTCTGTTGCTTAAACTTTAATTTCAAACCTTCATCAAAAAATAAGTCCAGTTTTATAAAATAAAAACAAAGATCTGAATAATGCAGATTTGGCAAACCGAATGCAATCTGTTCAACAGAGGAGATTGGTTGACAATGGTCTACACCCAATCAGGACACAGAATATAAATTTAAAAAAAAAGCAAACAAACTTACAATTAAAAAAATCTGAAAGTCTGCAAAAGTTGGTTTGCAATACAGCGAAGGGACACTGCAATTTCATCATTGCTAAATTTTATTATATTTTTTAATAAAGCTTTCAGGAAGATCTACCTCCCTTCCAGAGACACTACTTTGTTGGCCTACATACAATCATCAATTAGGCATTTCACTAATTAACCAACAGCCAAATAGCACGCCTTTTCTTCCTCAGCCAATCACAAGCATGTATTCACATTTAAATGTATGGATGGTCGTGTCTCTCTATCTAGATCGTTTTGCTTGTCTTCCTCCTCTCTGTTCTCCACCAGAAATAATGATTTGGTACGGTTTGGTCCTTAAAGTCCCACTCTGATCCTCTTTTGATCTATTTTAAAAAGTCTTTTCATTATGGTTATGCCGTTTTAGGTAACATAAAAAAAACCTGTGTCATTACCTCTTAGTTGTGGGTGGGACTGTTGGGGCAGAATAAGCTCGTCCCCTTCCCATCATCCATCTGTTTTCACTCTCTCCCACTGACTTACAGCCCCTCACACCCCAACCCAACATTAGCGGTGCAACAAAAATGTTGAGCAATATTAAAGCTATCCAGTGGAACAGTTTTGAGCCAGATGCAGCTCAGATGAGGAAAAACAGAGACGTACAAAAATGAATTATTAATTGTGCTCTTCATTGTTGAAATATAATAAATCTCCTGCAAGTATTGCAGTGAATGCATTTTATGTCAACAGAAAAGAAAAATGTTTTTAACCTTTTTGACCCAAAAAAGAAAACAACTAATGCTTTCAGTGTATTGTGAATGCAAATGCTGCAGGAAGCCATGAATACTTTATGCTAATTTATTCCCTGCATAGAGGTCTATTTTGTTTTTGTGTGCAATTTGCAAACAATACAAGGATCCATGCCGGTAAACACACAAACGATGTGAGACAGGACTGTCTACACCGACTCTGTGGCTGCATCACCAAAATGCAGTCAGACAAAGAACCTCACCTCCCCAACACATACGAGCCTCACAAGCACATGTGAGGCTTATCCCAGACACGCGCTTTATGACACAACCTAAGACTTCTTTTTTTAAATGTGCGATTTTTAAAATACACAGCACGCCATTGACACAAACTCACAACTGACAACAGCAAGCTAGATTTAAAGGCGATTTATTAACAACAGTGGACAGGAGAGACAAAATCTGCCTCGCTGAAGGGCCCGATGACACAGCCAGCAGTCGACATGACTGATAACAGCACAGCACAGACACACACCGCCACAGGCCCGTCCTTTGCTGCCCTCTCCAATGCCCTCCTCCCCGTGTTGTGGGAGTATACGCCGTTTCTTCCTGACTAGCAGTGAGCTGCACCTTCATCGCGCCGCAAGGAGAAAAACGTGTGAAGCTGAACTGGGCTCCGATTTTCCTAACATGACACAAATATTTTTTGCAACCTCAGATTTTGATTTTCACACGCACAACGTGTCATCTACACATTTGAAGCAATCAGAGTAGATGAAGAAAAAAGGAGGGGATGGAGGGGAAAGGCATCAAAAGCAGGATTACAATTTGAATATGAGACACAGATTCTGGTTTCCTGGACTGTTGGTTTGTTTTAGCTGTCTATTTAATTTTTTGTTCTGTTTTGGTGCATTGTGTTTACACGAGAAACCCTCGACAGATTTATTTATTTAATACATTTTACTGTTTTTTATTCTGGATCTACTTTATAATCTTCGTTTCTTCTAAGTCATTTTTTATTTTCTTTTAAAATACAGATTTTGTTTTTCCTAAAAAAAACCTTTGCAGTTTCTTTAAAGTCATTGCATGTGAGTAAATAAGTGTGCATGTGTGACGGGGTTCTTCTTAGCAGTTAAGAAATAAATCACTTCAAGATAAGATGACCAAGCCGGCAGACTCCAAATATCAAACAATGGGAATTTTATTGTTCCCAAAAAAATAATCAAAGAAAGAATACAACTAGTTTTGGGAGCGCCTGCTGCCACCACTGCAACCAAGACTGATCTCACTCAACTGGGAAAAGTTCACCCCTTATGAAGGCTTAGCCCCTCCCCCAGCCTAATTAACCACACGCATCTTTAAAAGAAATCCCCGTCTTGCAACCTGGAGGATTCTCAAACATATCCACAAAAATTACAGACATTCAAAAAAAAAGATTTTGTAGCAAATGGAATACAGAAACAATGTTGAATCAATTAGACAGAAAGGGAAACAAAGCAAAAAAAAAAAAACCCTAGCAATTCTGACATATGAAGTCACTTCCTGTTTCCTGTGGATATGTATGATGATGTGTACAATGCTCTGGTTTGGCTGTTTGTGGAGGGGGAACTCGGGATATGAGTAAACTTCTTTTTTAAACTAAGTGTCCAACCTTAGAATTAAACAAAATTGGGCTATTAAGTTGTGATCAAATGTGAATGATCTGTTTACCTGGGTGTGTACATGTGTCCAGTGAAAGCTATAAGCCGTACTGGGCTGGGAGAAAAGGGACAAACAAACAATTGAGGCTGGTGTTTAGGCGTTGTCCTGTAGCCTGTGATGCTACTTCATCAGTGCATGTTTATATACCTCAAATAAAGTAAACTGTTTTCAAGCTTAAACTAGGACATATACCCCCCCCCCCCCCCCCAAAAAAAAAAGCTAGTCTTGCTGTTGCTTGCACTATCATGTTTTATCTGCACCTCATTTACCTGTCAGATGTTTTATACATTTTTCTGGATCCACACTCCTTTAGATTCATGGAATAGGCTGTTTTTTTGTTTTTTTTGGATTTTTTTTCCAGATGACTTAACTTCCTGAATTTTGGTGTATGGTCTGTTTGCCTTTACACTCAGGTGAACTGCACCAGGGTACAACTGCATGTGAGACAGGATACTTGGTTGACCCCGCCAGAGTTCAGGTGAGCTTTCACACCTACCCCCAAAAACATAAAAGTAGATTTTTAAAGGAACTGAACTCTAGTCCAAATGAAACCAAACAAAGTGAATGCTCCTTTAAACTAATATCCTTCCAATTACTCCTGCCTTCCTTGCGGCTTTTTTAATTTTCTCCATGTTTTCCAGAGTCCCTGAATTCAAGCAGGCTCTGACCCATGCTGCTTCCCGGATATTTATGCTTTTTTTTTTCTTTTAATCTCTTTCATTGCTTTTCCCTGATCCATTAGTGGCCCTGTAGCGTAAAGCTCCACCAGTTCAGCTTGGAGGGAAAAGCTGGAAGAGATGTGCATTTCTAGATGTAAATAAATCTGTTAGTTCCCTGACAGCACAATTCATTAGCCCCACGCAGCAATCTGCCTGTTCACGCAGAGTGCTTTGACAATCAGTGTGCGTGTGTGTGTGTGTGTGCGCTGCAGAACACAGAAGAGAGGTGTGAGGAGAACGTGCCAGCATGCTCTTCAGATGTTTGGGTGTGATTACAGCAGGAAATGCTTCCAGAGGACAGAGCAGCATTTCTGCAGAAGGAAGAAAAAAATGAAGAGATTGTAGCTTTGCCCAACCTTTTACCTTCACTGCTGCCTGCATCTGCCAGGACGAATAAAATACATCCACGTTCTGCCTTTTAAGCTGTGACATTTTTAGGAATAATGAAACCCAAAAGACATTTAAAGAACACGTTAGAAGTAACATGTTACCAAGGACAAATCACTTCTGTTCGCATTTTATTCAGTCATTGGGTAGACACTTGTATCTAAAAACAACTTACAAATAGGCTAAAAACAAAAATGTAGGCATTTTAGTGTAATTGCTTTATAGGAAAAAAGTGCATCACAAAAAAATAAAGAAGTAGGTTAGGTTTTTCTATGGAACATAGGGAGACCAAAAAGTTAAGAGTGAGACTGTTGTGTGTGTAAAACTATTTCAAAGGCTTAACGATTACTTTAACTAGTTATCCTTCCTAAAACAAACATAAAGCATTTAATTGTTGTTTGGCTACTCTCTTTTTTATTGGCCAATTAAAACAAACAGACAATCAAGACTGCAACTTCTCCACCATCATCAAAGAGCTGTCGAAGGACACCGGGGACATGGTTGTAAACCTGAAGAAGACTGGGATGAACAATCTAAGCAATAAGCAAGGAGTTTAATAAGAAGGTTAGTGATGGGAAATCTGGCTCTCTAAGAAGAGCTCCCAAATGACTCCTCAGTTTGATTTATTTCTTTATTAACTTTATTATCAACAACTATATAACATTATGCACAAAATGAATAACTAATATACATATATATATATATATATATATATATATATATATATATATATATATATATATATATATATATATATATATATATATATATATATATATATATATATATATATTCCGTGTATAATATGTATATGCTTTTATTTATTCCTTCCACAAAAATCATACAAACTAAATAATAAAAACAAACACCAACCATTTACAATTGAATTTTAAACTATATACATTTTCAGTTTTTTCTCATTAAACGACTTCTAAAGGGAAACAACACAAAACACGTTTAAATGTGCAAATCAAAAAGAAAAGAAAAAACAAGATTTTTAATCAAAGTAAAGGTTGGCATTTAGATAAAACAGGTGCCTCAGCTTTGATGAGCTAATCTGGTTTCTTTAGTCAGCAATGATCAACCCTGTTGAGGAGAAGGTTCTCTCAGTTCTCAGGTGTTGGTTGGGTGTGGTGGCTTTGTTCTCTTGCAGACTCTACACAGGGGCCCTTTTTCTTTTCTTTTTGTTGCATTTTTTTGGCATGGCCACGTGATCGAGACTCATAGAAACATGGAAAAGTGAAGCATGGTGAACTGGGCCTCCCCAACAGTATCCCTGGAATTGTTTCGTCACGTCAATAAAGCTTATTTGAATTGAAATGTCAGCCAACCTAAAAATGTTGCTACTGCAACCTCACTTTGCCCCAGTCGTAGAACTGCCAAATGGCTCTCTGTCCAGGCGACTGGGACAGACCCCCAATCAGAGCGGAAAAATGACTAAAAGGTTGGGGAAGAGAAAATTTGATCCAGAATGCAGGGTATTTAACCTGTGGTGGACAAACAAGTATTTTTTTGTTCAACATAAAGAAAAGTCTGTTTGTATCATCTGCCAATAGACGGTGGTGGTATTCAAAGAAGACGATCTTTACCAACATCATGAAACCTGTCACAAAGAGAAATATGACAGCTTGCAAATGCGAGCAGACAAACTCTCAAAGCTATTGCAGTTTTTCTCAGTCGCTTTAGTACAATTCTCAGATCAGAATGAAATTCCCAAAACTATTTGTTCAATCTTCACATCATGATGTCACTTGTGCACATCATATAAGCAGTTTCTCCCTTCCTTGAACAAGTTGCAATTGCTTTGGTACATCCATGCAAATGATTATGTACAATTCTCTGCTCTTTGCTACATTATCAATTGTTTATGTCATGTTGATCAAAATGTATTATATAGTTCACTGTGCAATAGTCTTACTCCTCAAAACACCTATTCATTAGTTCATCGTATAAGTCATTAACTGCAAAATGGTTGATCAAGTTGTCATAATGTGACAAACATATTTCGCTGCATTGCAAGAGAGGATATTCGCTGTGATGTGGATGAGAATTTGTGGCCTAACATACAGGAACGACAAGAGGTGTAGGAAGACCACACCAATTCCTACTGCACTGCTTGTACTGTTGTACAGAATATTGTCCTGTCTTTTTTTCCCCTTTGTGTTACTGTTTGCAGTGGGTTTTTCTATGTTGGTATGACATGGTCTGTCAACAAATTACAATATGAACTATAAAAGTGTAAATGTGAATCTTGTCCAGTCTCTTGCAATCAAACAAAAAAGCTGTAACTTACATTTTACAATAATTGTCATCAAAACTTTAGCCATAGTTTACATCAGAACCTCCCTCTAAAGTACACAGTTATATTGACAACATGACTAAGTAATTTGACTGTCTTGTTCGTAGACAATGACACAAGGACTTGACATTCTGATGGCACTGACATATTCAATGACATAAAGAATTAGTTTTGAGAGATGAACTAAAGATTTTGAGCAAGTTACAGGCTTTTGCAAGAAATCCATAGGGTTTTGCTGTTTGGACAAATTGTTCTGAATTATTTTGAGCACACACGTATATGCAAACTTCAATTCTGATCTGAGAATTGTACTAAAGCGACTGAGAAAAACTGTAAGCTATTAAGTTATTATATGTTTTGGTGAAGAACCCAGAGAGGATTATTTGATACCAGATCGGGTTATTTATATTTGGTTATGTGTGGCTTTTTGGGAAACAACAAGTATTTACATTTAGGCAACCCTGCGACTTTCTGTTTCAAACTGACCCTGGCCCCTGATCAGAGAATGGAAACGTCAAGTGGCCCTAACTGGAAAAAGTTTAGGGACCCCTGCTCTACACTATGCCTTTGTATTATCAGTAAAAGGCAAAATTTTTCTAGATTTAGCTTCTTTTAGTGTCACAAGTACCAAAACTTGTCTTTCACTCCAAAGAGCTCACTATAGGAGCCATATCTTTCGCAATCAGCATATTACTAGAGAAGAGATCTGCTGATGGAGCAATCAGAAAATGGAAGATCAATGGTAATCTCCCACCACTTCAGCGTGCAAACTCACCTGGTGGTTAAAAAAAAAGATCTTAAGAGCGGTGTGGAAACAACCCAAGAATACATGAGCGGAACTGGTCAATGACCTGCAGAGAGCTGAGACGACAGCAAAATTTGCTATAGTAACACACAATGTCATCATGAATTCAAATCATAAAAGAGATACAAAAGTCCCCCTTCTTAAATCAGCGCATGTTCAGGTTTGTCTAAAGTTTTTCAGGGAACATCCAGATGATCCAGAGGGGGATTGGGAGAATGTCATGAGGTCAGATTAAACCAAAAGGAACTCTTTGGAGGAGGAAGAGGACCATGACCACTGTGATGCATGGTGGTGGAAACATCATGGTTTTGGGCTACTTTTCTGCAAAGGGACCAGGATGACTGATGTGTAGTGTTGCATTGATCCCAAATACATTGCCCTGGCAATGAAGGACCAGCTACATAAAAAGCATTTCAAGCATATTGAAGTAACGTTTGTTATTATCAAATACCTTTTTCTGTTACATTTTTTTCTGGCAATATTTGCTTATGAATGTTAATTCTGGAAGTAAAGAATTTTTAAAATACTAAACAACTATGATTAGCTAACAGAATACCTACCTTCTTCCTTCCACATAGGACAGCAAAGCAGAAAAAATAATACACAAACTGTTTTCAAGGGCTTAAATCATAAAAAATCAACTTGAGCTTCTAAGTGTATCATAATGTTAATTCCTCACATAAAATAACCCCAAAATGTTGTTTTGATCCATTCACATATTTCTGAGTATTCCTATAAAAACCTGTCCTCTGAGCACCAGCCCATCCTAATCCATGAAAAGGACCTCGCCCTAACATTTGTACGTATGAAAGTGAGGACCAGCAACTTCCAGGAAGAGTCTGTGCTACCAGCACCGCCCCTAGGCCAACACACACACCTACTTTCATTGCAAAGCTAGCAGTGATAGGCAAAAACACTTTTGTAAGGTTCCACAAAATGCACATCCTACATCCCATGCAAAAGTTCCGATGGTATTTGTTTTTGTGGGCAAAACGCAGACAGGCTGCCTAGGTGGACTTCACGAAATGGGCTGCACCCACAAGGAGTAGAGGGCAGAGCTTTAGAGAACAAGTCGTCTTACCTCGGGGTAGTAATTAGCTCACAAAACAATAAATATGTTGCCTCCCCAACTTAGCAGTTACAGTGGCAACTGGTGTTTATATCCAGCAACGTGTCTGTGGAAAGAATAGAAGAGACATACACGTTGAGCTACCGTTAGTTTCATTACAGGAAGGTTTATTCTTCTTCCTGGATGCCCAACTACTCTATACCAGCGTGATGATCGCCATCTAGCGGCCGGCCGTGAAACAGCACAATGGTAACTGTGCTTGTACTGAAATCAGTACTTAAACGAAATTTATCAGGGTTAAGACAATATATGTAACAACTTAAAGACTATGACAAAATAAAATAGGGGTGTCTGTTTTTTTTTCTCTCTCTGACCCATTACACTCTTCCCCCTTAAGAGAATGGCTCCTGACATTTGCTATCAATCTTCTAATGAATGAGGGTGTACATGTTCCCAGTAAGCACGTAGCTTCCCTGGACCTCCCCTCTCTGAAAGATTTTTTACTAGTACCCTGTCGCCGGGCTGGAGAAGGACACCTTTGGCACGTTTATCATACTGATTCTTGCCTTTAATGGAAGATTTCTGACTGTTGCCTGCAGCTATTTGGTATGCAAGTCGCATTCTATTTGCCCATTTGGTTACAAAAGTTTGATGTTAACTGTGTCAGTCTCTCTCCTAGGATCAAAAAGCAAATCAACTCGTAGCCGAGGAGATCTGCCGTACAAGAGAAAAAATGGAGAGTATCCTGTGGAATCGTGTCTTGTACAATTGTACGCATGGATGAGCTGAGGAAGATGATCTTTCCATTCAGTCTTTTTCTCCTCTTGCACAGTACGCATCATTTGAAGAAGTGTGCGATTTAGCTGTTCCATTGGATTGGATTGTGGATGATAAGGTGTTGTTCGAGAATGAGCAATTGCTGACAGTTGTTGCAATCTCTGAAACAGGCTATTCTCAAACTCTCTTCCTTGATCATGATGCAGCTTTTCTGGGTACCCAAAACGAGGAAAAAAATCCAGAAAGATCTTCTCAGCTGCTGTCTTTCCTGATTTATTTTTTGTTGGATATGCCTGCGCAAAGCGAGTGAAGTGATCCATGAGAATAAGGATATACTCATATCCTCCTTTGCTCGGCTCCAAGTGGAGATAGTCAATACACACCAACTCAAATGGTGAACTGGTCGTAATGGATCCCATGGGAGCTCTTGGTGGAACATTCGGGCGTTTCTGTTGAATGCAAGGACGTTTTTTTGTGACATAATCCTCAATGTCTTGTTGCATATGTGGCCAGTAGAATCGCTCTCGAGCCAAATGGATCACCTTTTCAAAACCAATATGCCCCATGTCATCATGCAAACTTTTCAGAACGACTAGTTTTAACTTTTCAGGCAAGACCAATTGTCTGTTTTGGCCAGTTTTCCGATACAACAATCCATTTTCCACCTCTAACTTGCTCCACTCATACAGAAGTCTTCTTGTTTGTTTACACATGCTTCTTTTCTCCTTTTCTTTGGGTGTCCAAGCTTTAAGTTTTGGCGACACAACCTCTTTGATTGCTGGGTCTTCCTGTTGCGCTGCTCTGATATCACTAGGTCTGAAGCTGGAAGTGCTGTCTGATGGCATTGCGTCTCCATCTGGACAGTTAAGCTGTAATGCCGCCATCCAAGGGACATCGTGGTCATGTGTTACTTTGCTACCCTGCCACACGGCAAACACTACCTCTGGTGACACTGTCTCTGTGTGATCATCTATCTGTTGTTGAAGTTCGACTGGGTACCTGGACAACATTTCGGCATCAGCATTCCTCTTCTCCGATCTATACTTGATGTCAAAATGGAAGTCAGCTAACTCCCCAACCCACCTGTGACCCAAAAGCATTTAGTTTTGCAGAGGTAAGGATGTATGTCAAGGGGTTATTATCAGTATAGACTGTGAAAGTTGGTGCATAATACAGATAGTCCCTGAACTTATCACAGATAGCCCATTTGAGTGCCAAGAATTCGAGTTTACCAGAGTGTAAGTGGTAGCTCTTCTCAGCTGGTGTTAATGTTCTGGATCCATAACCAATGACACGTAGTTTGTTGTCTTGGCGTTGGTACAATACAGCTCCCAGGCCTTCGTTTGAAGCATCTGTATGCAACACAAAAGGAAGGTTTAAATCTGGGTAAGCCAGAATGGGAGGGTTAGTCAGCATCTCAACCAACCTGGATACCACACTTTGATGTTCAGACGTCCAAGTAATGGGTGTGCGAGAAGGAAGCTGTCCCTTTCCTCCATTTTTTTCATTTCTCTTCCTTTTAGTCTTTTTCTTGTTGACATTATTTGTTTCTCTTTGATTTTTCAAGAGTTCAAACAAGGGTCTTGCCAACCGTGAAAAGTCTTGGATAAAGGATCGGTAATAGCTCAGAAATCCCAGCAATGTTCGAATCTCTCCAACTGTTTGGGGTTTCTTTTCCTTCAAGGCTATTACTGCTTCCAAATCCTTTGGATCAATCTGGATTCCATCTCCTGAGACCATCCGGCCCAGATACCGAATTTGTCTCTTAAGGAGGTCACACTTTGCTGGTCGAAGCTTGATGCCATGCTCTTGCATCCGACGAAACACTTGGTGAAGATGATCGACGTGGTCACTAAAAGTTTTAGAGTTACAAAGAACATCATCTAAGTATGGCACACAGAATTCATCTCTCATGCCCTCTAGAACTCCCTCCATACACCTCTGGAATGCAGCTGGTGCATTTGTCAACCCGAAAGGAAGTCTTATCCATTCATAGAGCCCCCTGGGGGTGCTAAAAGCAGTTAGGTGCCTTGATTCTGGGCTCACAAAACCTTGATGGTATGCACTTCCCTGGTCAAGGATGGAAAACCAGGAGTTGCTTCCCAAGCTGTCCAACAGATCCTGAATCCGTGGCAGCGGATGGCGATCAGGGATAGTTTTGCGGTTAAGCTCACGGAAATCAACACACAATCGCAGGCTGTCGTCTTTTTTCCAAACACACCACCGGTGAGGAATGGGCTGAGATTGACTTACTGATTCACCCCCTGTCCCAAAGATTCTGAATATAATCCTTGACATCTTTATACAGCGGTCGTGGAATAGAGTTGTAATTTTTCTGAACAGGAGTGTTGTTTGTCATTTTGATTTTCACTTGTAAGTCAGGAATGCACCCATATCTCCATTCTCACGAGCAAACACAGCAGATTCCTCATAAAGCATTTGCTGTACAATCTCCTGCTCATGTTTGGACATGAGCAGGAGATTGTCCCCTTATTTGTCTCTACATCATGGAAACTGTCACTGGTAGAGTTTACATCAGTCGTGCAGATGAGAATATCATCACTGGGCTCTGGTAAAATTTGAGTAGATAACTGAATGTTTACATGTTCACTTTCTGCAATATCTTCAATGGAACTCAATATTGTCTTTGCAGGTAGGAAGATATGCTTTGTTATATTCTGGATTGGTATTCTCACTATTTTTGTAACCCCAATCGGCACATCAACAACAGTAGGGAACGACTGCAATCCCTCTGGCAATCTGCATTCTACCTCTGGGTTAAAACAACATTACTCCTCCTCTAGGGAAAGATCTGACATAGCATTTCACTTTACAGATTTGACCACTAGAAACAGTGAGCCCTTTCTTTCCAACCCTCACTTCTACTGATTCTGGCTCCCTCTGCAATGGTACTGCATGAGCAACTGAGACAAGAGTTTCAATATTGCTTTTCTGAATTTTCAAAGCTTCGGATAATAAATCTACTAAACTGATGTCAGATGTTTGGTTCCCATTTTCTTTGATTATCTCTTGAATTACATTGAAACCTAATAAGGGACTGTTCACTTTCTCTTGACTGACCAACATGGGAACATCAATGGCAACTGAGCCATGTTGGAGGCTTGTGATTTCAAGAAGAACTTCTATCCATCCCTCAAATGGCACATCTGTTCCATAAGCTGCTGTAATTCTGAGAGAATGATCTGGCAATAGACTTTCAAGTGTATAGATAGTTGCATCTGGCAAGACTTCCTGCACCCAACCCTTCTCTACTATGCTCACTTGTGCCCCACTGTCCAGTAACATCTGAAGTTTTTTCCATTGAGATGACAAGTCACCATGCACCGACCACCAATCAGTTGTGCCACACCTGTTTCCTTTGAAACAATATTTTCTCCTTGAATTTGAGAAAACTGAGTTCGTTTGGTGAGGGGCTTTGTGATGGGGGACTCCTCATTCGGCCTGGTCACTGGTGGTCCCCTCCCAGTGACCTTCTCTGGTTTCCCGACAGCTGTTTCTTTTGTAAGCATCCAAAAGCTCTGTGTCCCTCTTTTCCGCACCGGAAACAATGCATGCAAGTTTTATTCCCTTTGAAGACACACTCCTGGCACTTTCCTTTAACCTCTGGTTTAAGTGTCTGCTTTGGTTGTAATGTGTTCTCTGTTGCTGCATTCATTACTGGTGTAAGAACCTTTTCTATACTTTTTGTCAGAGATGAAACTTGTAAAGTTAACTCCTGTATGGCTGTGCGGTTAGCTTGTACCTCTGCCTGCATAGGTGTTACATTTTGTTTGTCTGTTTCCTGTACAGAATAGGCACTGGCTGTCATATGCTTTTGTGTCTGTCCTAACCTGTTCTTCCTTTCTGAGTCCTCACTAAAGGACCTGGTTATCACTTCTAAGATGAAGTCATCTGTAACACCTGGATCGGAGATGTGAGGCTTGATATCTCTGCGAATAAATGAGCATTTTTTATTCATGCCCTGGTAAAGTGAATGAAGGAACACACCTTGAACTAGTTGGTTATCGTACTGGAACCCAGTACTTTGTCTAGATGCAAACATTACCCGTTGCTTTAACCCCATTAACCGGTACAAGAACTGTTGTGGGCTTTCTTTTTCAAATTGTTTTGAATTATTCAATTCCTGGAATAACTCAGTACTACTTTTGTCTCTGAGATGTGCTCTAAGGAACCATTTTAACTCTGTTACAGTTAGGCTGTCTTTGGTAACAAGCATCTCCTTAAATGTACCTGGCTTAATAATTTTAAGCACAGTCCTAATGACCTCAGTCTCTGTGAAACCTTCAACCAATCCATCCTCAATTTGTTTAGACAAGCTGTTAAAACTTACATCTGAATCAGAATCTGAGATTTGACCTCCATGAATCTTAAATTCTCTGTGTGGTAACAGTGTAGCAACATCAGTCAGCCTCACCAATCCTGTTATCTGGTCAACAGCCAATGGTGCTGATACTTTTGTCGGAACTACAGTTGCTGGTTCAGTCACCGAACCCATCGTAGTAACCTCCTCCTGAGCTGCCCCCCCATGACCTTCCTCTTGCTGGAACTCCTGCAGGTCAATCAATGAGGTCACGGAGCACAAGCAGGTGAGACATCCCTTGATCTTCAAGACTCTTCAGGTATTTACTTCTCAAGAAGTCCACGATGAAATCAAAAAGTTGAACTTCAGTGGCGTCCTCACCTGGCCAATCTCCATCGCTTCCATCTTGACATGAAACTGCCAGCTTGTGAAGCAGATCTCTGTTAGCTGCCTTGACCAGTTGACGAAGTTCATCCTGAATTTCCCACTGTAGACCATGCAAAGTGGTCATCTCTGGAACCCTGAATTCTGTCTCTCAGTCATCAGCTCAGAAGATCAAGATCCCACGGTTCTTTGCTGATTAGCACCAATGCAGCAGGAGGCGCTAATCCCGGACGAGCCCCCAAAATATGTTGCCTCCCCAACTTAGCAGTTACAGTGGCAACTGGTGTTTATATCCAGCAACGTGTCTGTGGTAAGAATAGAAGAGACGTACACGTTGAGCTACCGTTAACTTCATTACAGGAAGGGTTATTCTTCTTCCTGCATGCCCAACTACTCTATACCAGCGTGATGATCGCCATCTAGCGGCCGGCCGTGAAACAGCCCAATGGTAACTGAGCTTGTACTGAAATCAGTACTTAAACGAAATTTATCAGGGTTAAGACAATATATATAACAACTTAAAGACTATGACAAAATAAAATAGGGGTGTCTGTTTTTTTTGTTTTTTTTTCTCTCTCTGACACATTACACTTAGTTTATTAAAGAACCGTTCTTTAGTGTGCCAAAAGTAATATATTATCATCTATATGGATATAGTTAACTCTGAAAGGTTTAGATAAGCATGACATAGAACCTTTAAAACTAAGTAAAACTCCATGCAAGATTGTGAAACAGTATGGTAACCCAAAGCAAAAAAGTAGAAACAAACGCAGTAGTTTGGATTCATACTGTCACTTTTTACTTGTAGTTAAACCCCAAAAACACACATGAAAGTTAAAGGAGATGAAAGCAGTACATCTCGGAAAAGATGGGATGTCTTTTACTGTGACAGTAACAGATGCAGCACTGCCAATCTGCAACGTGTCCCTCACCCAACAAAGCTGACTTCCTGTGATGGAGACAGTGAGAGTGAAAGTCTTCTCAGACTTTCAAGTAAAACAATATTTTAATCAAAAGCCTGTGAAATTACTTCCTATCCAAAATTTTTCTGGCTTTCAGCAAAGTTTTCCTTTTGAGGGTGTACGCATGTCGTAAGATTTTTGACAAAAATAGGGAGATGTTTCCATTTTTGTTTATACTTTCATTTGCCCTTTTATGTTTCATTATGTTGTATGTGTAGGGCATTCTGGGTATTTTATTATTTTGTTTTTAACAGTTTTATGCCCGTAAAGCACTGTGCTTTTGTTGTATAATTAAAGTTTGGATTTGCTTTGCTTTGCTTTGCTTTGCTTTGCTTTGATTTGCTTTGCTTTGCTTTGCTTTGCTTTGATTTGATTTGATTTGATTTGATTTGATTTGATTTGATTTGATTTGATTTGATTTGAAGGATGTGGAAACTCCAAAAACAGACCTGGAAGACTGTTGGACTCAAATACTGCCCCACGTTGAAAAAGAAAAATCTTTTACAATTAAAAAAAAGGGAAAGAAATTCAAACATTTCAGGTCTTTTACCATACTAATCTAATTTTGTTAAATAACCACACATAATTCCCACCCTAAGGCATGCAGATCTGCTTTGAGAAATCAAATTGAACCTCTTCCTAAAATATTTATACAGTATTTTGTAGCCTAATGTGCAGTTTCTTCATCCAGAAGGCAAAAAAAGGGAACGTAAAGACAGGTTAAAACAAGCAGAGAAAGAATGCTAACTTCCCCAACTTCTAATTCATGTAAAAAGAGCTATTTCATTTAGCATTATGAATTTAAAAGGCACTTAAGGGCCTCTTTGTTTTTAATAATTTACTGTATGAGAGATTTAGCAGCACTAAGGCTGCGGTTTAATTTTCTGACGTTGTGCTAACTGCTTGTGTCATTCTGCTGTGCTTGCTTCCTCATTTGTCCTCGTGAAGCAAATATAGAGACGTAACTTGTGTGACATGTAAAGACCACACGCATTTTACAAAAAGAATTATCCACCAAAGGTTGCTCTGCATTTTCCACAAACCGTTACATAACGTGCCACGACAGACGAGCGATTCAGCAACAAAAGGCAGAGAAGGGACCATTGTGGCGAGCGCGCGGCAGAGATTGTGTTGGGATGGAGGCTGGAACAGAGAAAACTAATTAGCACAGCACTTTAAGCATCACGGGCCACATACTGCTGCGAACGGGGATTGCCACAGACAATCTCAGTCAATTTTCCTTCTCAGCGGAGAGATTCGAAGCATGCTCTGACATTGTGGTTTTTCTCAGTGGGCTTCTTTGCTCACGTCAAGAGCTGCAGAGATACGAATGGGAGGAACACAGAGAGTTGGAGGCAAGGTTGTTGGTCAGAAGGGAAAAAAAATCAAGAAAAAGAGCATTTGGGGCAAAAAGATGAAATAATTGAAAAAGGGGAACAGCTAAAGGTTTAGAACAAAACCACAACCTAAGCACAATCTAAGCACAAAGCAGGTAGAAAATTAAACAAAATATTTATTTATGGTTATGTTTTGCTATGAAAAGATAAATGGTGTGGAACATGAATGAATCCAATCCTTCATGGCACATCTGAGCTGACTAAATCCCAAGACGGGGCTAGCTCCTGACGATTAGCCTACTCAAATATCTGCATCAGAAAAAAAAACTTAAAAATCACATCTGATTTTTTTAAAGAATTTATTTGTAGATCAGGGTGGAAACTAAGTATTTGGTCAATAACAAAAGTTCAACTCAGTACTTTATTGTATACATTTGTTGGCAATGACAGCAGTCAAACGTTCTCTGTAAGTCTTCACAAGGTTTTCACAAACTTTTCCTGGTATTTTGGCCCATTCCTCCATGCAGATCTCCCTTAGAGCAGTAATGTTTTGGGGCTGTTGCTGAGCAACACCGACTTTTAACTCCCTTCAAAGATTTTCTATGGGGTTGAGATCTGGAACCTCGCTAGGCCACACCACGACCCTGAAATGCTTCTTACAAAGCCACTCCTTTGTTACCCGGGCAGTATGTTTGGGATTGTTGTCATGCTGAAAGACCCATCCACGTTTCATCTCCGATGCCCTTGCCGATGGAAGGTTTTAACTAAAAATCTGACGTTACACTGCCCCATTCATTCTTCCTTAACACGGATCAGTCGTTTCGGTCCCTCTGCTGAAAAGCAGCCCCAAAGCATGATGTTTTCACCCCCACATGCTTTACAAAATAGTGTTCTTACGATGCAAAGCATTCTTTCTCCTCCAAATACGAGTTCTTACCAAAAAGTTCTATTTTGGTTTCATCTGACCATAGGACATTCTTCCAATCCTCTTCAGGATCATCCAAATGCTCTTCAGCAGAATTTAGATGGGCCTGCACATGTACTGGCTTTAGCAGGGGGACACGTCTGGCACTGCAGGACTTGAGTCTCTGGCAGCGTAGTGTGTTACTGATGGTAGCCTTTGTTACCTTAGTCCCAGCTCTCTGCAGGTCATTCACTAGGTCCCCCTGTGTTCTTCTGGGATTTTGCTCACTGTTCTGATCCTCTTAACCCCGGGGGTAAGATTTTGCTTGGAGCCCCAGATGGAGGAAGATTATCAGTGGTCTTGTATGTCTTCCATTTCCTAATAATTGCTCCCAAAGTTGATTTCTTCACAACAAGCTGCTTAATTATTGCAAATTCAGTCTTCCCAGCCTGGTGCAGGTCAACAATTTGGTTTCTGGTGTCCTTAGACAGCTCTTTGCTCTTAACCATAGTGCGGTTTGGATTCTGACTGTTTGAGGTTGTGGACAGGTGTCTTTTACAGAGATAATCAGATCAAACAGGCGTCATTAATGAAAGTAATAGTGAAGGACAGAGGATCCTCTTACAGGAGAAGTTACAGGTCTTTGAGAGCCAGAAATCTTGCTTGTTTGTAAATTTAAAAATATACTTATTTTCCACCATAATTTACAAACAAATTCTTTAAAAATTAGACAATGTGATTTTCTGGATTTTTTTTCTAATTTTGTGTCTTATAGATGAGGTATACCTCTGATGAAAATGATAGGCCTCTTATCTTTTCAAGAGGGAGACTAAATACGTTTTTGTCCCACTGTATACATGCTGTTATTTACATATCATTATGCAATAATATTTGTTTTCCAATTTTTTAACATTGGAGCCGAGATATCTGATCATCCCTGCAAATTTTCATGTGAGTGTGGAAGAAAACACATTGTTGATGTTTTTAATGTATTATTTAAACATCTCTCTTTTCCCACCATCTTCTCCACACTCACATTGAATCCGTGGGAGTTCATTAGTCAGAATTATGGCACACTGTTGTCAGCATATAATTAGATGTTGAAGAATGCTTATACAGGCTTTGCAAGCAGACTTAAAAGAGTCTGTGTGTGAGTGTGTGTGGGACGTTAGTCACATGAAAAAGGAAAAATTACCTAAATGCTAATCTATCTACTTGCCTTTTAAATAATGAAATGTGAAGCCTAAGGAAGTAACCACAGCTAACTAAAACAGACTGCTATGAATAGAAACTAGACTAGGGTTATTATAGGTAATTTGAACATGTGAGTGCTACATTCAAAACATCTGAGAATGTTGCCAAAGCTAGAAGTAAACGTTAGAAAAAAGTGGCGGAAAAAACAGACCTAACGGAGTTAACGTAAATATGTAGACGAACAATGAAATTGTATTTTCACAAAGATTACCAACGTGAGTGTATGAAAATACCTGAAACAAAATGGCAAACTGTCCAGGATGTGCCCCAACCTTGCTCAACAGCAGCTGGGATAGGCTCCAGCAACCCAGTGGATCCCTAATGCTTTGTTTACACTGGGCATGTAAACAAGCGTTCAAGTAAACAGTTCCAAAGGAAAGTCTATATAAACGCACATATGTGCACTTTTCGGGCTTCCACGTTTATACTCTTCCGTTCATGCATCCCTCTGTCTGTTTTCGGGAGGCACACAAAACACACAGCTATTAAACAGGTGTCAAAATGTAAACCAGTGGAACTTTGACCAGTCAGGGAATTGAATTTGGAAGTGACATATGTAGCGTCCTTTTCAAAACACAGAAGTGCCAACCGTTGAGGTGGGACATGTTGAATAAGGGTTCACCTCTTCAACATCTCCCACCAAGCCACTTTCAATTGCAGGTTCTGGAAATGCACTAGAATTGGGTATAGCAACTGTCCCCTGTGAACACTGGATGCTAAATGTCATTTAGTGCATTTTAGAACATGCATCACATGCTCGGAGTGTACGTAGAAAAGAACTTTAAAAAAATTAAAAGACTAAGATAAAGAGAGATAAATAGATCATTTCATTTTTTTGAGTTTGTTTCGCAAGAATGGAGTACAAACTAATCTAAAATTGTTATGACTATTAAATCAAGAAAATATTCATAGGAGTGTTCGTTAACCAAATTAGAACCCTTTTCAAATCAACGTGGAAGTAGATTAATTGGTGATCAAGGTCAATAGCTACCTGTAAAGAAGGTTTTTGATATTTAAAAGCTAGACATTTATCAATGAGATCTTTAACTTTGTTTCATGATGCATTTAGATTTCTAAGGAGAAAGAATATGTAGCTTGTGGGTTTATTATGTTGGTTTCCCTAACGATGCTGTCAAGTATATCAGAGAGCATCTACTTTCTCGTCTTTTCTAATAATTTTATTAATTATTCTGGAAGCAAATCAGAGCTGTGTTCAACCATCAGCCACCCACCAGAATTGTTTAGTCAAGTAGAGGCCTTGGAAGGATTTATTCCAGGTTAAAACATATTTGTCAGTATCAGAGACAGAACTAGTAGAGCAAAAAATTCATTTGAACCAGGTGAAATTCTTCTCAGAATGACGCAAACAATATCGGTACAGCCAGACCCTGTCATGGCCTTAATGACCTGCATACCAGCACCATTGCAGGCCACAGGTGTGAGCTCCACTCAGCTTATATGTGGATGATAAATCTCTACTCAGATAACTAAACTATTTACCACAAGTGACACAAGTATTGAAGGACGTAGAAAAGGAAAGCTGAAGAGTCATCGCCTTTAAGTGAACTGCTGTGAAGGTAAATCATTGAGAATCCCTGAGACGCAATTTCTCCCAAGCTACGTTCACACCACCCTTGACATTGCTTGTGCAAGTGAGCACTTCCAATAAAAGCTCTGTATGAACGTGCATATGTGCACTTCGGTCTTCCGTGTTCCAAATTCTCTTGTTCAAGCTTCGCCATGCAAGTTTCTACGACAGTTTTTGGGCTCTACATACAAAACGTTTGACCATTGAACATACTGAAAGTTAAACCAGGTTGAACCTTGACCAAGTAGGGACGTGGATTTGGAAGTGAAGTATGTAGCGTCCTTTTCAAAACAGTGCCAATTGTAGTTTGAAACCGTTTGAAAATTGATCACAGAGCAATTAATAATTGCGGTCTGGCTGCCTGGCTGGAATTGGTAGTGACGTATGATGAAGTGCCAATCATTTGAAAATTAATCATGAAGGAGAAAAATAATTGCAGTTTGTGCCCGGCCAGAATTACTGTATATGACATGAAGTTTTTCATATTACGGAATAAAGCTGTGAAAGAAAAAGTCTGAGAAAAGATTAACAAGATTTGCACTGCTGCACCATTTCATACCCAAAAGCGCATTGACTTGTCTGGCGTAAACGTAGCTCCACAAAGGAATCATGCTCTCCATGCATCATGTCTGGTGCAGAGAATATTGTCAGATAAAGTTTTTAAAAACGTTGGAACAGGTATGTGATATTTTGATTCACTCTATAGCGTTTTTAAATGTAAAGTCTAAAACTTCCTGTAAACATGGATGCTTTTATACAAGGACTGAACCTGAAGTGACCCCCTCCACAGTTAAAACAGATGGTTGTTTGGTGATTACATTGCTCATCAACCAAGGAAAGAGAGAAACAAATGTGACTTGTTTGTCATGCTAGCACTCTAGTAATTCAAATCAATAGGCTTCTGCGCCTCCTCACTTACTTATTTTTGCTCATGAGAAATTTTCAGGCATTTACTCAATGTATTTATCTTTGGATTTGCATTGAGGACTTTTGTTTATTTAATATCTCACTCTCGTTACTTTGTTTTTGCCATTTTTTTAATACACACATTCCAAATCTGTGAAGTACCAAAATACTGCAGTTCCAAAAACGACCACCAGAGTCTGGGTTCAAAAGAAAGCAATTTCTCATTGACATCCATGTTAAAAAGGTTATCATTTTACTAAAAATTGGTTATATTCAGTTTGATTAAACAGAGTCTTGGCTCCAGTGTTGACATTCTTTAAATTACGGTAACTCTTCAACCATATACACACTTATAATTCCAGTAGATTCTGAAGCGGAGTAAAGTTTTGCACCGCCCACTTTACGTGAGTAATGTGTTGCATATCGGTCCAAAGCTGCTTTCCTAATTGTCAAAGTTATCAGATTCACATTGATGGGGAAAATGGTTGAATAGTTACAGTACGTCAAGGAGAATGTGTTATTTTGCTGTCACCTGCAACATCTCTGTTTTTAAAGGTTTCAAAAGCTTTTAGACGTTTATTGCTTTTTTTTATTTTTGAAAACTAAGAGGAAAGTTTTTTCTTTTTTTCAATTTAGTTATAATGATTTTACTAGATTTCAAATTTGTGTATAAATAGGGGCATTTAAATTTATTGGCAGGTGGATGGAGCCAAGAAAACTCCCAATTTTATATGTCTTACTTAGACTCAAGAAGGTGGGGCAAATGGAATAAATTTGAAATTATTTCAATTCAATTCAATTGTAGTTATATAGCCCAATATTATAACACAGTTGTTTCAATGGGCTTCATTCCGGTAACTGTACAAAACGTAAAATCAGTTATAAAATACAATAGCTGCTTCCTAAACTAAACTAAACAGACTAAGCTAAAGTAGGCACCCCTGCCCTTGGATCCTCCTTTTCGGTAACAAAAAACTCCTAAAAAAACAGATTTCAGGGGGGGAAAAGGAAGAAACCTCAGGGATGTCCACATGAGGTAGGAATCCTCTACCAGGACGGACAGGCATAGTACCAGAACTCATAAAGAAGAATCAGCTTATTAAACCCTACAACTACATGTTTGAATAGTCCTGTCATGGTGCCTCTGGAAGTCTTCTCCTCCCCCCTCCCCTCTCTGCTCTACCTTCCAGATTGGACCCAGCTGTAGGCACTTATCTCATAACCTCTCTGCTCTTTTTAAGAAGATCCATCTCCACCATTCGTCGGCAGTTCGTTGTCCCTCCATGGTGCATTACCTGGTCTCCAGTCTTGTCATTAGTGCTCGCTCTCCATGCTTTATGTTAACTGCTACCTCTCTGCCTCGTCAACAGGACCAATTGCCACAAGTGTCAACCTGGGTCATACCTCCTCACGAGCAAACTAATCCTCATCAAAGATCCAAACCCTCCAGCCACTCCACGACTCCAAGCCACATCATGACTCAACTCAAGTCTCGGCTCCTGTCAACAACTCAACCACGAATCCATGCCACGCCACTACTCACAGCGGCTTCGCCAGAATCATCATGCCAACGGATATTCATCAACAAAACTCGCCCACTGGTTCTTGTCCAGAATAATAAATCTGTTAATTCTCCATCTAATTCTCCTGTGCTCCATCCGGGTTCCAGCATCTGGGTCTGCTCAGCCTAGCCGATCATGAGAAGTCCAGCAGATGAGCTTCATCCAGATGTAACTGGGGGAAGGCTGGGGCACAAGACGAGCCAGTGGCGAGATCCACAGCCAAAAACAGAAACACAGACAAGCCAACTGGATTCTGAAAACACTCCCGCTTCCCTGGATGGGGGTGGGAAAGAGGGACAACACATGAAACAGAGGCATGGAGAACTAAATGATAAATAAGTCATCAAGAATAGAGGACAGAACCCAGTGCACCATACTTTCCCCAGCTTCTAACTTCTAGCAGCTTACTAACTAATTGTTATGGTAATAGTAACGATAATAGAAATTTCCTTTTTTTTGGCATATCAATATTAATACAAAATAGTATTCGGTTTATAAAACCATCTTCCCTCTGCTTAGATCTGGAGAAATTTGTATTGATTAGTTTAAGTTTGCTACTGTTTCAAAGTGTTTTATTTTGCTATTTTCAGCAGGAAGTACATGTGCAAAGATGGCTTTTGTCTAGTTGGTATACAAGGTGTGTTTTAAACTTTAAAATCAAAACATCTGTAAACGGCTCAATTATGAAATATGAAATTGCCTTTTTAACATAATATCCTGGTTTCTTGCCTGTAAATTCATCAGTGGGCATAAATGTGTGAAAACCTTTAAAAAATTGTGATCAAGCTGTGAAATCAGTTGACACTGTTAAGAGACACCTCAGTGGGTATTTGGCTTTCTTAAACACTCAGCTAAGTCAAGTGTCTGGGATCCAAAGGTCAACCAATTATACAAAATTCTGTTCTCATTAAAGTTTGACTTATATTTGCTGCCAGAGAGAATCCGACCTTAATGTCAAAAGTCATCATCAGATCGAGATGGTTTTCGTCCTTTTTTTCTTCTTTTTTTTTACATACTGTGAAGGAAGGTAGATCTGAGATCAAACAAATGCAGGGACAGTTGTTGCACTTTTCTTTATTTTATTACCTCTCAGACCCACGGCAAAACTGAACAAAAACAAACAGATGGATTGAAGGATTCTAAACAAATCAAGGTAAAAAAAGTTACAAAACAGGTTAATTTAGAAGCGCTAAAAAGCACAATAACGTAGAATACTGCCCACTGAAAGCTATAAAAAGAAGAGAAATATCCAAATATACACAGTGTCACCTGTCCATGGCTTTTAAGCTTCTCCAGCTGATGAACCCAAATACCATCTGCTGATCCTCATCAGCTCACAGCAGGTTTGAAAAGTGACAGCTCCTGCAAAGAAAGGCAAAAAAAAAACAACAGTAAACTGTGGTTAAAAGGTTGCTAAATTACAACAGAAGTTTGAGTTAAGTCAAACCAATATGTAACAGGCAGTGACATTTATGGGGAAAAAAATGTCTTTTTACTTTACAAATGATAGAATTTGAGTTTTTTTTGTTTGTTTTTTTTACAGTAAATTGAGTCATATTACACTCTCTGTACTCTATACATTGAATTTTTCCGTAAAAAAATAACACCAAACCCAATTTAAAAATGAGAAAAGGTGATTGAATAATTCATAGTGTAAATCAAAGGGACCCACTTTATTTAAGCCTTAATCAAAACTGCCTTTACAGGTGGATATGAGCTGTTTCCGGCCCACAAACGGGGAAACATTTATGAAGCACACAGGGGGGCCGCTCTTAGATTTTAGGAACTGGTGGTGTAGGACCCAATGTGCAGGAGACCACAGTAAGGTGGAAGAAAATAGAATGTTTAATAAATAAACTGAAACCATGCGAGCACCAAAAAAGTGTCAAAGCAGAACAGGACAGAGCAGATGACCTGACAAGGTAAAACTGAAAACTAGACAATTTGATACACTGAGGGTGATAGTCAGAAATGAAAAGAGCTGTGGATGATCAACATGAATCTGGAGTGACTGATAAGCCTGCAATCAGCCTGACTGTTAAAAAATGAGGAAAAAAGGGTGTTAGACCATCAAAGCATAGTTTGTGTGGACACCCCACAGTTGTCGTAGGGACACTTACCAGTACATAGGAACTGCATACCCCGTGTGTGCAGCATTTGCACATATCCGATAGCATCACTCAAATGTCAAGTTAGTGCAACTTATATTATCCTTACAGATACTTCACAATGTACCTACCACATGCGTAAGAATAGTACGTTTCATTTTTACGACAACCCTTAAATTGGCCGCACGAGACGACATCTGCACTCCCTTTAAGATGCTACTGCACATGTTAGTGACCATCCATGAGCCCAGAAAACCCCAAAACCACCAGCACTTGTATGGTGAAAGGTTGATGTGACTAAGACATAAGGCAATACCTTCTTTATACTGTGGCTGATTCCTGAAATATTTCAGTCTATTTTACAACATTTCTTAATCATTTCGTAATAGATTTTGAATACATATTTATGCTAAACTGCTGCCTTGTTTTTTGCTGATGACACATCGACGTGTCCCTTCTGGTGATTATAACCAACAGTGACTACAAAACATCAACAAAGGTAGTTTATTGATCATGCACATGTTTGTGGATGAACCGGCTCTTCTAGGCCAATGGTTCTTTGTTTTCTGCAGAAAAGGTCAGTGGATTGATATTTGCCGGCACCACACGTCCAATGTGTGTGCGAGCCAGAAGTCATCACGACGAGGCTCACACACGTGAAACATGCGCGTCCTTTCAAAGCGCACGAACAGACCCTGCCGTGAAAATCAAAGCTTTGCTGAGGAAGGCCCCAATCGTTGACTGATCTGATCTTATGTCTGCCAACTTCACCTGAGCGAAGCTTTGCTCATGGACTGAGCGTTTCATGTATTTGGTTTTTTTGGATCAATAAAGAGCTACAGCCCCACCCTACATTAGCGCCTCAGGAACACACTCAAGAAAAAGCACTGCTCCAACAAAATTGCAGGCGTGATCCACAAAATCCAAGTCTCTGTTTTGCTTTTTTCACATGGACAAAAAGCAAAGCAGTGTGTCTCATAAAAAATGTGGGGGGGTGAAATGGCAGATAAGGAATGACAAGGACAAAAAGATGGAAACAGCAGATTACAGAGATACAGTCAGAATAAAATAAAATCTGATGCCCTTTATATGTGTTTTTATGGCCACCCCCCCCCCCCAACCATGCTTTTATAAATGACAATGTGCCCCCCCAAAAAAAGACCAGCTGGGATTTCAATGAAACGGCAAAGCCTCCTCTTGGAGTTGAAGTTATCTGTACCCCATGGGCATTCTGGTCCATTTTTTTATGAGGACTCTTTTTATTAGCATCAGAAAATATGGACTTACACAAGATCAATAGGCAAAGAGCGAGACAGATAAAACAATTCCTTTGGGCATTTCCTGTGCTCTACCTGTCGTGAAAAGGCTGTAAGGAACATTGACGTTGAATTTGGTAAGAACACTCATGTCAGTTATTTCAAATGTTTATCTTCAACCTTTTAACTCTGGAGTTTTAGCCATTCTCTGACATTCTTTCGACTATCGTAACTCTTCGACCGTTGACGCAATTAATTCCAGGCATTACAGAGTGGAGAAAAGCAACTTTGCACATTATTAACATAATGCATTGCATATCGATGTAAAGCCGCTATGAAAAGCTGCTCTTCTCTGCTTCACAATCAGCCAATTCACATTGATAAACGGTTGAAGACTTGTGGCAGGTCAAAGAGCGTGTCATATGGTGTCACTGGTCAAATCTATGGTGTTCTTGATACAAAAAGAGATTGTTTAGATATTATTCTTTTTAGGCTTTTTTTCATTTGAAAATTAGGTCACGTTAAGTAGTAGGTAACTGTTTTTTTTTCTAAGTTAGATAAAAGATAATGGACATTGCTAAACAAAACCAAGAAATTCTCTGTTTTGTCCACATCTTCAGGGGAAATAAGTAGCACCAACAAACATTTTTCTTGTTTCCTAGTCAAAGATCTAGATGATCACTAATATATTTTCCTTTTTATGCTCAATTCCCAACCTTGCATGGAAATAACTCCAACATCCATCTCTGACAGTCTCAGTTTTTTACAAAAGTAACAAGAACGTTTCCTGAAATACTGAAATATTTTTAAACATGTATAAATGCAGCGCATGGTCTTAGCACAAAAACAACAACAAAATCTTTCAGCCTAGGTTCCATTTATATCTGTGAATATAGATGGGTGCTTATAAAACAATCGATCCAATTCCATTTTAGCCTCCATTTCTAGAGTGAAAAACATTAAAAGGCATCTCATAAATTTTAGCCATCAACAGATACCTTTGATTCCAGCCATGCACAGTGCAGCGCTGCCTAATCAAAGCCCAGGCTTCAGTCAGGAGAACCCAAATGGAAAAAAGGACGTTTCTTTCGCGTTTTGCTCGGGGATTTATTGATTGCCGGTCTTTTCTGTCTCGCCTCCTTTCTTTGCTGAATTTTCTGAACCGGCTGTAATCACTGGCAGCTTGCAGGGTGCCTCACAGCTGGACTTTTGCCCACTGCTGACAGAGTGCAAGGCTGTCGCTGAGCAAGAATATATGCGGCTAGGAGTGCAGGTCTGACTTCTGTGCATTTCTGAGGGCTGAGGTGCATTTTTGCAAATGAATGTCTGAACGAGCGTATTTGTGGAGGATGAGTAACATCTCTGTGCCGCCGCACAGGTCAACAGGGGGACAGAGACATACAGTGATATTTATGGATCGTTGATTACTTTAGGGTGTCCCTCCAATGTGGATGTGGGGGACTGTTACCCTTCAGATACACTTCTTTTCTCAATTTGTGTTCAGAGACACCTGCAGTTTAAGAAGAAACAGATGACAATTAGTGTTAGTTTAACATTATAGAAAGCCTTTCCTTTTGGGTTAAAGTGAAGCTTTACCCATATAGTGAAAGTTCAGGCTTTTTCTTTTACAGCTCTATTCCAATATATGAAAGACTTGGTGTCCTCTACTGCTCCAAAAACACAATTCTTAATTTTTCCTTCATTGTCAAATTTCAAATGGTTGGCACTTCCCTGAATAAAATGGTACGTCATCCATACATCACTACCAAATCTGAGTTCCATGATTTGTTAAAGTTCAACCTGGTTTAACCTTCAATGCACGTTCAGTGACCGTGCGTTTTTTATGCACATGAGACAGCTGGAGCAGTTTGCTCATGAGGAGTGGGACAAAATACCTGTGGACAGGTGCAGAAGGCTCATTGACAAATACAGAAACCGTTTCATTGCAGTGATTGCCTCAAACGGTTGTGCAACAAAATATTAACTTATGGGTACCATCATTTTTGTCCAGCCCTATTTCATTGTTTTTTTTTTTTAAATAATTCTGTTAATTAACAACTCAATAGTAATGGCTGATTTTGATTATTTAATTTTCAATAAATTTTAATTTATTGTTACTTTTGAACGTTTCAAGTTATTTCAGTGAGCATTGGGGACTTTCTTTCTATAACTGAGGGGTACCAATAATTTTGTCTACCACTGTATGGTTTTTTTTTTTTTAAAGGCTCAAGACCCACTTTTTAAATCAGGCTTTCAGCTGAAATTTAGAAATATTCTCTATGATATTTATATATTTTTTTGTTACCTCTGGTTTTAGTTTTTTGATTTAATCTATTTTTATGCACTTTTAGTGAATTATTGTCAAAAGTCTGAACTCTGTCTTCCCCTCTGGTCACCAGCGGGAGCCGCCCCCAGAGATCTAGCCACACTACGGCTCCCAGAAACCCCAGCGCACCCTTCCTGGAAGCCGCACACCTGATTCTCATTCATTCATCAGCCCCGGCATACTTAATCACGCAGCAAGTATTGTGAGTGCCACTCTGCCTTCCTTACCGAGCATCATTTCTGGGCCTGATCTTCTGTCTCCTAACCCTGACTCTGTTTGCCTGCCGCGACCCTCGCCTGGATCCTGGATCCAGGACTCCTGACTACCTCCTGACTGCCTGACCCTGATTTAGCTTTGTGGACTTTTAGCTGAGCTAACAAACCTGCTGCATTTGGATCCAGCCGTCTGCCTGTTCTTGTGACATTTATATCTGTTACTATCAGGGTCGTACGGCCATGAAAAACCTGAAAAACTTTAACATGCAATTTCTAGGTCCTTGAAAAGTTTGTAAAAAATGACATCTTCCGTAAAATTTTGGAAAAGTCATGAAATTTTAATATTTCGGATGCAAATACTCATAAAGAAATAAAATAGTATAACATGACGTTTAATTTTAAATTGTGGTCGAGGTTTAACCTCACGCCATTGTTGATGGGAGTTTGCGATGGCGTAAATCGGGTTAAGTTTTCGTCAGTGAAGTGTGTGGCGCTTTTAACCCTTCAACTCGCTATCTGTGGCTTCTGAACATCCCAATACTTAAAAGCGTATTAGGGAATTTTTAATCGGCCAGGAGTCTGCTGAAAAAATAGTACCGGTAAATAAAATCTGTGTTTGCAAAATTTGTTATAGGCTTTTGATTTTTTTTAATTATCTTTTCAAAACAATGCACCCAAAAATGCTGAACTTCCAAATTTTGGACATAACTTTTGAGTCTTTAAATGCTTTCATTACGTTGAAAAAACGTTTGTAAAAAAATTGTTTTACTGAAGAATACAATAAAACATAGAAGACATTAAATCAAACTGAAGCATGCAATTACAGAATTGGGTCTATCCTTCTATGAAATAGAACTGAGAGCATTTATAAGAAACTGTGGCCGAGGTGGGGGGACGTTTCCCTTTTTCTCCTTCTAGCAAAAGGCCGTGGCGAATAAGCATTGAGCCTTTTCAAAATGACTTTGTCCTGCAGCGGCCTCTAAAATCCGCTGACATTAGATTTAGGAGGAAGAAAAAAATCCTAATGCAGCTGTGTTAAATTTTCATATGAGACTGTCAGGTGTAAAGTATGTCTGCAGTTTACTGCAATGCAGTGGCGGGCATGAAATTTAACCCAGGATGACGGGAGATCTGGACAGGATGGTGTATGAGGATGTCACAGGAAAAAGACCCAATATATATGGATAGAACAAATGTTGACCCTGAATTTTTTTTTTTTTTGTAACATTTCGTTTTATAATTTTGGCTTTAATAACCCATTGTAGAAGTATTTTTATCTCTGCTCAACCAGAATAAGATTGCTGTTTTGAAAAAAACAAAATGAGGCCATGACTTTTTAAACGTAAACTAAGAGTCCTTTAAAACTATGTTCTCATCGCCCTCGGCAACACATGTTTGAGCAACCACTTCCATCAAATAAACTTTGGAAACACATGTAAATGCATGTTTCTGGCTTCCACACTCAAAAGTCTTGGGTTCATGCATACCTACCCAAGTTTAAAACTAGTTTTAGGCTCTACGTGCAAAACACGTCGCCATTGATAACTTGTTGAATCAGGTTGAACTTTGACCAAACAGGCGACTCGGATTTGGTAGTGATGTACAACTGTTAAAAATATAAAAGTGCCAAACGTTTGGGAATTGATCATGGATGAGAAATGAATAAATGCAGTTTTTGTGCGGCTGGAATTCTATGAGACGAAGTCTTACTTATATCGGAACAGAGCTGGATGAAAAAGGCAGGAGCAAGATTCGCAAGATTTGCACCGGTTCAACATTTTGCACCAAGCCTCTCCCAACTGGAGGTGGTGGACAGGTTCTAGTAAACAATAGAAAAAGAATCCCCTCCCTGCTTGTCTAAACATGGCCCATGTGAACAAAGCATTAAAATAGATTTTTCCTCAGTTCATTACTCACAAAAATTTAGAATAAATTCCTCAAACTTCCTCAAATTCTTTGTTTTGAGTGGCTGTCTAAAACAAAATTTGAGTTGTAACCGATTACTCTTTGAAATATTTACCTTCCACTATAAAATCATTGGACTATTGTGTATTTCCATAAATAAAAAAAGACCATGCCTGTGTCTTGATTTCACATATTTCATGTGTGAAATAAAAATGAAGGAAGCTGTTCCTGTGTGAGGACAGGAATTCACAGAGTTTATGCTCCTAAACACTTGTTAGAGAAAAGAACTCAAACAAATCTCCCAGTCACAAAGCCGCAAGGACGACGGCTGAGTGCCACGTATTTCATGGTACAATCAATAACTTCAGCAGCTGATAAATGTGATCATGATATAAGGGCCAGCTTTGCTTTTGGCGGTAGTTTGTTTTGCCATAGACTTAGTTATCATTCGGAGACAGGGATTTTTCAGTTACAACCCTAAGAAAGGTTCAAAAATGTTCAAATGATTTGCTTCCAAAAGAAAACAGGATACATTCATGAGAAGGGAGGGATTTGTGTGCATTAATTGGACATGAACGCAAGGGCTGAGCTAGTAGAAGCTTGCTATCATTGTTATTTCATTTTTCACAATCCCAACACACTGTATGGTCACCCTGAAGTCACATTCAGTTATTTTTGCGACAAGGATGTATTGTGTGGACCTTCCTCTCTTTTAGAGGCTTTGTGGATTATGTTACAATGGCCTCAGGTGTGCCAGTCATGAAGACAAACTGCGACACAATTTCATCTGGAAAGAAGACCAGTCCAGATGAATGATATATGCAGGGATGAGGTATGTAGGAAGCCAGTGGACAGCTTCTGCGTAAATCTAATGCTTTAAAAAAGAACAGGCAAACCCCCAAAAAACTAAACTACTTGTTCCAATCTTGCAATTTTGTTTTTTCCAACTTGATATTTCTTTGAAATTTCTTTATAGTAAACTAGTCTCCCGCTCCGTTACAGGGCACACAACCACACACTCACACGTAGGGACAAATGATCAGGAGCATCAATGAACCTATGAAGCATGTTTTTGGACTGTGGGAGGAAACCTGAGAAAGCTCACAAATGCACAAAGAGAACATGCAAACTCTCTACAGAAAGGTCTTGCTGTGAGATAGAGTGCTCACCACTACACCACCATGCAGCCAATATTTAAGGATGCTAAGATAGTTTAAGAGAAAGGCTCTTTCTGTCAGTGTTGCACTGGTTTCTTGAAAGTAAGCATACAGGTACTTTTGCAACATTTTTGTACAGTGTTCCCTCGTTCATCGGGGGAGTTACATTGAAAAATGAGCTGCGATAGGATTACAGATGTTTTAAGGCTGTAATAATCCTCACTACACACTTTCTATACTTTTCTAAGACAGATATGATTATTTTCACACTTTTCACTCTTCTTTAAACTCTCAAAGTTCAAACTTTCATAGAAAAGTAAGCTCTGTTGTTAAACTGATCCGTTTGTTTCTTTAAATGTTGGCTGCATGATCGGAAATTGATCTGTTTCACAACTGAAGAACATACCATCCCACCTTCTAAAAACATCAGAGGTTTAATTTCATGTTACCCTATATGTGTATTTTGGATCATTCATTTTATCTTCCAACTGCAGACTGTGGTCATTTATCTACCCTTTAAAACTGGAGATGTCACAGGCAACACCTATATAACACACGCTCTTTGACGAACTGTAACTCTTCGTTTGCACGATAAACGTGAATCAGCGAAGAAAGGTAGCTTTGCGTATTGGATTTGTACCAATGTACAACACATTTCCAATCTCATTTTTGAATAATGGTGCAAAGCCACTTCCCCTGCTCAGAATCTGCTCCAATTACAATTATTGCATTAACGGTTGAAGAGTTATGGGAGTCAAAAGCTAAAGCTCCAGTGTAAAAGGGTTATTTGAGAGATCACCATCAACCCTCAGCCCTTTTTTGCTTCTTTGTCCATCTATTAGTCCATTTTTGAAAGAATGCACTAATGTCATACATATTTAAAAGAGTGAAAGCTTAGGGTCACATGACGAATGAATATCCCATGACTACATTCGTGATCCCCCTTATACAGTCATTGATTTTCACAGACCAGCACAGAGCACAGATAAAATGCTTGTTTTTCCAGTGGCCGATGAAAAGATTGCCACAAATTTGTCTCACACAGTTAGTCATACATCTGAGATAAACCTACAGAACAGTACCCCAGAAGGGGTAAGCACATGCCCGGGTAAAATAAAAAGAAAAGTGTCTTTGCTCATTTCTACGACGCACGAATCTGGAGCTTTGGGAAAAGTCTTCACCCACACATCATTGGATTTATCACAAAGCTATTTATAGGCGCATCCACCCAGAGCTCCAGACTCCTAAAGAGGAGTCATTTCTACTCGGATGATTTTATCACTTTATTTGAATAATTGTGGACACTGTATCAGTACGATAGCACAAGACGGATTGCAGTTTAATTTTAGTTTGTTTTCTGTGCCACATCCCCTGTGTGGGAGCTAGTGTGCGCGGTTGTTTGCGTGCGGTCCTGTCCACAGTGAGGTCGACGCACATTAAGCCACACTTAGATTTTAAGGACACGCTGCTGCTCCACTCTGCTGTGGGGATGTTGTTTTTTTTATTTATTTTTTGCACAGCGTGTGCAGAGCTGTCTGCATGTGACAGGGTTCTCCAACCCAGGCCGGGGTTTAGAAGGAAAAGTAGGAACAGCTCATGACAGGCTGCAGCGGTCACGGATTATTTGACGGGCATCCGTTCTCCTCTCTAACCGAAGGAGAACTGAGAGTGACGGCTGCGCCCGCCAAAGCAGAAGTCAGCGATGAGGCTGGAGGAGGCAATGTGTCCAGCTAAGCTTAAGATGTTATTATACGTGCAGAAAATGGAAGGAGTTTGGAAAGTGTTTTTCAAGTGAGAAAATATATTTCCCCATGAAGGAGATGAGATGCTTTTCCTATCAATATTGCTGTTATGGATGGTAGAATTCAAATTTCAACACCCACGCAAAGGCTTTTTTTATGTTCAAGTCAGTACTGTCGCACTCCAGGCCTTGAGGGCCGGCCTCCAGCTGGTTTTCCAAAAATCTTGCCCTGTCTGCTGCTAATTACCTACGTCAGGTGTGTCTAGCCAACAAGGAGTTTCAATAGCAGGTTCATTTGGAAAACATTTTGGTTATCGTCCCTCAAAGCCTGGATTCTGGCACCCCTGGTTTACATCGTGTTCTTTTGAAATGTTATGAGGTGTTCTGAAAAATGATCTTTCTATGAAATATTTTGTAGCTACGAGAACTTGACTGTTTGGTAAAACCAATGCGGAGGAATGAAGGTTTTACAATTGTTTTTATCTTAAGATTACACCAAAGAAAACATAAAAAAAACAGCTAAAATCGCACTCCAATTATCTGTTGATTGATTGTAAAAATGTTTCCTGTGGTCCTCTTAAATATGATGATGCCTAATTTAATTCATTTCAATTCAATTTGATTTACATAGCCCAATGTTACAACAATAGTTGTTTCAATGGGCTTCATACCGGTAATTGTATAAAAACAGGAAATCGGTCATAAAATATATTAGGCAATTTCTAAACTAAAGGCTAGGCTTAACTGGGCATCCCTGCCCTTAAACCCTCCTTCTCAGTAAAGAAAAACTCCTGAAAGGGGGTCCTTTCCCAGGACAGACAGGTGATGTACCAGAACCTTTAGCGAAGAATTATTTTATCTAACCCTACAACTACATGTTTGAAGAGTGTGGCAGATGATCTTCTTACAGATGGAACTAGGGGACAGCTGGGGGCCCGAGACGAAGCAGAGGTGAGGTCAACGACCGAGTACAGGGGCACAGACGAGCAGACTGGAATCTGGAATCACTCCTGCTCTGGGGGGAGCTGGATTTTGGTCAAAACCAGAAAACCTCTGTTGTTTTCTAGAGAATATTTTCTGCAGGAGTTCATTAGAAATTCACTTCTGAGTTGGGGGCGGGACTGTATTTTAAACATCACAAATAAGCTCTTTTTCAAATAACATTTTTTTATCTTCTCAGGATTTGTGATTTGAATAAGAAATAACTCAGAAATCCAACTTTGAGCTTCGTTTTCTTTATACATGTCCTCCATCATCAGAAAAAAGCCACAAGAACATGTTAAAAACACAGCAAACAAAATTTTCTTCGGCGTGGGTCTTTAAGAAAACAGTCTACTTCATAGAATTAACAGAAATTTAACTCCACAAAACTCAAATTAAGCTTTTAACACCAGAGATGTCGCCGACAACACCTCAATAACACGCGCCCACTAACATAACATAACTCTTGAACTATTCACGTGATCAGTGTCTTCTTCTTTCTTCTTTCTCTTTCGGCTTTTCCCATCAGGGGTCGCCACAGCGAATCATCCTTTTCCACCTCACTCTATCATAAACATCTTCTACCCTAACGTTAGCCAACTTCATGTCCTCTGTTAAGACATCCATATATCTCCTCTTTGGCCGTCCTCTTGCCCTCCTGCCAGGCAGCTCCATCTCCAACATCCTTCTACCAATATATCCACCATCCTTCCTCTGAACATGTCCAAACCATCTCAGTCTGGCTTCTCTGACTTTGTCGCTAACACAGGCAACATGAGCCGTCCCTCTGATGTACTCGTTCCTTATCCTGTCTAACCTGGTCACTCCTAAGGAGAACCTCAACATCTTCATCTCTGCTACCTCCATCTCAGCCTCTTGTCTCTGTCTCACTGCTACCGTCTCTAACCCATAGAGCAGAGCTGGTCTCACCACTGTCTTGTACACCTTTCCTTTGAGTCTTGCTGGCACTCTTCTGTCACACAACACTCCTGACACTTTCCTCCAACCGCTCCAACCTGCCTGCACTCGCCTCTTCACCTCTTTTCCACAATCCCCATCACACTGAACTGTTGACCCCAAGTACTTAAACTCCTGCACCTTCTTCACCTCAGCCCCCTGTAACCTAACGCTTCTACCTTGATCCCTCTCGTTCAGACACATGTATTCTGTCTTACTACGACTGACCTTCATACCTCTTCTTTCCAGAGCAAACCTCCACCTCTCTAGCTGTTCCTCCACCTGCTCTCTACTCTCACTGCAAATTACAATGTCATCCGCAAACATCATTGTCCAGGGAGATTCCTGTCTTACCTCGTCTGTCAGCCTGTCCATCAGCATAGCAAACAAAAAAGGACTCAAAGCTGATCCTTGGTGTAGTCCCACCTCCACCTTGAACTCCTCTGTCTGACCTACAGCACATCTCACCACCGTCATACTTCTCTCATACATGTCCTGAACTACTCTGACATACTTCTCTGCCACTCCAGACGACCTCAAACAGTACCACAGCTCCTCCCTCGGCACCCTGTCATACGCCTTCTCTAAATCTACGAACACACAATGCAGCTCCTTCTGACCTTCTCTGTACTTTTCCATCAACATTCTCAAAGCAAAAATGGCATCAGTGGTGCTCTTACGGGGCATGAAACCATACTGCTGCTCACAAATTCCACCTTCTTCCTAAGCCTGGCTTCCACTACTCTTTCCCACAGCTTCATTGTGTGGCTCATCAACTTTATTCCTCTATAGTTGCTGCAGTTCTGCATGTCACCCTTGTTTTTAAAGATCGGGACCAGAACGCTTCTCCTCCATTCCTCAGGCATCTTCTCACTCTCTAAAATCCTATTGAACAACCTTGTTAGAAATTCCACTGCTGTCTCTCCTAGGCACTTCCATACCTCCACAGGTACGTCATCAGGACCAACGGCCTTTCCGCTCTTCATCCTTTTCAGAGCCTTCCTAACCTCATCCTTTCCAATCTCTGCTACTTCCTGCTCCACAACAACCACATCTTCCTCCCTTCTTTCCCTGTCATTTTCCTCGTTCATCAGCTCCTCAAAATACTCCTTCCATCTTTTCTGTACACTCTCTTGGGTTGTTAGCACCTTTCCATCTCTGTCCTTAATCACCCTTATCTGTTGCACGTCCTTCCCATCTCTGTCTCTCTGTCTGGCTAGCCTGTACAAGTCCTTCTCTCCTTCCTTTGTGTCTAACCTGTCATATAGCTCATCGTAAGCTTTCTGTTTGGCCTTTGCCACCTCTCTCTTCACTCTACGCTGCGCTTCCTTGTACTCCTGTCTACCTTCCTCAGTCCTTTCTACATCCCACTTCCTTTTAGCCAACCTCTTCCTCTGGACGCATTCCTGTACTTCCTCATTCCACCACCAAGTGTCTTTACCGTCTTTCCTCTTTCCAGATGACACACCTAGCACCTTCCTACCTGTTTCCCTGATAATTTCTGCTGTAGTTTCCCAGTCCTCTGGAAGCTCATCCTGACCACCCAGGACCTGCCTCAACTTCTGCCTAAATTCCTCACAAGTTTCTTCATTCTGTAGCTTCCACCACTTGGTCTTCTTTTCTGTTTTCCCTCTCTTCTTCTTCCTGACCTCCAGAGTCATTTTACACACCACCATGCGGTGCTGTTTGGCTACACTCTCTCCTACCACCACTTTGCAGTCATTAACCTCTCTCAAATGACCTCGTCTACATAGGATGTAGTCCACTTGAGTACTCCTACCTCCACTTCTGTATGTCACTCTATGTTCCTCTCTCTTCTGGAAGTAAGTGTTGACTACAGCCATTTCCATCCTCTTCGCAAAGTCCACCACTATCTGTCCCTCCAGATTCCTTTCCTTCACACCAAACCTGCCCATCACCTCCTCATCACCTCTATTGCCCTCACCAACATGGCCATTAAAGTCTGCTCCAATAACAACTCTCTCTCCTCTGGGAAAACTCTCTATGACCTCATCCAACTCACTCCAGAATCTCTCCTTCACTTCTAACTCACAGCCAACCTGTGGCGCATACCCACTGACTACATTCACCATCACCCCTTCAATTTCTAACTTTAGGCTCATCATCCTGTCTGAGACTCTTTTCACCTCTAGAACACTGTTTACAAACTCCCCCTTCAGAATCACTCCTACCCCGTTTCTCTTCCTATCAACACCATGATAGAACAGTTTGTATCCTCCTCCAATACTACGTGCCTTGCTGCCCTTCCACCTTGTCTCCTGCACACACAGTACATCTACCTTCCTTCTCTCCATCATGTCTGCCAGCTCTCTGCCTTTCCCTGTCATTGTGCCAACGTTAAGAGTCCCTATTCTCAAACCTATGTTCCTGCCTTTTCCCTTCTCTCTCTGGCCACGGACCCTTCTGCCTTCCCTCTTTCTTCCACCAACAGTAGTCAAATTTCCACCGACACCCTGTAGGTTAACAGCATCGGTGGCGGTCGTTGTTAACCCGGGCCTCGACCGATCCGGTATGTCTAAAGTGTTGTGGATGATTCGCATGGTTATTTTGGCAATTTTTACGCCGGATGCCCTTCCTGACGCAACCCTCTCTATTTATCCGGGCTTGGGACCGGCACAGAAGTTACTGGCTTGCAACCCCTGTGGCTAGATTGTTCACGTGATCAGTGTGAATTAGCTAATTCTTATGCAGAGAAAAGCAACTTTTTTGCGGCTGTATTTGCGCCGTGTATAACGGCCCAAAGCCACTTTTCTCCATGACAGGATCAGCTGATTTCTGTTAATTGTGTGAACATTTCACTGATGTAAAGTTTTGCATATCAGCCCAAAGCAGCTTTCCTTGGCTGGAATTACGTCTTTGTGTAAACAGTTCAAGAGTTGCAGTAGTCGAGAGAATGTCAACACTAAAGCTCCAGCGTTACTGACATGTTTACAACCATGCTTATTTCAACTCTCCTTCCCAGTTAATTGAGACCAAACTTTTAAGGAAGTGAACCCTCCTCAAGCAGATTAAACAATCCAGCGATGAAATGCAAGTGATCAAAGTGTTCTTTTCTTTTTTAGCCAAATAACTTGTGTGTGTATTTAAATCATTGCCCTTTAAAGAGAATCCATTGTGGTTGTCCTTGGCCTCAAAGGGCAGTAGTGTAAGCTTTCTCTATTCATTTATGACTGATGACACTGCATTCTTCCTCTTCAATGTAGGTTACATTTTCCCTTTCAGCAACTCGTAACCCTTTTGCTATCCTAGGCACTTTACCATTGGGAGTTGGGTCATCTAGACCCACTAGACAGTGCTCTGAACCTTTTTTCTTCAATGATTTGTGATCTTCACTGGTGTCCATGGATTACATGAAATCTTTCCACCTTTATCCACCTTTGTCATGGTAGGGAGAACACGTCAATGAAAGGGGGGTGGGGTGGGGTCATCTAAGATAGCACAAGGGTTAAAATCAAACAAATGCTGTTTTAATTTTTTTTTTATCAAACTGTACCACTGATGTAATGATGAATAAAACTACCAAAATGCTGATTTAACTTGATTTAATATTGTATTATTTCAATACATTTGAATTATGTCAAATTTCTTTACGACACCAAATGGATTTGGTTAAGAAAACTCTTTTCACAAAATTATTGATTCAAACTAAACAATGGTGGCACCTCTATAAAAATAATTAAGAATTCATGCTTCAAATTTAAGTAAAGTGCCATTTTTGCCTGACAAATATTGCAATTAAATGTTGTAAACATCACTATTGTCATGATCACGCTGGATTTCAGATAGACCCAGACGCTGGAACCCGGAAGGATACTCGGAAACGAGAGGTAAGTGCAAGAGAATTTAATTCTCTGAAGGAGAGTCCGTAACAGAGTTCTTGATGTGGCGTGACAGCTGACTGGAGGGTTGAGGGAGATGGAGCTTGAGCTTGAGGATTCTGCTGGATCCGTAATGAGGATGAAGAGTGAGGCTGGTGAACAGCGAACCGATGGAATTATACTCGTGACGAAGATTTCTGAGAGTGGAACGGAGAGGCACAATTAGCGAGGCAAAACCAAGGTGAGACACAAGACATGAGAGAGCCAGACTAAGCACCGTGAGAGGAACAACGAACTGTTGTCGAAGAAAGGTCCTGGATCTCCTTAAGAAGGCAGGGAAGATGACGAGGTAAGTGGAACCAGCTGGTAGCTTCCACGGCAGAGCAGGACGGGGGAGGAGGCAGGTATCTGACAGGGGCACCATGTCAACTATTCAATTAGTTTGACGGATCAATGGTCAGATCTTCTATGTAGGTGAAAATGTATTTGATTTTAAATCAATACCAGTTTCTTACCCTGCCCCGCTGCTAATATGTGTTACTTATTCATTTTCTAAGCTGACAGAGGCAGAGCTAGAATATTCTATATGAGGAGGCAGATTAAATGAATGGATCAAAAATCCAACTACAATTGTGGTGTGGGTTCAACTACAATTGGATTATTAAGGCACATCAAGTTCTTGTTTATTTATTTGTTTCAACTTGTCCTGTCCAACAGCTGGGCAAACAGATGAGAGCTGAAGGCCTCTTGTGTTGGACATATTTTACTTTAACAACAGGGGTTATAAATCTTCTGACAAACCAGAGGTATGTCTGAACAAACCCCTTTTGTAATCGAGGCCAAACTTTATTCATTTTAATCATATTTGAAAATCTTTTGTGTTGGACCGGATGGAAAAGGAAAGGAGGGAAAAAGAGAGAGGGATGTCAGAGAGGGGGGGATAAGAGGGGGATTATAGAAGGGGGGGTAAAACCATGAAGCAGCATAAAGCAACAAGTGAGGTTCAGATGTAATGCACATCTAAAAGGGCAGGGCCTGTCCCACACACACACTCAAATGTTATACACATACCTGTTGGCTCCAAAAAGGTTCACCTTTCAACATGTACACAATACAGATATCGTTCACACAAGCATACTTATGCCTTCAAACCAACTAGTGTGTAATATTTCATTCAGTCACAGAAACTATTTGTGCAAAGGTGAACTAACACCTGTGCTCATGTGAGTGGTTATGTTCTTCTAAAATGGATGGTGGAATGTAAAAATAAGGAGGGAGAGTGCCCAGTCATCTCCACACCAAGACCCAGCAGCAGCGGCAGCCAGAACCCCCCAACACCTGCACGGCAGCGGATAGAGAACACCCGCCCCCCGGGCGATCACATCCACCACCCAGGCCAGGGCCAGCAGGATCGCCACGGGGGCCCCTAAAGCCAGAGAGCAGGGAGGCATGGGGGGAGAGAGTGCAAGCTCCAGCCCAACCAGGAGAGCAGCCCCCCGCCGGGATAGCCCAACGCGAGACCCCGCCCCAGAAGTGCGCCCACAGCCCCAGACAAGCGCCTCATCACCACCCAGGAGTTCTGGGCATCTCCCCAACCCCAGGTACAAGTCAGGACACCCCAAGGGAGACCCACCCGCGCTCCAGGCAGCCCCTCAACCTTCCCAGGGTTGGTCCAGGAGAGAGCAAGTCAGGGGCCAGCAATACCCGCCCAGGAGGAGGACGCCCAGGAGAAGAGGGGGTCCATAGGAAGTGTTTTAATACATGGCCCAACCACGCTCGCCCACAGTTGGAAATTTGGCGAGGTCCGGGGCTTAGGGGCAGGGACCAGAACCCACACCACAACGACATGGAAACCCCCCGGCTCAGATATAATGTGATCCCCGGCTCTTGGTCTTGCCAGAGAGATCAGGGACCCCTCTCCCTGCGGGGAGAGAGGGCTGCTGGGCCCAGGAAGCCAGCACCCAGGGAACACGGCCGCCGTTGCCAAGGGCCCAGTACCCCCTACCAGGGATGGGGTAGCATTTTGAGGGGTAAAGGGTGTGTGTACCAAGGGGACGCAGTTAAAACTGGCGGTTAGGGCACTGAGAGGACATCTCCTGCTTGCTGCAGTGATGTCCAAGCATCCTCCCTACCAAGGGTCCTACATGTTTAAGGTGCAATTAAAACCAAGAGGGAGGGGGCCTAATCCATACAGCAACCATGGGAGGGGGAACACTACCAAGTGGCTCCTCCCCCCAAGGTGCATCGCAGGCTGCCCACCCCCCAATTACCCTAATAAGAGATTATATGAGGAAGGGGGTAAGTCGGGGACTGCTGGTAGACTGTCCCCCGGTGGTCAAATAGCCAGTTCCAGATGAACAGAAGAAAATGCATCAGATGGAATTAATCATACACTTTCAAGCTGGAAAAAAAAAACATTTTAATTGGAAAAAAAGGTCAAAGTTTCATCATTTGTTGCTATTTTGCACCTAGCAATAAAGGGTGGGATTGAAAAACGTCCATTCAACCATTAAGGAAAGGGAGGCTGAAAAAAAAACCACTTAATAAAAAATGAAAAGGTTCTCAAATTAAACATTTCCACCCAATACTCCTGTTCTTTCAGTTCCTGAGCTCTGCAAACAAACAAGATATTTGTTGTTACCGCTGTCTCGTATTCTCAATTAAATAGAGCCTATTAGTTTCCCCATAAAGATGCTTTTGATAATTAATAGGATCATTTAGGTTGAAAGCAGAGACCGTATATTTCTTTGCTGAATAGTTCCATCAGCTAAAGCATCCTGCACTAAAGTGCAGCCTGAAATGGTGCCATACTTTCTGCTCAGATGAGAGGCAAGCAAGGGTTGCACTGGGTAAATGGCTGCTGAATTAGAATATTTAACCAGCTTCGATTAAAACAATGATTAATTTGAGAGCTCTCCAGAAGCCGTCAGTGCATGAAAGACAAAATTAAGAAGGGGAACGCCAGGAGACAGATAGAGCAGAAGGCTGGATTTATGGATGTGTGACCATGGATGTGTCTAGATACCTAAACACACACAATTTTGAGTTTGAACTCTAGTCAAAAACCTTCCTGACATGTAGACATGTTAAAATAAACATCTATCATTCTGACCTGCTTGTTGTATCTTCAGATAATGAGTATTGTTAGGGTCCTTTGTCCTAAAACACATTTTTCACTGTACACTAGTTTGATGTCACCCAAAGAAGATGTCTCCAGCAAAATGAAGTCATGTCAATCGCCATACGGATGTCGTCATGTTGGAACCAGAAATCGTCAGAAACTAGTGACTGGTCCGAGTCGGTCTGAGTCATCGTTTCTATGGCACCCGCTCTTAACAATCAGGAGTTAGCTTGTTGGAAGTCCACACTCCTATCACTTAAAGGGGCTTGGTGGTGCAGTGGTTACACAGCGAGAAGGCCTTTGCTCAAATCCAAGCTGGGATTTTGGCTTCCTCCCACAGTCCGAAAACATGCTTCATAGGTAATTTAGTTACTCAACGTTGTCCCTAGATGTGTGATTGTGGCCCTGCAACAAAGTGGTGAACTTTCTAGGGTGGACTCTGCCTTTGCCTCACAAGTAGCCGGAAAAAGCTCCAGCAACCAATTGACCCTGAAAGGGATGTAACGGGTTGTGAAAACGGATGGATGGCTAGGTGGAAGTCAACTAAAAAGTTCTACATAAAATAAATGCCATCAAAACCAATTTAGGTAACGCTTTCTTTTACAATACAGTACTTACAGTGTACTTAAGTGGTACTTACATGGTACTTATTGTGTAACTACTGGGTACTTTCAGGGTACTTTTTATGGAATTTACTGAGTACTTACATGGTACTTTTTGTGTCTACTCTGTACTTACATCGTACTTACTGTGTATTTCTGTGGTACTATTTGGTTCTTACCTATGTGGTACATACTGGGTATTTATAATATTCTTACTGAACGAGGTAAGTACAAATAAAGTACCTTGAATTTAAGTCTGCACTCGTATGTTTCATAGTATTTAGCATGAATTTACCACAGAAACTACCCCTTAAGTACAATGAAACTGGACTGTAAAAGAAAATCAGCCTTATTTCTACCCAGTAAAGTCCCATAGAAAGTACCATGTGAACACACTGTAAGTACCCAGTAAATTCCATAAAAAGTACCATGTAAGTACCCTGAAAGTACCCAGTAGTTACACAATAAGTACCATGTAAATACCACTTAAGTACACTGTAAGTACTGTACTGTAAAAGAAAGCGTTACCCAAATTTAACTACAAGTACAAATTGTATTGCAAGGCTGATCTTGCAGTGTTACACAGCAGGACATTTTCAACCCAAAAAGCTATAACTGATTCAGAAATACACAGTACTCCACAAAAACAAAATTAAAGCTCCTCAGAAGTGTTAGCGGCAGAAAAACCTGTCTATCCATCCCTGTTACTCTGTAAGCAGAGACATTTACATTTGCTGCAGTGATGTCCAAGCATCCTCCCTACCAAGGGAGACATTTACTCTTTAGCATCAAGGTTTCTAGGTTGACCTTTGACAAAACAAAACCGCTTTTTCCCCCCAATTATTAATCTCCACGATGAAGCTTCACAGCAGACATACAAGTTCCAGCACTCCAACACTCTGATGTAAAAGCTGATTTGTTTTGCTCAAGGGCACACTTCCTCCCACACAGACTGTCTGCAAACTGACTTATTATTCTGGTCAGAAGCTAAACTGACCTGCAAAGCTTCATCTTTATCCGTTTAAAATAAAGCACAAGCTTTCACATCTCATGGCACTCCCTGCCAATCATAAGGAGCTGCACAGCCATCAGGAGCTAAGTCGGCCAATGGGGTTGACGGTGGCATGTTGTGCTACACCAACATCTGGGAGGTGTTTTGATTGGCATGTCGTGGGGGTTTACTCAAATTAAGTTAAATCAGGAAAAAAAAGACCCAGCAGTCCAATACAAGAAATACAATCTATCTGAACACACAACCCACACACACACAATGGCTTCTGGCAGAAGAAGTACCTGAGGCACCTTGCCCTTCTCCACATAAGACATGTTGTCATGGCAACCAACGGAAGCAGCAGCTAATGGCCTTCTTATCAATTCAATCCAAATGACTCTCAGGCAGAACAACGAGAGGCTCTTCAACTTGACGTCCTACACTGGTGAGCGCGGCTGAGCAGCCAATCTTAAGACCTTCAAATTCACACAAATGTGCCTCACAGAAGGAGAGCACACGCAGAAGACTTAGCAGCAAATGCTCCATGTAAGCTTCTGCGGTCACGTGTGCGTATTTATGCACACATGACGCTACGTCGTTATGAAAAATTCATGGGAAATTTTAAAGCTTATTTCCAAACCAACGCACACAGCGACGTCCGCATGGAATCCATCATCATGTGCTGCGTTTGAGAGCAGCCATGAGATTCCTTCATTACTCATCCTCATCTCAGAAGGTCCTCGCTGGTCCCTTTTGCTTTAATGTTGCTTGAATTCTATTTTAAAAAAGATGCTCTTTCTGGGTTTGTTTTGCCATGGATTAACAATAAAATTAAAAATCTTTTCTGCTATTACAGAATCCCACATCCTGGACTGAAATAGTTTCCATTGTAGCCTAGGACTGCTAAGTGTAGACTTTACCTGTTTCTTAAAAATATATTTATTTTTTCCTGGACAATGACAAAGAAGAAAAATAATAAAATAAAACACATCTCAGCATCTTTCCTACAGTTTGATTGACAGCGATTTAAAAGGAGAAATACTCATAAATGCAAAATTGAAATGATTTCTTATTACATTTGTTCTCTTTCATAAGAAAAATGCCACACGTAAATGTCAAAAACATGATTTTGATCTGAGGGGTTCTTTAACAGAATTCTTTAAAAACAATGCTATAACACCACAACAATGAGACACAGCAACTCATTGAAATTTCGTCAGATAAATGCAGGCTCATTAAAACAACCTTTAACGTCATCCACATTGCCTCTCATTGTTTTCCCAACAATCTATATACCATAAACACTTATCAGCCTTCATAGCTGTCCCCTCCTCAGTAACCCCCATGCAGCGCGCCTCTGCCTTACCAAAGTAATAAGTGTTGAGCCTGACTTTGATATTGATGTTTAGAATAGGTCAGCGAAATATAATGTTTGTAAAGGAGAAAGTGAAAATGAACTATCCCGACAAGGACTGCAAAGCGCAGGACTTCCACAATTTCCGCCTCCAGATGCTTTGCGCCGCACTTGTAAGTCCTTACCAATGAGTGAAGTGATCTTAAGTCACATGGATTTGTTAGGTCTGAAAAAGGTCTGCTTGAAGGTAGTCTGGATACAGTCCAAATGCAAGGGTCAGGGCTTGATCCAGATCAAATTAAGCAGACTCGGTCCGGACCAAACGGTTTTTCAGTACACTCTTTTCCCTTGTGCTATCCTGGGCATTCTGACATTGAGAGTTGGGTCATCTAGACCCACTAGACAGTGCGCTGAACCTTTTTTCTTCAATGATTTGTGATCTTCACTGGTGTCCATGGATTACATGAAATCTTTCCACCTTTATCCACCTTTGTCATGGTAGGGAGAACACCTCAATGTAAGGGTGGGGTCATAGGATAGCACAAGGGTTATACTCAGGTGCGACCTATATGGGATTTCTTTTTAAATAGCGACAACCACTAGAGGGTACTGTAATTGTGTGTATCAATATTTTCCACTGCAAGAATGAAGAAGAAGCGCTGCTCAGTCTTATGGCAAAGTTATTCCAAATTATTCTTATTGTCATGATTGCGAAGACCGAGACAGACCCAGACGCTGGAACCCGGAAGGATCACAGGAGAATGAGAAGGTAAGTTCAAAGAGATTTGTTTTCCTGGACATAGATCCGATGATGACTGTGGAGCCAGAGTCCCGTGGAGGCGTGGTATGATGAGGATGTGGTGTGATTGGAGGGTTAAAGCAGAGGGGTTGCTTGGAGGACTTGGCGTGGTGAACGATCACTGCGGAGCCGAGTAGCTCTGGAGGTGAAAACCAGGTGGACACTCGTGGAGGATAATTCCTGCAGGTGAGGCGTAAACATAAGATTAGCGTGAGTCAAACTTTCATGAACAAAGTATATGAGCGACCAGACTAGGCACCATAGAGGAGCAACAAACTGGCGATGAATGCTGGCACTGTATCTCCTTAAGAAGGGCTGAGGTTGATGAGCTGAGGGTCCACAGCTGGAGGTGATCAGGATCAGAGCAGAGAGGGGAGGGGGAGGAGATCTGCCAGAGACACCGTGACACTTATGTTGTGGTAATAAACTAGATTCCTCCAAAGTTGCATGTAGCTAAATAAGTATGTGTATGTGTTACGGTAGTGAAGCATGCAGATATTCACTCTATTACTGTCATCATTTCCTTCATTATGATTTGCCTTTAAAGTTGAAATGTCCGTCCTTGTTCCCGTATTAAAAAAAAAAAACAATTCTCCCAAAAGTGCAGTTTATACTTCAGTGCGACTTTTAGTCCGAAAAACACAGTCATTTGATTAGTTGCAAAACTAAGATGCAGAGATAGTTTGAATATACGCATGAAGAGTACTAAAACAGTATTAAAAGACTGAAGTAAAACATATTCAACTTGGTCTTGCCACAAACTAGACTTAAAACTGCAAGGAAAAAACTGAGAGAAGAAGCGTTGATCATTGTCAGTTTCAGGAACTTCTGATGATATCTTCCACCATTATGTCTTGTCTTCTTTGTGTAAAATGAAGAAAGGTTTTTTGTTTGTTTGTTTTGTATTATTTTGTTCTCCTTATTACAAGTACAAAACCTTTTTAGGGACGGCTTGTACTTTTACAACAGATCTAACTTCATAAAGTCAGCTGGCAGTAAGGGGAACTGATGAAGAGTAAATTTTTCAATGGACCAAACCAGTGCAACCCTGTGGGAGCTCATTAGCTTAGCATCCTGTCTCTGTGCTGCTGCCTTTGCTGAATGGGAGCGTAAAAGCAGGAGCGAGCAATCGTCATGGTGCCTCCCACACAGCGTTTTCTCTCTCAGTCTCCATTCTCCAGCTCTGCATCAAAATCCATTCCTAACGTTACTTTCCTCCTCTATCCAGTCGGCCCCTTCAAAAAGCCCAACAGCTCTTTGAGAAACTCGTGAGCTGGGCTCTCCATTAAAGAGATTCCATTCGGGCTGAAGCTCCGTCGCTCAAGTTTCTCTACTTTTCCCTCCACTTTACTTCCACTTGAAGAGAAAAGTAAAGCTCCCTATATTCACGCTGTCAAAGCTTTTGTCGACCGTCTGCGAGCCTGTAACTCTGCCGACTAAACGCAGAGCTACACTTCCCTTTCCTGTCTTCATCAGAAAGCTGAGCCAACAGGGATGTTTAATAGAGGTGGCGTGGTGAAAGCTCGCATCTCCCTGGAATGTTGGTGTTGTGTGACAGCAATGAATCAGACCCACCTGTGGGTCTTGATATATGGACTTTAATTAGAGGCTTTTTAACTGACAAGTCACTGTGTGAGGTGCTTTATTAAGATGGATTTGCCAGCAATGCCCTAATGACGAGTAATGAGGATGCGACCTCCACGGAAATCAAACCACACTTCGGAATCTGAAGCTGAACAGGTTGTGTGCAAAAGAACTTTTTTTTTTAAAGGTCCAAAGCAGAGCGCCAGCCAGCTCACAGGGACACCAGCTGTGAAAAACACATTTCATATGACGGATTACCTGTCATGCAGACAGGACTAAAGAAAGGGACCCATAAAAATTTAAAAAGCAGTTGAAATATAGGCTTTATGAGTCATGGGAAAGTATACCTCCATTATTTAGCAGATCTTGGTGAACAGCATGACCGATCAAAGCCCACAGGGCTCTACCGTTGGGAATGTTTAGCATTTCAGAAAGTAAAAAACTATTCATTGCATCCCTCTTATCATAAAACTGCTTTTGATCGGTTCCTCATGGGATGGCATGCATTATTTTGCAACACTTCCTCACACATGTATCCCCACTGATATACTATTAATCAAGTGATTTAGCATTCAAGATCTACTCTAATGTGCACCACGGGGAAAGGATGAACACCCGACCGACACCTGGCAAAATATGAAAGTTGCCATGTCATACACTTTGAAGCACTTTCTTTAAAACATTTACGCCGATGTTTATGTTTGAGGCAGATGTGCATAATTAAAGTAAACGGCATAAAGTTTGTTCCTTTCATTTTTTTGCCTTTCTTGAACGATATTTCAGAGGATGCTCCACCCCTTGAAGAAGTGAGGTCTCTTGTGCCTTTTAGGGTATGGCCCTGTACTGGTAGTTGTTTTTAATTTATGAAGCATGTTATTGAACTGCGGGAGGAAGCCAGATAAAGGTGGAAAGATTTCATGTAATCCATGGACACCAGTGAAGATCACAAATCATTGAAGAAAAAAGTTTCAGCGCACTGTCTAGTGGGTCTAGATGACCCAACTCCCAATGGTTAAAGTGCCTAGGATAGCACAAGGGTTAAGTCTACGTAACAAGAGCTATTTCAAAAATAGTCACTTTAAAAAAAATGCCAACTGCAGTAACAATGTTGTCAGGAATGTGGTGATCTATTATTTTAACTTTCAGACCATGTTTGTTTTCACATCAATACACCAACATGTTTTCTGTAACCCTTGTGCTATCCTAGGCACTTTAACGTTGGGAGTTGGGTCATCTAGACCCACTAGACAGTGCTCTGAAGCTTTTTTCTTCAATGATTTGTGATCTTCACTGGTGTCCATGGATTACATGAAATCTTTCCAACTTTATCCACCTTTGTCATGGTAGGGAGAACACGTCAATGGAAGGGTGGGGTCATAGGATGGCACAAGGGTTAAAGTGGACATTTATATTCAACCTCATTCAAGAAATGCTTTCATGAACAGGTAGGTATACAGTATAACATGACACTAGTCTGACAGTACATTTACATCGGGTAGGGAAACGCACGTTCGAGCTTCCAATGTAAAGTCTAAGTAAACCCACGCATATATATGCTTCGAGTCTCCAAGTTCAAAACTCTCTGGATCATGCGTCGCTATTCAAGATTTAATTCGGTTTTTGGGGTCTACATACTAAACGAGTCCCAATGGAACGAGCGCTGAAAGGTAAACCGGTTGAACTCTGACCAATCAGGGAGTCTGATTTGGTAGTGACGCATAGGTAGTGTCTTTTTTGAAAATTGGAAGTGCCAACAGGTTGAAAATTGATCATGAAGGCAAAATCAATAATTGCAATTGGAATTCTGTGACATCAAGTCTTTGATAAATTGGAATAGAGCTGTAAAAAAAAGCCTGGAGAAAGATTCACAAGAGTTTCACCACTTCGACATTTCACACCAAGTTTCTTCCAACCGTGAGTACATGCGCTAGTATCGGATAGCAACAGACTGTATGAACGCCATATTGATGGCCAAAATACAAAATCCTGCCCATTTTATCACATAAAGGTCACAAAACAGAAACTGCCCATCAGTATTCACTGGAATATTTCAAAAAACATATGTCTTGTTTTCTGAAAAAAATAGATTTTCTTCCGATAGGAAGTTTTGTATTTTTAATATTTTGACATTTTAAAAGTGCAAACAAAAACCTACGTTCAGCACATTACATACCCGGTGTCTACATAACGTTGATAATGTTTGTAGGAATATGTTAAAAATTGGGTAAAATTCCATCCAATAAAAAAGAACCTGCCAGGACCGGCTCACAACCCAATCCTCCAACATTCTTCCTGGGTATTTCTTTCAGTAAACCTCTGTTACACATTCCCACACACCAGCAATGAAAAACATTTGTCAAGTCTCTGCTTTGGTAAAAACAAGAAACTGATAAGAGACGAACAGACAGTAGAAAAGGGAAAAGCACAGGGAAGACTTCCCATCGTTCTGGAGCTCACATACAGTAGAGTGACTCAAACCCTTGAGGCAAGAATGCCTTTGAAGTGTAGCTACATCAAAGTGCATTCATTTTCATTTCCATTCTTAATTTCTGTCTATCCCCTCCAGTAATTTGCCTATCTGTTTACTATGCTCGCTCCATGAATGAAGCTGCGAACACAAACTAAGGGTTTTTGTCTTTAGGGAAAACCACAGGAATCGCAGAGTTAAGCCCAAGGCTGTGCGTGCTCCTCCTGCAGTCCGGGCGTTAGATAAATCTAATACAAGAGATGTTTTCCTCATAGAGAAGCCGAATGTGTTTTTCTAAGATCTGCAAAGCCTTCAGAAACAGCTGTGCAGAAGTTTTCCTTCAATGTATGAATGTATGATGTATCAATGTATCAATGTATGATGTTTTCCTTCAATGTATCCTTCAAATGAAATTCTAAAATAGCATTTTATTTAAATTGAAATCATTAAATAAAATTGTGTTTTCTCTCTTATTTACCTAAACGAGATCCAAAAAGAAGCTATATTCACAATTGGAAAAAAATGTTATGATTGGTATGAAGTAACGTGGTTGTAAATGTGTGTGGTTGTGTAGCCCTGGGACAGACCTGTCCCAGGATGTACACCACCTTTACCAACCGTAGCTAGGATAGGCTCCAGCAACCCCACACCTACAAACACTATTAAGGGGGTTTGGAAAATAGATGGATGGATGGTTGGATGGTGTTTCTAACTCCAAAGTGGTTAGTTCTGTGGAGCCTGGATTTTTTACAGTTGTGAGAATGTCTGCCTTGTTATGAGGAGCCCACACACACACAGAGTCACAGCAAACTTGGAAGATTTGGGACTATATTTAGCTCCGTCTCAAATCTCTGTGGCAGTTAGTTTTTTTCTTCCAAATAAAGCTAGAATCTCCATTTGAATAAAACCTTTAGCAAGGTGGGATAAAGACCTACCAGTACTTCCTTCTGGGGAGGTGTGCTTCCGTCTGCAGGAATACCTTCTGCGTTTGTAGTACAGTATTCCAAAGAACCAACAGCAAGCAGAACTTTTTAAGATCAGTTGTTTTTAGTGGTTCCCAGGACTCATTTTGTGACTAAGGGGTGAGTAGGGGGTGAGACTAAGGTGTGCGTGTATAGATAGATATAGATAGATATAGATAGATAAAGATATACACTGACCAAAAATATAAACGCAACACTTTTGTTATTGCTCCGATTTTTTATGGTATGAACTCAAAGATGTGAAACATTTTCCACATACACAAAATAACCAGTTCTCTGAAATATTGTTCACAAATCTGTCTAAATCTGTGATAGTGAGCACTTCTCATTTGCCAAGACAATCCATCCAACCTCGCAGGTGTGCCATATCAAGATGCTGATTAGACAGTATGATTATTGCACAGGTGTGCCTTAGACTGGCCACAAGAAAAGGCCACTCTGAAATCTTGATTGTCTAGGGAATTTGTTTAGGGCATGCAGTGTTTTTTTTGCCAATCTTTAGATTTACAATCTTAGGTCAATTTTACTTTATGAGCTGCAGACTTTTATTCATTTTTTTTATTATTTTAACTTGCAGCATTTTCTAAGCTTATTGTTAGCTACCATGGTTTTTCATAATTTCATAATCATACCTACATTTTCAAAAACTTCCACACTAACACATTTAATCTGAGCCTTTTGCATTTCCTACATTACTTATGCTCTTTGTAACAGAGGACTAAACAGTCAGACGAGGTCACTGTGGGGAAAAAGCTTTGTTTTCATCGAAGTCAACCCAAAATATATATATATATATATTTACTATGTATACTATGTTTATTAATGCAGCGGCCTGACATGTAGTGATGATAATGAGCTCTACTCGCATTAAAGTGGCAAAATTTTTCCTTATGAAATATAAATAATTTCATGCGTTGTATCAAAAAAATGTTGTCATTTAGGAGTCAAGAAGGTCATGTTTCATCATCAAGACTCATTAATGTCCCACTCTGGTCATCTTTTGATCAATTTTTCTATTTATTTGTTTTTTTGCCAAAGTCTAAAAACCTGTCATTTTCTATTAAATAGTTTCTGCAGAGTGGCAGGAGTTCATTAGAAATTTCCTTTTGATTTAAAGTTATGCTGTTGGTGCAGAGAAAGCCCGCCCCACTTCCCGACATCCTGCTAGCCTACAGCCCTTGACACCCCCAAACTAACATTTGTGGTACGTAAAAGATGGCGAGCAAAATCTAACCTTTCCACCTTTGTGCTAGAAGCCAGCTCAGACGAGGAAAACGAGGACGTACATGGATCTAGTCTTCTACAGGTGGATGCATCAGAATGGAGTGGAGCAAGGAGTTTGCAAGGAGTCTATTTTCTATGTAACAAATGTGAGCTTTTTCAAATTTAACATTTTTGGTCTGGTCCTTATTCACAATGATTTGAATAAAGAAATTCTCAGAAATACAATTATAAGCTTAATTTATAATGCCTTAGGAACATGTTAAAAATGCAAAAAACAAGCAAAATCTGACAAATGTTTAGAGATTTAGGCTTTATAATTACTGAGAGAGGGATTATGCAGAGACCTGACTTTCAAGCAACACGCTGTAGCCATAAATATTTTTTTTCGTGTCACATTTTTTCCTGTAAATTTCCTATTTCAAATCCGCTTGACGTTGAGCATATTTTATGCTTCATTGATATCTTTTACATCTCTGGCAACAGGAGATTTGAGGACGGATCCTTCGACTTTTCTTCCTAGAAAGTCATGGTCGGGAAGCAGCTGACATAACTAATTATGAGCAGATGGAGGTTCATATTTTCCTGTCCTGACATCAGATTAATCCTAAAAGACAAGAGTGTGGAGTTGCTACTCATCATCCTGAGATTAATGGGACAATAGGTTGCCGCCATACTGCTGCCACAGCTCTGTTAAACGTCAAACCGACTAACTAGCTGCTGCTTTTCTTCTCCCTCTGCAGCTGATCTCCAACACCTGACAGGTATTCTACTAATGACGGGATTCCGAAATAAGTTTCCACATAACTCCCAGTAATGAGGATGTGTAGCTGTAAATATGTAATCCCGTGTGTGCTGTGGATCATTTTCCTACCTCCATTTGAACTTTCTCTTGACACATGCCGCTTTCTCGCTGTTGTTCATCTCCAAGGCCTAACCTCTCTGCTAATCCTCATTATTCATCCGCCCTCAGCGACATTGCCTTTCTGGTGCTGCAGTCATCTTTTTTTTTCTTCTTTCCACCTTCCAACTTTGTGTCTGAAACATTAGGCAAATATCTACCATGTCGTAAAGTGTCCACTCTGAAACCAGAAGGTTGTGAGTTCAAATCCATGGCCAAGTCATTCCAAAGACTTTAAAAATGGGACCCAATGTCTCCCTGTTTGATACTCAGCATAAGGGATTTGGATTGGAAGGTTAAACCACCAAATGGTTCCTGAGCAAGCTTGTGTCTGCATCTTACTGCTCCCCCAGGGGATGAGTTAAATGCAGAGAACAAATCTCACACAACGAGGTGAGTGACAGCTAATGTGACTTCAACTTTAAATTACTTTAAATACAGCTTGGTTTACTATTAGAAACCTACTGAGTTTTGTCTTTTTGCCTCAGGTTTGGAGGTGAGCCCTCTCCTGTTTGGTTTGGCATTGGCCAAGAGGGCACAAACATGGATTTCAATATATTCTTTTTTTTTAAAAAGGGTTTGTGCTGTGAGCATGTTGTGGATGTGGGAGGAGTCTAAGGCTACGTTCACACTGCAGGCTGAAACGACCCAATTACGATTTTTTTGCCCCTATGCGACCTGTATCTTATCTTTTCATGACAGTCTGAACGTCACAGATCCGATCTTTTCAAATGCGACCCAGGCCACTTGGGGATGTGGTGCTGAATCAGATACGTATCCGATCTTTTGAAATGCGACCTATGTCTAAACAGCCAGGCCACATTTATCCGACCCGTTCGTCATTGATGCGCTACAAACGTCATAATTCTGCGTGGAAATAGGCGGGAACTAGAACTTAAACATCAACTATGGTGCACGATGCTGCTGAGACCAGTCAGTGGAAGGGAAGCGAGGTCACCGATTGGATTCATATTTGGGGTGACAGCTCTATTCAGGCCAAACTCCAGGGCTCTTATTGCAACTTGGCGGTTTTTGAAAAAATTTCCAACGAAATGGCTGAGCGTGGTGTTGAACCTTTCCAGGGATGACTTTTTTCCCTTTCCGACCGTGGTCAGAACTGCGGGGGACACCTTCTCCAGGGCCGAAGGCGGATCCTCCTTCTGGGTTCACTTCCCCGTTCGGACCCTCAGATTCTCCAGAGTGGGTTAATAAAGAGTCAATAGCATTTTTTCTGGGGGAAGCCTTCTTTTATTACCGTTCTCCTTCCTCCGCAACACACAACATGAATGCGCACCCCCAACACACTTCCGCTGCCCCCTTCACTCCCTCCTGCGCTGCACGCGCTCTCTCCTCTCTCTTACACACACGCGCGCGGCCCCAGCACATTCACATCTCCATTCCACAAAAGTGGGTCCAGACGATCCCGGCTCCAATGCCTTCTTAAAATGAGAAGATTGTTACTGTGCATTTGTGAAAATGAATGTAATAATGCAAAAAGAGCTCCACTGTTGACAACACTGTTGTTGACATCCATTGTTAATGTTAGCTACTTCCGCAAACAACAAGTGACGTCGGTCACCGTTGAGTACTCTTCTGCGCATGCAGGTCACTTCTGGGTCATTTCACGGTCACACAGGAGTTCACCAAAGTTCGCATGTAATTGGAATTGTGAACGGCTTTGCATAGAAATACTCGCATTTTTTCAAAAAATCGGATTTGAGCATTAAGCCCTGCAGTGTGAACGTAGCCTTAGTCAGTCCTAGTTTCTATTGTAGAAAGAGTAATAGGTGGATAGAAACTTCTAGAGAGGAAGAGGTTTTCTCTAGAAAGGATAGGATTAAAAGTGAGTGTGTAAATGATGGATTGAAGGGAGAATGGTGTGGTTATGGGGAGAAGAGGTAAAACAGGTGGAGAACTTTAACCATTCAACACCAGAGATATCTTCGGTGACACCTAAATAACACACACTTTTTGACATGCCATAACTCTTCAATCGTTGACATGACCGATGTGAATCAGCTGATTCTGATGCAGAGAAAAGCAGGTATGTGCTGAATGTCAGCGTCGATATGCAGCACAAAGCTGCAAATTCAGAATCTGCTGGAATTACGTTAATTATGTAAACGGTTGAAGAGTTACAGTAGTTGAAAGGTTGTTAAAGAATTCTTGTACTAAAATTCCAACTCCAATCATCTCTTAAACTATTTTTTATTTTTAACTATGCCATTTTCTTAAGCATAGTTGCTGTAGAGTAGCAGTAGTTCACTGGAAATTCACCTCTGAGTTGTGGGCGGGACCATTGATGTGGAAGAACCTCAGGTTGCTTTTACATCTTATATGTGACAAAGTTCCACAGACTGAGCTGCAGGTACTACCATCACCTCCATACCCACAATGTATTCTGTATATTTTGTGTCACACTGATGTAACTTCCAAAAAAATAAAAATAAAATAAAAAAAACTTGCATGTCTGCTGGATAAGACTGGTTTTTGGAAAGCATTGCAGGAAAACTCTGTTTATTTGACATTTGTATGTGTTCGTGCAGCTTCCTTCTCCTATAGCTTAAAAAAACAGTGGTAATGAGGGAGCCAAAGACTCTGTCCTTTCTGTGTTAACAGAAATCTGGCCATTACTGTCCTCCCTCCACTTGGCAGCTTGTCAGTAGAAGCCGAGGATGGAGAAACAGATGCTACTTTTTGTATTAGTTCCATTTCCTTGCAACTGCATCACAGGTTTTTCCTCTTCTGTGTTGGGTGTTTGTGTGTAGGGCAAATTGTCAATTTTTTTCACCCTGAAACCTCTTTTCATCACCCTCGTTCTGAGATTAAGCCTTCCAGCAGTGGGAAAATAAAGCACAAAAAGATGGCTGCTATGGATAACACCTTGAAGAATTGAGCGATTTTACCTAGCTTTGTCATTTTTCCATCTCATATACAGACTCTAGCAAGAAGGCTTGAATTTTCTCAACTGCACTTAAACTACAGAAAAAAAAAATAATTGGAGCAAAGATCGTGGTCATGAATCATACAAATAGTACAAACACACAATTGTGTTTTATTTTCCACAGATATGAGGATTTACATTCTGCCAAAAGTCATGGTAACACTCAGCCTTCGTTAAAATGAAATATAATGCAAAACATAAGAAAAATTGAATGGTTTCAAGAGTCAACAACAGGAGAACCACTGACCTGACAGATTACAATTACTAACTCAGCCTTTTACAACATCCTTTGCTAAATAATACAAATCTTTTTGGCTGTAATGAATTTGCTTTTAGGACTTATTATGACTTTTGTTATGGCTGCCACACCCCTGACCAAATGGCTGTAACCCTTTTAGCAAGGAACGTCTTTATTTTTGTTTCCCATTCTGATTGAGTCACTTATTACATTTGTTTTTCAGACATTTTTTGTATTTAATTGGAAGCTTCATGCAAAAGGCAGGCTTTTGTTTGTTTCGGTTGACTCTTGTTTATTCAACCCTTTAACACTTTAACATGTTAAAATGTTGCCGGTGACACTTAAATAACACATGGTCTTTGACATACCGAAGGTCTTCAATCATTTCCCTGATCAACATGACTTGGTTTATTCTGACGTGGAGAAAAACAAGTTTTCCTTTTGGCTTTGCACGCATATGCAACACAATGCTAACCTAAACAGCACAAAGCCGCTTTTCTCCACAATATAATCAGTAGATTAATGTTAATTTTTTAAACATTTCACTACGTTATGCGTTGCATATCAGTGCTTTAGAATCCGCTGGAATTGCATCAATTAGTCAACTGTATTGAGTCCTGCATCAAGTCCTTGGGTCCTGTTTCGAGTCCCAGAGTCCTGTACGGAATCCTTCATTTAATCCTTGACTCTTTTTGTAAATCTTGAATCTTTTATTGAGTCCGGTATCAAGTCCTTGAGTCTTGTATTCATTCCTGTGTCTTCTCTATGAATCCTGTGTTAAGTCACTGGGTGCTGTTTCAAGCCCCTGAGTCTTGTATTGAGTCCTTTAGTCCAGTTTTGAGCCCTTGAGTCCTATATCAAGACCTTGGTTCTTGTATCAAGTCTCTAAGTCTTGTATTGAGTTCTGAATCAAGCACTGTTAGACTTAACCTATCCACTTTATGATAACAAGCTGGCGACACTGTTGCCAGCGTCATACCATGACACAGGGTTAGCGGAGACGTACCCCTCACCGTTGCTCTTTGATCTGAATGATTCTGTATGATTTATTGATTTATTGTTGTAAAACACTGCATCATGGTAACTCGCGGCAGAACCCTCTGACATATCTTACTGACAACACTGTTGTCAGTAAGACACCATGATCGATTAACCCTTGTGCTATCCTATAACCCCACCCTCATTAACCTGTTCTCCCTACCATGACAAAGGTGGATAAAGGTGGAAAGATTTCATGTAATCAATGGACACCATTGAAGATAACAAATCATTGAAGAAAAAAGGTTCAACACACTGTCTAGATGACCCAACTCCCAATGTTAAAGTGCCCAGGATAGCACGAGGGTTACTATGTGTAGTCCTGTTTGTTTACGGTACATCATCGCAAGCTCACTTTGACATACTGTACTTGGCTGCAACAATTCAATTCAATTCAATATTATTTGTATAGCCCAAAATCACAACAACAGTCGTCTCGATGGGCTTCGAAGTAAAACATGAAATCAAAAGGATCATGAATACAAAGAGTTCAATAGAAAAATACTAAAATGAACTAACAAACTGACTAAGCTATACTGGCATCCCTGCCCTTAGACCCCCCTTCGCTGTTTGCAACAAATTTCCCGGTAACGAACTCACTTTTGGTACGGCAAATATCCATCTTTTCAGAGGGGACCATGTTCCCGGGGGAACTTATTTATCTATCAACACTCACTAGCTATTTCACTGAGTTATGAGTTAACGGTAACATACTGCACTCAAAATGAATTGTCCAAAAATTGACTTAAGAAAAATGGACACAAACGCATACACGCAAGCACACATGCAGGCACATAAACGTTTATGTATAAGCATTATAAAAAAAATCAAGATGGAAACAAGATCCTATGGATGTTAATTTTCTTTTCATTTGATTTCTCTCTTTCTTTCCATTTAAAGAAAAATGCCACAATAGATCAAACTCTCTGAGGGGGAGCCCCTTCCAGCTTCTTTTGCTTCATCCTGGAGAAAGAAAGAAAGAAAATTCTCATCTTTTCTTCTTTAAACTTACATTAAACCAACTTAATTTAGTTTAGAAAACTCACATTATCCATTTATGGAAGGATATAGACATATTTCATCAATAACTCCTGCATTGTGATGCATCCGAGGTGCACTTTGACCTTTATTTGACATTTTTTAGCGGAGCATTGCGCAACTGCTGTTTCCAGAAATATGGCACCACAATTCTCAGAAGACTGAGCTATTTTAGCTTTATATGGATTATTAGTCAGAGCAGCATGTACATAGAAAAAGAAAAGATAATATGTTAAACAGCCAAAGTTGTTTAAATAAGAAGAAGTCACTGTTTCTGTTGTGTTCGTGGAGGAGGAGGGCTCAGAAGAGGGATGCTCGACAATCAAAAGCATGAAAAGAAACCTTTTCTTTTAGATCACGATGGAACACGGAGAGGCTATCTGCACAACTGGGACAAACTATTACCAGCCTGAAGACAGTCTGAACACTTTTAAATCCACACAAATTACTAAAAAGAACCAAAATAATCACATAGAGAGACAACTGTGTGATTAAAATCAATAAAAAGCTGAATAAAAATTGTGTTAACATGTTCTTGAGGCATTTTTCACATGGTGGATGACATATATTAAGAAAATTGAGCTTAACATTGCATTTCTAAGCATTTAAATCATTGTGAAGCAGGAAAAAAATGCTGTTTAAAATTTGTATTTGTGACGTAGAAAATACGCTGAGCAGGCCACATGCTATCTGCTCCATTCCGATGCATCCCCTTGCAGACAAATACAGTGGCTCAGGCGGTTGAGCAGGTCGTCCAATGATCGAAAGGTCAGCGGTTCGATCCCTGCTCCCCCCAGCCAACTGCCGTTGTGTCCTTAGGCAAGACACCCTCCTTGCAGCTGTGTGAATGTGTTTGAATGATCCCGGTGATGGTCAGAGGGGCCGTAGGCGTGAACTGGCAGTCTTCTGTCGGTGGCTACAACAGTAGATACCGAATGAATAATGTATGTGCTTTGAGTGTCTGGAAAAGCGCAGATAAATCCTTATAATTATTATTATACGTTTTCTTTGTCTGATCTGGTATCTGACCCAAAACTGTACGGCTGGATAGCTCCAATACTGCTCGCCGTTTTTGTTGTAATGTTAGGTCGGGGGTGTGGTTAGGGGCTGGCAGGAGAGCGTGTAAACTGAGAGCTTCCAATTATTGGTGACAGAAAATGGGGGCGGGGTTGCTCTGCACCAAAGGTCCTGCCTACAACTCAAATATTTAATGAACTACTGCCACTCTACAGAAACTATGTCCTAGAAAACGGCATCATCATAGTTTAAAGACCACTGGGAATGCTTTTTTATAATATAATCAAATGATGGTTGGAGTGCTACTTTAAAAGAAAACACTAGCACAAATATCAGAGCACAGTCCATAAAATGACAATAGAAACAAAAGTTACAAAAGTACAATTTTTAAAACTGCTTTTTACAACTGTTTACACGAGCTAAACAGCTCACAAACACAAGGACAGATTTCTACTGGATAGTATGAAACTGTAAGCAAAATGGGAGGTTAGCCAATTTCACCCGCTGTTGTCTGCCATCGGTTCACAGCCTTTAAACTTCTCCAGCTGATCAGCCCAGCACCATTAGCTGGCCTCTATCATCTGATCCTTAATCAGCTGACAGCAATCCGCAGGTTGGAAGAGGGACAGCTCTAGAAGAGAAAGGAAATCAAAACAAGTACACAAAAAAAGCAGAAAAAAACACATGGCTCAAATGCCGTAACAAGGTTTCCACGTGCTTGCAGCCTTCTGATTGCCAGAACCTGCCCATTTAAGCAGAGTTCTGTTTTCGCCTAAGGTTCTCAAGAGTTGTAACTTAATCCCCTCATACCTGTTTGTGACCTGATTCAGATTCACAGTTTCTGACAGTAACTCTGTAGCCGGAACAGGGTCAATTTCCACTGGGTTTGAATTTGGACAATGAGAAGTTTGATGAAGAGACCTTCCTAACTAATGTGGTTGATCAATTTTGTCCCTTATTCCCTGATTTTCATGGACATGGACAAAATAGTAAATGATCAGAGATTCACCTGCAACTAAATAAACCTGTAAATTCATGATTTAAGAGTCAATTCCTGCTTCCTTTGTGAGTTTTCTCACTTCCTCAATGAGGCAAATGTTGTTAAGCTCTTATTTTAATCTATCAGCTAACTGGAGGATTATGTTGATCTTACTTAAACTCAAACAGCCAAGTTTTTACTCACTTGCATCCTCACTGTCCCTTGAGGGTTGAGATTTTTAATATTGTAATACATTCATAAAAACAAACAATGTCTGCAGTAAAGGTTGTGTGGACAGAAAAAAAAAGTGAAAATATTGTCAGACGTTTCAGCAAAAGCAGAAGCAAAAGTTGACTTCCCATAATTCCTTTCAATGATTTTCAAGGTGCTCGGGTTACCATGAAAATATAATTTTAATATTATTTTAGAGGTGATGTGAGAAGCATCTTTATATTTGGCATGGCAATTAGGAGATCGTATTTAAGTTTAAATTCCTGCAGTGTGCTAGCTTTACTGCTTGGGGTTCTTAAACTTGAAAGAAATGTTCAGTCACAGAGGCTGTCAGGGATGTTGCAGGTAATAGAAATGGGATTTCTCTGTGGAAATAAGCTCCATATATGATATGAAGCGTGGTGAAGCTGTACACAAGCATGCTGTCCCAATCCCAGTTTAATAAAAAACAAATGTGATCTTTAAAAGTATTTAAAGTCAGTAATCTTTCTACCTATCTTTTTTAAGGTGTGAAAAATTAGTGTGGATGAATAAACTAATTTAAAATGCACTTCCTTTATATTAAAAAAATGAAAATAGAAGATAACTTTTATAAATTAAACTGTTTCAGGTATGAAATATAATAATGAATTACAATTTGGATGAATTAATAAAAACTGATTTTGCAAAACTTTCTTTTTTATAAACTACATGTTTTTTTCCACACGGAATTATTGTATAAAACAAAGACAAAAAAAAACACTTTAAAATAAATTAAGCAATTTGGTACAAACTTTGCCCCTTACTGTTGCAGTTACTAACTACCTCTGCTGTCTTATAACAGATGTTCCAGTGTTGTGGGGTTTTTGATTGTCTTTTTTTGTACTTTGTGTCCCCTTATGTATGAGAAGTGCTATATAAATATTGATTTGACTTGATTTCATTTGATTTGTTTTTTTATGTTTTCTCAGACTCATGATAACGATGATTGCTTGTGTTCTGCTGGAGATGTCTTCCTAGTGATGCATTTAAAATTAAGCCGATGAATGTTTGATGTGACCTGCTGGTCACAAATATATGCCACTATTATAATACCATTATGACAATCTAGCCTCACTGGAATTATTTGGATTATAATAATCTAGCATGTTTGGATAGAACTGGGTTATAACGATCCCAATCATTTAACTGGACTGTTTTTAATTCTTTTAGAGGAGCTCCTTTCAACAGCCTTAATTGTGAATTAGGGATTTATACATAACCTGAACTGATATAAATTTGATAATGTAAAAAAGACAGTACAGAGATTTTGATCTGATTAATGTTGGCTCTTGTTGCCCGTCAAAGAAAAACTGTGTACTGGTTGAGGTATCACCAAAAAGAATCTAAATATTTGTAAGAATTTCCAAATTCCTTGAGTAAATCCTATGATTGTCCCCACCTCTCATTCCAAATAGGAAGTACCCGCTGGGTGTAAGAAGCCCCATTGAAAAATCCCATTGAGTTCTGTAGAGAAATAAACAGCTAATACCAAGTCATTCTATTTGTTAGAATAACTGTTCTTTCTTTTATACCTTGAATACCTTAAATAACTTTAACTGTAGTTCAAGTTATTTAAGTTATAAACTGCCCAATCAGATGCCTCAATTAAAGTATATATCCCTTTAGGGCCACGGGTTTGCCAGAACCTGACTCGGCTAATGTTAGGTGAAGGCAGGGTACACCCTGGACAGGTCGCCCGTCTGGTGCAGTGAACTTATTAATCCTTTATTTTCCCCAAGATTCTTTCTGATCAACTACATTTTTAAAATTAAATGTATGAAGCTAATATTTACATTGTGTTTTGGGGAAAAGTTAATGGTATCAAACATCTTTTCTCAAAGGTACAACTTTAGGTTGACATTTTTTCCATCTTGTTAGTGACAAGAATCTAAAGGGCCACATCGATGAGTGCTTTCAATACCCTCAACCTTTTGAGTCGGGTGGCTCTAATATTCAAGCAGCATTTCGATGAGGGAATACCTGAGGGTAAACTACAGAAATAGAGCATCCCAGATGTTTTCCCGCCCCTCTCCCCGCATCCCATCCCTCTTTTCTTACCCGCTGTTTTGACAAAGTCACCAGCCATCACTGATCGTTTGTGAAGTTTGTGTGTGAACACCGAGTGCCTGTCCTTTTGGTGCCCATGTGTCCACCAGGTGACACATCACATCCTGTCACCACGGTGACTCTGAAACAGGAACATGAGTTCCTGTACACGCTCACATGCCAACAAACCCAAAAATCTGCAGTTACTGTCAGAAAAATGTCTCAAAAGCCCGAGGATAATGTCAAAACAAGAATATGTAAGATGTTTACTTACACCAGGAGATGCAAACGTGTGCCTGCAGAGGTGCTCCTAAACGCCTTATTTTCAAAAAGCGCCTTATAATCCAAACTGTCTTATATATGGATTAATTCTGGGTGTGTTTACTGATGTGAAAACAATTTTTAGAGGTATATGGCACTCTGTCTAAATGTCAGTCTATTTTTTTTTTACGATTTGCAAACCAGGTTGGGTGTTGATGGATACGGTAATTCGGCCAATATGTGGCGGTGTTGGACTGTGTTTTTTTACGTCTTAATAACAAGCGTAGTCACAGTAATGTTCGTTTTTAGTGGCATCCAAAGGTTGGGAGATACAGGTATTGTTAACGTGGCTAACACTTCTAACTTGGCTAACGTGTAGCGTGTTTCAAACATGTTCAAGAGTTACTGTGAACGCAGTTATCCCTTGTGCTATCCTAGGCACTTTAACATTGGGAGTTGGGTTATCTAGACCCACTAGACAGTGCTCTGAACCTTTTTTCTTCAATGATTTGTGATCTTCACTGGTCTCCATGGATTACATGAAATCTTTCCACCTGTATCCACCTTTGTCATGGTAGGGAAAACACCTCAATGTAAGGGTGGGGTCATCTAAGATAGCACAATAGATACTGAAGTCTGACTGACGGACTAATCTCTGACTCTTTTTTTCTCGCATAATGTGCCTTATAGTTCAGTGTGTCATATATATATGACATTATTTTGAAACTAAAACATGTATTGGAGCACACCCTATGATCCAGTGTGCCCAACAGTAGGTAAAATATGGTATTTTCAGAAAATGAAACTATATTAAATATTTCTGAAAAACCTTTTTTTCTTATTAAAAAGAGAAGGTTACAGTTAATAACTTGAAGAATTTTGGAAGTGCTTGTTGGAATTGTCTCTGGTTTAACTGCAATATGAGTGCTGGTGCAACAATCAAGTGAAGAAAGGTCACATCACTGTAGGGAATGAGTTCCTGTCCCCGGTGCTCCACTTGAGCTTTTCCGGAGCTGCGGTTTTGTCGTAGTGTGAGCTAGTGGCCCTGCAGGCTGACTTAAATAGCTCGGTGTGAGTCTGCAGAGTCAGAATCATCCTCAAGACCCGCAGCAGTAAGTCACCTAGACTTTAATTAGCTTATCTTTGAAAGCAGCCTATAAAATTACGTGTCTTTGGATAATATGAGCTTTAAATCCAGTGAGTCAGACAAGACATTGTGGATTTAGTCAATGTAGCGGATTATGTATCATATGTGATTATTATTTTTTCATCAAAACCGTGGAAATAGGCAGGGAAGAAGTTTGTGTGAAAATGAAAAAAAAAAGCTAAAATTGTCACTTTATAACAGGTTGATGGGATCTGCAGCTGACAGCATTTGCTCAGGGGTTGAGCTTGAAGCAACACGCACACCTCCGATTCAGAGGAACACTTGAACACTGCGAGGGGGGAACCAAATATATGGTTCAGCGTTTCTCGCTCACAAGAACAGCACAGTAATCAATTCCGTTTAGTACAAGTCCAATGCACTTAAACCTCCCGCGTGAATAACCAGAGGCTGCAGAGAAGAGGTGCTTGATCAATATAGCAATTCATTCAAACCCTTACTTTCTCGTATGCGGTTTCAACAGCAGTTAAAAAACTTAAAAAGTTCAATGTTACATGATTTAAATTTAACGAAGAGAATGGAAATGATTGTACCCCCACTAAAGTTATAAATTAGCTGGGAACTTGGCTATATTCTAAAACATTTCAAGAACTAGCTAAACTCAATTATTAAGTGCATTTATTTAGTTGTTTTAATGTTTTTTGATCTGGTGTTACTTGAGTAAATGACTAACGCCTTTTGCTTTACGTTTTTTTGTATGCTCGCTTAAGAATTGTAGCGTCAACACTGCTGACTTCGCGGTCCTGTTATTTTAATAGGGCTGACCCTCCAACGGAGAAGGAGACAAGAGGAGGAACATCCACAGCATCATCTGCTGCCTTTGTCAAGCCGGACAGCAAAAGCCGGAGCACAGCCGGAATTACCGTTTCTTGTTTTCAACATAAAAGTACATTTCCAGTGAACCCTTTCATAGTGAGTATGGATTCACAAAACTGTAGACCCATCGTAGGTTTGACGGCATACCTCCTGCTTATTATTTTAAATTGATTGTGAATACTTAATATGAATGGGACACAGGCGCACGGTGGACATTTGCTGTTAAGTTGCGTCTTATTTTGAAAACGTGTCGGAAGAAGCTCTCGTTTCGACAGCCTAGGCGCGCGCCTTCCAGCTCCCGAGCTCTCACAAGCACCAGATTGCCACGGGGAGCACTCCGACTCACGGCGCCTGTTTTACGGTCTCGAAACGTCGCCTTTCGGTCAAGGCAACTCTAAATGGGCGTTTTTACCCTTCTGACACTGTCCTCGTCGCCAGGATATTTTCGGAAGCCGCGAAATGAAGCGCATGAATGTGAGCAACAAGAAGTATCCTGTTGTTTCTCCATCACTAGTCAAGTGCTCTCAGTCTCTGTGGATTCCCATCCACTGTGGTTTGACTCGAGTGCTTTGAGTCATTTGTGTTGTTGCAGACTCCCCAACTTTTCTCTAGCCGCCTTTTTTGTCGTCTCTTTTGAGGTTTTCCGTCTCTGAAACAAATATTTCAAGATACACACCAACTCCGGAAAACCAGGGACTTGGCATCTGCTCCCCGGCGGAATAACCTTTGTTAGCGGTTATTCGCCCTCCCAAGCATCTTCTCAGGGGTGGGAACTCGGCGGATGCTTGCCTTGCTCGTTTGTTCCGAGTTTTGTTCCGTCTGGTTCTGTTTGTCTGTGTGTCCCACAGTGGCATGATGAAAATTCTTTAGGGACATGTATTCACATTACGCATGCACCGTGACGGCAGTAGGCTGTGCGTATCATCATATTATTACATTCAAACTGCATTAACATTGTGTTTTATTCCGGATTTTTTTTTTTTTTTGCCAGGACAGGTGCGTTATTTAGTCTATGACAGGTTTCACATTGAATTGTGGGTTAACGCTCTTTTTAACTCAAAAAAGAGACGGCACGTGCCTTTTTTTTCTTTTTAATTTTCTAAGTTAGTATGTCAAAAGCAAAAAGCTTCTGGAATGTGCCGCGGGGGGGGGGGGGGGGGGGGGGTCAGGAGGCACGTGCGCGTCTAACTTGACCCTCTCTGTGAATGCACGCGCGCAGCCACGCTGGAAGTCGCCTCCCATGTGGCCGTCGGGAGTGGGGAGCAGGCAGCCATGCCCTCGGGAGTCGGCGCTGCGCAGAGCGGCCATCGGCGGAAACATCAACGCCCTGCCGCCGCACCACGTCCCCTCCGGCCGCAGCGTGCGGGTCTTCATCTGCGCCAACCCCGACGGTAAAACCTGATCACACCTTCATCTTTATTTATTATTTCAGGGGTGAAGCAGTGGGGATTTCCCTACATATCTAGTCAATTCTATCTATCTATCTATCTATCTATCTATCTATCTATCTATCTATCTATCTATCTATCTATCTATCTATCTATCTATCTATCTATCTATCTATCTATCTATCTATCTATCTATCTATCTATCTATCTATCTATCTATCTATCTATCTATCTATCTATCTATCTATCTAATCACAGCTTTATCTATCTATCTAATCACAGCTGTTCACACACACACCCTTAAAAAAAAAAAAAACTACATAGTGCCCTGAATTGTAAAAGCAAATTGGACACCATGCACACTACTTTTCTTTTTTTTTTAAAGGCGGATATGATGTCATCGATTTCACAAAGTTAAAATCTAATTGAAATGAGCGTTTTGCGATGCTTATTTAAGAATGTACTGTATTCTGAAGATAAAAACATTTAGGATTTATTTGAAAAAAATACATTTTTTTGGCAAATATTGTTCCGACGAAATGCATTGTGGTCTATAGTCGCAGATCTAGTGAGCATTGATGCACACTGGTTTTTCGCAGAGACTTCTGGGAAATTTCCAGGACACTCAATTTTGGTATTGTAGATTCTGACAACATAACAAAATGGCAAACGCACTACATAGTGTGCTATAGAGGGGTTAGGGTGGGAAGTCGGACATACACAGTAATTCTGGTGTTCTTACTGTAACATGTTCTTGTGGCGTTTTCTTGTTGATGATGGAGGACAAATACCACATTTTAAGTATATGTCATGTTTTTTATTTTTATTTTTTGCACAGTTTGCCAGGGATGTGACTTAGATGTGATTTTTAACCCTTGATCTATCTTAGATGACCCCACCCTTACATTGATGTGTTATTCCTACCACTTATATAAAAAAAGAGAAGAAGATAAGCTTAAAATTGCATTTCTGAGTATTTCTGTATTCAAATCGTTGTGAATAAGGAGAGCAAAAAATGCTATTTGAAAGAGATCGTATTTGTGATGCAGAAAATATGCTGGGGGGCCACAAGCTCTTAACTAGACGTCTACATCCTTGATTGTTTTCGTTTTCCTGCTAGCGCCTGGCTCAAACCTGTACCGCTGAAAAATTCCAATATTGCCCAACATTGTTGTTGCACAGGTGGGGGTTGTGAGAGGCTGTAAGCTGGCGGGAGAAAGTGTAAACAGAGAGCTCTCAGTAATGAGCAGGGGAAGGGGTTGCTCCAAAACAGCCACTAAACAGAGGGATGATGGAAAGGGAGAGAGCTTACCATACACCAACAGTCCTGCGCACAAATTTCTAATGAACTACTGCAGAGACTACGTCCTAGAAAATTTTAGTTTTTTTTTTTTTCATTTTTGGCTAAAAACTGCTTCATTAAAATTAGAAGACCACTGGAAACACTTTTACAATGGATCAAAAGATGATTGGAGTGGGACTTTAAGAGGACTTAGTCAGAAATTGACTGGACTATACCACCTGTAGCTGCAGCAAGAAATTCTGATACAAAACCATCATACTGATTCACCACAACTGGAGACATTTGGGTAAGAAGCAAAAGAGATAACTGAGAGTAAACTGTTGTCCTCATAAAGATAGATGAGGTCATGCTCTTGTTTTGAAAGCCATTAAAAGATCAGCACGTCCAAATCCCATTTTTACATCCGTTTTAGTTGCTGTTTTCTAAAACTTTTAACTTGCTAATGTTACTAAACCAAGTCTCGTATGTTGGTAAAATGAAAACAAAATATTCAGAAAAGCAGATTTTATTTTCTGTAAAACTTACCCCAGCTCCGCTGTTTTCTTCACCTTTATGCTCTGGTTCAGTGCAGAAAGGTTTAGGTTAAAATTAACTCAGCTTTTCATACTTTACAGCCAACCAAGCATGTATTTATAACATAGAAAAATACTTACTTTCCTCTTTTTGAGCCCTTTGATTGAACTTAACAATCTTCCCCTTTTTATAGTTTCTTAAAATAAAAGTACAGAATGGAAGTGCTTTTAAATTGAAAATCATGTTTTATTGCTTTCTTGAAAATGGAAGGTGTTATGTGGGTTTGAATGGATATTTTATTGATAATACTAAAGCATTTGGGGTTTTCTGTGGCGCCCCCTAAAGGGAGCAGCCAAAAGGTAAAGTAGTGGTCAGAACCTGTTGCTCACCTCTCTTTAATATGGCATATTTGCATGTAAAGATCAAGAAGAAAAAGAGTTGGGACTAAGGAGGGAATTCAGTGATTGTAAAGTTTGAAAAATATGATTTCAGATCAAGGCTGGAAACCGTTAGAACATTGGATGCTCATTCAGAACTCCATCAGACCTCAAACTGAAAGAAATTCTGTCGCCAGCCACGGCTTTTCACGCCACTTACAAGTCAAACTCCAACGTGTAACACAAAAAGACAAAAGTAGGAAATGTCTCAGGGCTTGAGCTCATTTGAGACGGAGAGGTGGAAAACTCTTTCAGTGGCGTGATGAATCAGAATGTGAAATTCATTTTGAAAAGCATGTAAACCAGGGCAATGAGGAATGGAACCAACCAGCTGGTGTGAGCTGCCATCTTTGCTGTTTGAAAGGAAATGTTCCAGATTTTTTTTAGAATGGAAAAGACAGACTTGCAATAAGGTCACACAACTCCATTTTTTCAAATCTATACCTTTTTTTTCTATCATCTTATCTCATCTGCTTAAAAAAATCATCTGTTTAGGTTTTTGCAAAGCTAACATTTTGTCTTGTTGGTAATAAATGTGGAAGCTAAACTAAAAGAAAGGTTAAAAGGTTTTTTAAATTTGCTTTTGCCATGAACATATAATGTAACTACAGAGGACGAGATGGGAAATTACTTGATTTTAGGACTCTACAATCCGTCCGATACTTAACTTTAGGGCATCAGCATTCTCACCTCACAGCAATAAGGCTTGGGTTCGAATCCTGGTTGGGTCTATTCAGTGTGGAGTTTGCAGGTCCTCGTCATGCATGTGCGGGTTTTCTCTGGTAACTCTTTCCATGGTTCAATAACAAGAGTCAGAAATTGATTCATAGGTCTGAATGTGAGTTTTTGTGAGGCTCTGTGACACACTGGTGACCTGTTTAGGTTATATCTCGCCTTCACCCAAATGTAGCCGGGATAGGCTCCAGCAACCATGTAACCCTGACAGGGATGAGGTAGGTTTGCAAAATGGTTGGATGGTTTTACCCCAACATCTATTAGAGGGGAATAGCTTGTTGGATGCTTACCTCCAGCATTTTCACATCTTGTCCTAGTGATGTGAATGAATTACCAAACGTTCTCGCTCAGCTTCCCCGTGAACCGCCACCTTAACGTGGTGGGGGAGTTTGAGAGCTCGGGTGATCCCAGGAGCTAAGCTGTCTGGGGCTTAAGCCCCTGGTAGGGTCTCCCATGGCAGACAGGTCCTGGGTGACGAGCCAGACAAAGAGCGGTTCAGAAACCCCTGATGAAAAGAAACAACGAGGACCCGATTACGTCGCCCGGATTGGCGTCACCGGGGCCCCACTCTGGAGCCAGGCCCAGGGTCGGGGCTCGGAGGCGAGCGCCTGGTGGCCGGGGCTCTTCCCACGGGTCCCGGTCGGGCACAGCCCGAAGGAGCGACGTGGGACCACTCTCCCATGGGCCCACCACCCGTAGGAGACCTCAAAAGGGGCCGGTGCAATGTGGTTTGGGTGGCAGTCGAGGGCGGGTGCCTCGGCGGCCCAAACCCCGATCATGGAACCTGGCTTTTGGGACATGGAATGTCACCTCTCTGGGAGGGAAGGAGCCTGAGCTGGTGCGAGAGGTTGAGAGATACCGTCTAGATATAGTCGGGCTCACCTCCACACATAGCCTGGGCTCTGAAACTCAGTCCTTAGAGAGGGGTTGGACTCTCTACCACTCTGGAGTTGCCCAAGGTGAGAGGCGGCGGGCTGGCGTAGGCTTACTCGTGAGCCCCCAACTCAGCCGCCGAGTGTTGGAGTTCACCCCGGTGGACGAGAGGGTCATGTCCCTCCGCCTCCGGGTGGGGGACAGGTCTCTAACTGTGGTTTCGGCTTACGGGACGAACAGCAGTTCGGAGTACCAGGCCTTCTTGGTGTCTCTCGAAGGGGTACTGGAAAGTGCCCCAACGGGGGACTCCATTGTCTTCCTGGGGGACTTCAATGCCCACGTGGGCAATGACAGTGGCACCTGGAGGGGTGCGATTGGTAGGAACGCCCCCCCTGATCTGAACCCGAGTGGTGTTTTGTTATTGGACTTCTGTGCTCGTCATAGTTTGTCCATAACGAACACCATGTTCGAGCACAAGGGTGTCCATCAGTACACCTGGCATCAGGACGCCCTAGGCAGGAGGTCAATGATCGACTTTGTAGTTGTTTCAGGTGACCTTCGGCCCTGTGTCTTGGACACTCGGGTGAAGAGAGGGGCGGAGCTGTCCACCGATCACTACCTGGTGGTGAGTTGGATTCGCTGGCGGGGAAGGAGGCCGGAAAGACTTGGAAGACCCAAACGTACTGTGAGGGTCTGCTGGGAACGTCTGGCTGAGCCCTCCGTCAGGGAAGTCTTTAACTCCCACATCCGGGAGAACTTCAAACAGGTACCGGGGGAGGTTGGGGACATTGAGTCCGAGTGGACCATGTTTTCCACCTCTATTGTCTCTGCTGCTGCTCGGAGCTGTGGTCGCAAGGTCTCTGGTGCCTGTCGCGGCGGTAACCCCAGAACCCGGTGGTGGACACCGGAAGTAAGGGATGCCGTCAAGCTGAAGAAGGAGTCCTACCAGGCCTGGCTGGCCTGCGGGACTCCAGAGGCAGCTGACAGGTACCGGCAGTCTAAGCGAGCTGCGGCCCGGACTGTTGCGGAGGCGAAAACTCGGTCCTGGGAGGAGTTCGGTGAGGCCATGGAGAAGGACTATCGGTTGGCCTCGAAGAAATTCTGGCAAACCATCCGACGACTCAGGAGGGGAAAGCAGTTCTCCACAGGCACCGTTTTCGGTGCAGGTGGGGGGCTGTTGACTTCGACTGGGGACATTGTCGGGCGGTGGAAGGAGTACTTCGAGGATCTCCTCAATCCCACTGACACGCCTTCTTTTGAAGAAGTGGAGAGTGAGGATTTTGGGGTGGGGCTGTCCATTACCCGGGCTGAAGTCACTGAGGTAGTCAACGAGCTCCTCGGTGGCAAGGCCCCGGGGGTGGATGAAGTCCGCCCTGAGCACCTCAAGTCTCTGGATGCTGTGGGAGTGTCTTGGCTGACACGTCTCTGCAGCATCGCGTGGCGGTCGGGAACCGTACCACTGGACTGGCAGACAGGGGTGGTGGTTCCCCTCTTTAAGAAGGGGGACCGGAGGGTGTGTTCCAACTACCGGGGAATTACACTCCTCAGCCTCCCTGGGAAAGTCTATGCCAGGGTACTGGAGAGGAGAGTCCGTCCGATAGTCGAACCTCGGATTCAGGAACAACAGTGCGGTTTCCGTCCTGGTCGTGGAACAGTGGACCAGCTCTACACCCTATCTAGGGTGCTGGAGGGTTTGTGGGAGTTCGCCCATCCAGTCCATATGTGTTTTGTGGATTTGGAGAAGGCGTTCGACCGCGTCCCCCGTGGCATCCTGTGGGGGGTGCTCTGGGAGTATGGGGTCCGGGGAGCCTTACTGAGGGCTGTCCGGTCTCTGTATGACCGGAGTTGGAACTTGGTCCGCATAGCCGGCAGTAAGTCAGACCTGTTCCCGGTCCACGTTGGACTCCGGCAGGGCTGCCCTCTATCACCGGTTCTGTTCATAGTTTTTATGGACAGAATTTCTAGGCGCAGCCAGGGGCCGGAAGGGATCTGGTTTGGGGACCACAGGATTTCCTCTCTGCTTTTTGCAGATGATGTTGTCCTGTTGGCTTCATCGAACCGGGACCTCCAGCGTGCATTGGGGCGGTTTGCGGCCGAGTGTGAAGCGGCTGGGATGAGGGTCAGCACCGCTAAATCTGAGGCCATGGTCCTTGACCGGAGAAAGGTAGTTTGCCATCTCTCGGTCGGTGGAGTGTCCTTGCCCCAGGTGGAGGAGTTTAAATATCTTGGGGTCTTGTTCACGAGTGAGGGAAAATCGGAGCGTGAGATTGACAGGCGGATCGGAGCAGCGTCCGTAGTTATGCGGTCGCTCTATCGGTCCGTCGTGGTGAAGAGAGAGCTGAGCCGAAAAGCAAAGCTCTCAATTTACCGGTCGATCTACGTTCCAGTACTCACCTATGGTCATGAGCTATGGGTCATGACCGAAAGAACCAGGTCCCGAATACAAGCGGCTGAAATGAGCTTCCTCCGCAGGGTGGCTGGGCGCTCCCTTAGAGATAGGGTGAGAAGCTCGGTCACCCGCGGAGAGCTCGGAGTAGAACCGCTTCTCCTCCACATCGAAAGGAGCCAGTTGAGGTGGCTCGGGCATCTAGTTCGGATGCCTCCTGGACGCCTCCCTGGAGAGGTGTTCCGGGCATGTCCCACTGGGCGGAGGCCCCGGGGAAGACCCAGGACACGCTGGAGAGACTACGTCTCTCGGCTGGCCTGGGAACGTCTCGGGGTCCCCCCAGAGGAGCTGGAGGAAGTGGCTGGGGTGAGGGAAGTCTGGGCATCTCTGCTCAGTCTGCTGCCCCCGCGACCCGGTCCCGGATAAGCGGAGGAAGATGGATGGATGGAGATGGATGGATGGATCTCGCTCAGCTGATTTCAAATAGGAATCCATTACAATCCTCTTTGTCTGTACTTTGGTGTCTAACTCATTGAATGTAGTTGGTTCCAAGAAGTGAAAATCCCGTAGACTTTTATTTAGAAAAAATCGCTTTTACTCTGTCAATACATTTGTCAGAATCACCATTCTTGCTCTGATACCGTGTTTATCAATCTCTTCTCATGATAGTTTTTCTGTAGTGCAAGTTATAAAAATCAGATCCCTCAATAAAAGCAAGTGGTCTCACATTGAACGTTCAAAACGTCTGACCAATTCTCCCAGGCTCACTTGTAAGTGGTGGGGGTGTGGCCTTCCAACAAGCTTATTCCTGATTGGTGAGAGCAGTTGCTATAGAAATGTTGACTCAGAACAATCACTCCTTGCTGACATTGTCTGGGTCCAACATGACAACAGCTGGATCGTGAGAGAATGGTGACGGAGTTAGCTTCACTTTGTTGGTTTTGTTGTCTCATTGGTCACTTCCTGTGCTCATGGATCCATGTGAGCCTGTCTGCTGTGTTACCTGGTTGAAGTTCCTTTTGGGCATTGAACAGATGAGTGAAAGCTTGCATCAAAAAGCAAGCTATCACTTAAGCTGTTTGACAGTGATAAAAAGCCAGAGGCGCTTAAGGCATGATGCATAACATCAATTCTCAAAGGGTCTACTGTCAGGGCTATAGAGACGGCTAATTGCTGTACGTTTCCCCACAAGACGGTCCCCTGTGTTTTTACTGACATTTTTGTCTTCCTTTTCACTCGTTTGGCAGGTTTTTCTTTTTTTCTGAAAGCTTTCACTCCTGTTAATTATAAGTCTAGTTGCGAAAAAAGGAATAAGCACAGTGGGAGGAATGGCAGGAGACTGCGTCAGCTTCATGCGGCCACTCTTTCAAAATTGCTTCTTGGGGGTTGGCCAGTGTTGGACGTCTGGACTGCTTTTGCAGGCCATTTAAAATGTGCCTTGCCTGCTCCTGAGCGCACACAGGACACAGTCCCAGACGAGTGCGGCAGCAGCTTTTAGAACGTTCTAAAAACGCTACGAAGCAGTTATAAGCTACCAGGATGTTCTGCTGACGCTCAATGGAAGACACTTTAAAAATATCATAAAAGGGGAATAACCTATGCATTTGCCAAGCCCATTTAATCCCTTTTGGGGTTACGGGGGGATGCTGGAGCCTATCCCAGTCACTGTAGTTTGAGGACAGGGTATTCTCTGGATGGTGCACCAGTCCATGGCAGGGCAAAAAAGGGAATAAGAAACTCCAAAAATACAAATTCTATTCTGATGATTATCGAAAATCTACTGCCTTGTTCTCTGAAAAATTGGGAAAATTGCTCACTAACATACCTAATAAGATTGTCATTTAGATCCATAAAGAAAGATGTAAAATCCATGTTTTTTTTTTTTATTTACCAAGGCTGTGTCCCACCAAGGTGGGGTAGCCTAGACAAGGCACACAATTTTAGCTCCCTCTGTCTCTTCCCCAAACCCTCCTCCTTCAGTGCGTGAGTGCGTGTGTGCGTGCGACTGGTCCATTAATGTTAAATCCATTTAACATAGAAAAATATCTATGCATGATTTGTAGATTGGAGGTCATGCATGTGCTAATTTACAGTAGGGCAAAACAAATATTTAGTCTCCCACTATATAAGTTCTCCCACTTAAAAAGATGAGAGAAGCCTATAACTTTCATATCCCTCAACTATTAGAGACAAAATGAGAAAAAAAATCCAGAGAATCACATAGTCTGATTTTTAAAGAATTTATTTGTAAATTATGGTGGAAAATAAGTATTTGGTCGATAACAAAAGTTCAACTCAATAATTTGTTATACATCTATATTTTCTAAGAATTGCTCTCATGGTTGATTTCTTCACAACAAGCTGCTTAATTATTGCAAATTCAGTCTTCCCATCTTGGTGCAGGTCAACAGTTTGGTTTCTGGTGTCCTTAGACAGCTCTTTGGTCTTGTCCATAGTGGAGTTTGGAGTCTGACTGTTTGACGTTGTGGACAGGTGTCTTTTATATAGATAACCAGATCAAACAGGCGCCATTAATGAAGGTAATAGTGAAGGACAGAGGATCCTCTATCAGAAAAAATGACAGGTCTGTGAGAGCCAGAAATCTTGCTTGTTTGTAGATTTAAAAATATACTTATTTTCCACCATAATCTCAAAACATGTCCATGGGTTGCTTAGCTTTTCTACATTTCTTGGAAATGACCAATGTTGGAGCTAATCAAGAGATGACCCCGGAATAGGTCTGCAAAAGTATTGCTTCACTACAAGTATGAAAGTATAGAAATATTTAAGTATTGGAAGAGTTTGCAAAATATTGATTGAATCTTTTTCCTGTGTTAAACTTCAAATCAGTTCTATTGTTTATCTCCCTTTGAGACTGACATGTTAGTAACTTAACAAATATTCAGAAAGCAGATGATACCAAATTACCTGCTGTCCCTGATTAAAAAATTCAAAAATACGACGAATAAAAGAGAAAAATTCAGAATATTTCTGAAATAATCAAATTAACTAGAACGAGAAAATTGACAAAAGACATTTAATTTGTATTCATTAGGCATTTTCTCTCTCTGAATCTTGGATTATACTGACATTATTGCAAAAAAATATTAAGATCTTTATTTTGAAATTCACTCCAGTGAAAGGAGACAGCATTGTGAAAATTAAATTATCTTTCTTTTTTTTGGGTATGCATAGTGTCAGTTATACATCAACCTGGAAAATTTTTAATCAATGCGTTTTTATTTTCTAACAAAAGAAAATTTGACAATAAATGTTATATATTTAAGCTAATCCAGGCAGTTATCCTCTTTATTTTATATTATCTATATTTTTATAAATGTTGAAATGGCATGTGGTTTCCATGGTTACCTTCTTCATCCATCAGGGTTGTCATTGAGTGCCTAACTTGTGAGTTCAATGGAAAAAACGAAAAACCTAAGAGGCACCCTTGAGAAAACCGTTGCTTGCAACCCAGTGAACTCGTTCGTGTGGTGCTGGTACCTGCAGATGCTATTTAGATGCTGCTTCTATAGATGATCTTTCAGTGACCCCCCAGTGGATCTACCCTATCTGGATTCAATGCTATTTCCTACAACTGTCAGGTCTCCATGGGTTTAGGAAATGCAAGAACTTTTGGCCTTTATGGATGACTGATCCAAATATTGCGTTCACCATCTTCCAGGTCATCCGTTATTGATTTGTGTTCTGACAGCGGTTTATGTTGTTGCTGTTTTGGTTCATGTTGAGTTTGTGTCCTGCTGGGATTGGCAGCATCTTCAGGGCTCATAGTATCAGCCCTGTGTTTGGCCCTGACTATAACCTCTTTGGAGGTTATATCTTTCAACAGTTTGGGCCTCATAATCCTTATAAATCTGGGGATTAAACTTCGCCTATTGTACGTTTTTGTTGTTTGAAGCAATGACATGGTCTGATAGTTAATCAAGGTCAAGGATTAAGTCAATCTGCTAAACATCCTGTCAATTTTCTCTCTACAATACCTGGTAAGGTTCCAACACGATGGGGTTTAAACTACCAACAAGGGTTTTTTCCTTTTCTACTAGATTAAATTAATCTTTACTGTGCATCAGTTTGGCTGTATGTTTTGATTCTTTTCTAATAGATTTAAAGGAAATGTTTAAATAGAAGCAAGCAGATAAAGGATTTCAACATTTTTTGACAAGGTTTTCTGCCGGTGAGGCTCTTATAAAGTGTCAAATAACATTTAACAAAGGGAAAAAATGTGTCGCTTCTCTGCAATTAAAATAGAGTCAATAGCAGCACAAGTTCAAAGTTGTCCTTAATTTTAGTCTTAAATGTGTTAAAATTTCCCAGTAAATATTTTCTATTTACTTTCTAGTAAGAGTAACTTAACCAACACCAACTTATGGCCCTTGAATTCTGAACATATTAAAAACCTAAAAATGTTATTGTTAAAGACAAAAAACTAAACTTGTGTGTCTTAAATTTATTTTCATTTGGTTCTTGTAACCAGACAGGTGTAATAATAATAATAATGGGTTGGATATATCTGCGCTTTTCCAGACGCTCAAAGCTTTTACAATGTGTCCATTATTCATTCACTCCTCATTCATACTTGGTGATGGTAACTACTGTTGTAGCCACAGCTGCCCTGGTGCAGACTGACAGAGGCGTGGCTGCCAGTACGCACCTACGGCTCTTCTGACCATCCTGGGACATTCATACACATTCACACACCTGTGGAGCCACACTGGAGGCAGGGAGGGTGAAGTGTCTTGCCCAAAGACACGACAAATGACTGGCGGGAGCGGGGTGTGAACCAATTGAGCCACACAAAACAACCTTTAAATGACCTGGTGACCCACGTAATTGAATTATAACAAAATGATGACAAAAAGGACAATTACAAGGCGGGAAATTTAAGTAGTTCAGAAGGCATTTTTGTGACCGTAGGGAGTCATTGAAAGTAATGGGTGACACATTTGAGAGAGAGAGAAAAAAAGGAACAATCTCTCATATTTTCTTGTAAGTTTTTTGCATCTAGATAGTGGCCAGCTTTTATTGATTATGGAGATACAAGCATTACATTACAGTAATGGTAAAAAAAAATTGTCAAGTAAGTTAAACTGGTTTCAAACACTTTGAAAGCAGATAAAAGAACACATTATGTGCTGCAAAGTGACCTAAATTTTGTTGATGGAAAAGCTTTGCTGAGTTTTGAGGTCACTGCTGTTCTTTGGTTGAAGACGTAGGTCGCACCCTCCTAATGCTCTCTAATCACAAATCAGTTTCCTAGTCAATTTAAAATGGACCGGTTACATTTAGAGGGAACACTCTAGATACAAACAAGATGAAGCAGACCAAGGGTAGAAGTCTTCTAACATCAAACCATTTTGTAGTAAAACATTTTGCAGAGCAACACTAAAACAACTCTGGTAGATTTAACATCCATCCACCCCCTTTTGGGGGCTGCCAGAGTCTGTCCAAGCTACTGTTGGGTAAAGGACAAGTGGTTAGTTTGTCACAGTTTGTCTCCCACACACACTCACACCTAGGGACAATTTATAGTAACCCATCAACCTATGACCCAACCCAAAAACCTGCAGCACCCGTACGGGTCAACCCCCTGTATGGGTGCATATGCGTTCACAAAGAATGTGTTTCGAGCATCAAATTTGCGTCGGCCGACCCTATTTGGACACGTGGTGAATTTGCTGCTGTCCAATGCTTCATGCCCCAGACGCATGTGAGAGGAGCTACTGGCAAACATTTTTAGCCTGATCGTCACATGGAGCTGTGTCTGTGTATATCTCATTTACTCATTTTGAACATCAATGCCCTTTTATTTCAGCACACTCAAACAGCCCAAACAGCAAGGAGGTCACTTCTGCTTCCAGCCCTCTCACTCCTCTCACTCAAGGTTTCGACACCAAGATTCCCCACTTCCCATGAATCTTAGGGGCTGAAGGTGGGGCTAACCCCCAGATCTCTACACTAAATATATATTACATATATATATATATATATATATATATATATATATATATATATATATATATATATATATATATATACTATTAGTAAGTAGTATTTTACTATTTACTAACATTTACTATTAGTAAATGTTTGTTTATGAAATATACTTTTGTATTAACAGATGAGGCCTTTTATTACAAAGACAGAAAGCAGTGACTATCCTTTGTCTTGCTCTGTTGTAAACCATGCATGGGCAGCGTGGCATTTCAAGGCGCTGATGGCTACGTATGAAGCGCGTGCCACGAAAAAAAAACGCTTCCTTAATGAATTCGCATTTATTGGGCGAGAACTGCGGAGCCAATAGCAGGAGGACACACGCGGGGCGGCTTCAATTAACATTCCGGTTGTCCGGAATGGTCTACTGCCGGGGACTTGACGTGCAGCAGGGCAGAAAGAGACTTTCTGATGAGTCCCTGATTGTTTGACGCGACATTTCGTCTTGGCAAAGTTCAGATTTCTAACTCTAGATGCCACGTAACGGCCAAATCGCAAATCAAATTGTGCTGCTGCTGGTTCGAGGCACCGCGCCGGAAGTCCTCAGATTGCGTCTGTACAATGACTTAGCATAAAAAGTGGACGCCCCTGCTGCATGAATCACATTTGGTGTGAACACAACTTAAGGCACAAGGAGTTAAAAGAATTTCAGTTCCAATGTTTACACTTTAATTTCAAAGAAAAAAAGTATCCTAGCTTATAAATCGTAATGTTGCATAACAAGTGATTCAAGATTGAGAGGAAATTTTGTATTTCTGTTCAAACATTGCTCTAAATAGAAAAGGTATAAAAAGAGAGAAAAGCAGAGTTTGCGATAAGAAAAATATAGTAACAGGATACGTCTGAGGGAAAGATTGGTCTGCACTGTGGAATAAAACAAACAGGAAAATTGAAGGGAGAAGCACACAAACACAAGCGAATGCTGGATCCACTCTTTGTTCTTTTGCATGTCGACGTGCAGACGGCAAACACACTCGTGGATCGGGCTGCCATAACTCATCAGCATCCTACCCAAACAACAAGACAGCAAGGCAGGTTGCTGTTATCAGCACAAAACCAATAGCAGCACTGTTTAAGTCTGAACAGAGTAGAATTTCACCTTTTAACACTTTCTGCAAGTTACATTCCAATCCTCAGACAGTTTTTTTCTGACGTGTTGTCATTGGTGTCACCTTAAGCCTGTTCCTTTTACTGTTGCATGCCTTCAATGGAAGGAAATAGGAGCTTCACGTATGCAGAGACTGCCACTTATTTAATTTGTGTGGTGTAACGTCTGTTTGGCATTGATTTGACATTTGGCCAGGGTGGCTCTGGGCGGATATTTGCTCAGTCACGGCCCAAAGCCTTACTAAAGATAGATGCGAGATAGATACGTCAGACTGAATTGTGGGCTCTTTTACTCACGCTGTGGATGACACGTTTCACAGCTGAGGGGCTGATTGTGCGCCGTCCACCGTGTGTGTTTGCATCTCCCCGCCAGCTTCTGGGTCATACGGGGGCTTCTCTGTTGGGCAGATTCTGTTTTTAACGATCAGTCCGTACCCCTCAGAAAAATAGAGGGATGCAGGCTGGGCCTGTCCAAAGACATTATAGTAACCATTTGGAAGATGGAGAAAAGGAGAGGAAAGGAGGAGGGAAAGTGGAACATAACATCAAGATGTGGCCTTTCACTCTGTGGCACTGGGGCGTTCTAGCATCATGTCTGCCTGTGTAAGACTGCATAATTTTACTAAGAACAGGCATTTTTCTACAAAGAGACCGTATGGTTATGCAATGATTACTACATACTGACTCATTATTTAGAAAATATTAGTTTTAGCTAAAATTGTTTGGTGTTTTTTAATCATCTGCACAAAATTTAGCCAATAGAAGGTTGTAGTAATACCATTACTCAATTATCCCTAAACGACTCTACTGTTTAATGACAGACAATTTTTTCACCGACTGGCCTGAAGCTGGCATCTAATATTTTTTGTTTCCAGTTTCCTTTATCCCCTTTAAAATATCTGCAGCCCGTTTAAACTTTCCTTGTTAACTAAATTTTGTGTAGCACCCTTTCAAATGTGTATATAGATATAAAATGTCCAGGTGTATATAGATTCTCCCTTAGCTTTATCCTTAATCGTTGAAGCGGAAGCTAAAACCTGGACGTCAACTTCAGCTTTTTAGGAATTTTCAGGGTGTACTCAACAACGCAGAAGAAGAGTGAGCACTGAGGTCATCGCCCCGCCTTCCCCCTTGGAACAACTGACAGGAATTGATTTATCCAACAGTTTTTGCACAGTGGATGTGAAAACGAAAATGCAAAGAGGGGATTTCATTTTTGTTTTCACATCCACTGTGAAAAACTTTTGCATAAATCTCAGTGGTGTTGAAGTAGAAAATGAAAAAGCATTTTGGAGGATTGATTTTGAATTTTATTTTTTAGTCAATCGGTGAAGTTTTGTTGTGAAAATGAAAAAAACATTTCTGTTAATCCATTTTAATTAAATTGATTAACGGACCGCTGTATCGGTCCATTGTGGTGAAAAGAGAGCCGAGCCAAAAATGAAAGCTCTCAGTTTACCGGTTGATCGTTGTTCCAATACTCACCTATGAGTATTGAGCTCTGGGTCATGACCAAAAGACCGAGGTCCCTAATACAACCGGCTGAAATGTGCTATCTCTGTAGGGCGGCTGGCCGCTCCCTTAGAGACAGGATGAGAAGCTTGGTCACCCACGCAGAGCTCGGAGTAGACACATCGAAAGGAGTCAGTTGAGGTGGCTCAGGCATCTAGTCCGGATGCCTCCTGGACGCCTCCCTGGGGATGTGTTCCGGAGGCCCCGGGGAAGACCCAGGACATGCTGGAGAGACTGCGTCTCTCGGCTGGCCTGGGAACGCCTCGGGGTCCCCCCAGAGGGGCTGGGAAGTCTGGGCATCTTTACTTAGACTGCTGCCCCGGCGACCCAGTCCCGAATAAGCGGAGGAAGATGGATGGATAGAAATTACATATTTAAAATTGAATTTTGTTACACATTTACTAGAGAACTTTTTGAAAATTAAATGTCAAATACCATTTTCTTTATAATTTTAATTAAGTGACAGAATGAGCAGTGTTGAAGAAGAAAAAGCCGTTTAGCGGATTGATTTTTCATTTTATTTTTGAGTCAACAAACAGTTTCCTTGTGAAAATGAAAACACATATCCGGTATTGATTTTTATTTTGAAATTTATTAAATAAAACAATGACCAAATAACACTATGATTTTCAAAGACAAAAATTCAGGAAAGATATACTGCTACATTCAAAAAAACACAATAAAAACAAGAAATAGTTGATCCTCTCTTGTCATAAATTCCGCTGAGACTTTGAGGGCTGCAGCTCATCAGTTTGCGCAGCTGCGCTGTGTCCTGCGCGTCTGTTTATCATCCAGTATTATGAAAAAAGTACATTTCTTTGTCTTCTGCTGCAGCAACGCATATATTTGCGTTACCTTTTCACCAGTACAGAGTTCCCTCATTTATTGCAGTTGTTAGGTTCTAAAAATAATCTGTGATCAGTGAAATCCAAGGAGAATGATTACAGAAATTATGGCAGTAAAACTCCTCACGGCCGAAATACACTTTTCTTAGACAGACATGAACATTTTCACCCTTTTCTCTTGTTTAAATTCTCAAACCTTCATAGAAATTTTTTCCAGGATCTTAGAATGAAAACAAAGATCAAAGATTTCAGTAGATCTGAAGAGCTCCGCGTTTTTGTACAGGAGACACGGCAGGGACTGAGATTTATTGACAAGGTCTCCAGCCAATCAGGACACAGAACAGGGTGCGCTGTTTAAAAAAAGCAGCATAATCGCTCTAAAAGAACAAGCTAAACCAGGAAAGATGAACTGTGACGTAGAAAGGGAAGACTGTCATCTGTTCTATTTTACAGATTGTTAGAGGGTTTCAGATCGGGACACAGACTTCAGAAGGGTGGAATAAAAAGTTACGTCATGATCGTGTGGCCAGATAAAAAAAAAACAAAAAACATGGATCTCTGATATTGTTCAGAGGGCCGGATGCAGCACGCGGGCCGTAGTTTGCCCACTTCTGGTTTAGCCAGTCCACTAGCTCCTCCCCCTAAGTTATAAAATGTTAATTTTAATATGAATGTGGAGAGAAAGCTCTACAAATGTCTATCTTGAGTGCAAAATTTGACATTTAATATTGAAGTTAGTGGTACCTGCCAAAATTCAACGTGACCCGCATCACTTCCTGGAGGGTCAAAACAGTGGTTTTAAGATGGGGGGGTTACATTGAGATTTGAGTTATGTTGTGGTAAAATGCAGTCAACTTTTTGGAAGTGTTTTTCTATTCTTAATATGAGGGGCATGAAAGGGAAACTTTCATGTCAATCATTCATCTTCTAATCCATTTTGTCCCTTTGTGGGTCACGGAGCTGCTGGAGCCTATCCCAGCCACTTCTGGGCGAAGGCAGGGGACATCCTGGACAGGTCGCCAGTCTGTCGCAGGGCCACAATCACACACCTATGCACACTCACATTCACACCTAGGGACAATTTAGAGTAACCAATGAACCTCTGAAACATGTTTGTGGATGGTGGGGGGAAACTTTCATGTCTTTTCATGAAAATGAAGTGATCCATGCCCATGAGTCTTAGAGAGAATTTTGGGTTTTCTTTAACACACAGGGTCGCACACATACCTATGGAGAGACCCCTCACCTTTCACTGCCCGGGACAAAAAGCTGGGATAAAGTCCAGACAGTAATTTGAATAGTTGGAACGGGTCAGCAATGTTACTGTATATCTGTGAGCTGAAAAAGAAATCAAATAAAGTTCATGTACATATGTAGGTTTTTATCTCTCTGATAGACTAACGGAAGCATGAAGATGGCAAAAATAAAGTCTACTTTAAAATGCTTTGACTGTCCGAATGACCACACCCCTTTCCATCTGTTTGAGCGCCTCAGAGAAGAGCATTCAGAGTAGTTGGCAGCATGTTTACCCCAACATTGCGATTTGTGTTGTTCACACGTTTCTTGCTTTCTTTGGCTTCTTTGATGTGACATTTGAACTTTTTTATTTTTCTGTTTGTGTCACTTTTGTGTCATGAAAAAAACTGGAGGTTTTGTCAGTCGGCTCTTCTTTTTTGAACATTGTTATTTCAGTCCCACATACGTTTTTGTGCTCCCTTTTCTCTACTTACACTGTATTTTGTAAGTTTCATGAGGTTTGTTTGAATGTTCTTGGGGCTTTTTCATAGGTCTCTGCTTTGGTTCACCGCTGTCCTCTTGTGTCTTTTTGTTTTTCCTTTGCCTTTTGTTTTTTTATTTTCCACCTGTTGTTTTCCTTTGTCCTCGTTGGATACGTTCCTGCGTCTTTCCCCCTCACGTCAGTCCCTCTTGTCTGCAACAATGCCGGTCCATTCAGACAGTGTCCTGGCAGCTGACAGCCGATGTGGAGTGTTATTCAGGTGTATGTCTCGTTAAAAAGCTGATGTCAGAGAAATATGACGCACGTTTAAAATAAGAAAAAGCAACATAAACCTCAATTCATCAATGTCAGAGCCTTTCAAAGCAAAATGTCGGATCAAAGTAGCCTTGGAAACCAATAAAGGCAGAAACAAAACCAAGATGAGGGACGCTCTTCTCTGAGAACCACTACCAGAAAGAGGGGGCGTGGCTACAGGTTTCTCCGGCAGGCCACGCCCATCACAAACAGCGGATATTGAAATATTTTAGATACTCTCCTCTGATGCTATGTACACCAGGGATGTGATGCGCGTTCAAGAGCACTAAACGAGCCTTCTTAAATGCGTGGTTAGCATATGGTGTTCACATTGAATGAATGTCAAAGTGGTGCAAATCTCGTGAATCGTTCTCCAGGCTTTTTTGCTCACAGCTCTATTACAATATCTGAAAGACTTGGTGTCATGATTCTGGCCAAGTTCAAACTATGATTACGCATTTCTCCCTCATAATACATTTTTAAACGGTTAATACTTACGTGAATTGAAAAGGACACCACCTGTACATCACTACTAAAGCAGAGTCCCTGATTGGTCAAAGTTCAACTGTTTTAACTTTCAACGTGTGTTCATTGGCCGTGTGTTTTATATGTGCAGCCCAAAAACAGACGTAAAATTTTGCATAACGACGCATGAATGACAGAGTTTTGAACTCAGAAGCCCAAAACGCTCATACACACGTATTAACATAGATGCTGAAGCCGATGTGACCATAGTGTGAGATTACAGGCTGTTTGGAATAGCAAGTTGGTAACCTCTTCATCCTCCAATATATATTTTTTGGACTAAAGTCTGTGAAATCAAAGACCTGGGCTGCTCAGATGTCAGTATTTCTGATGGCACAAACAATATCTCACATTTAAGGCCTGTTCACACCGGGACGAATTTCGCCGGCGATTTTCGCCGACGTTTAACGCCTCGTGACTAAACAAAGGGCACCAATGAGAGTGTGCACACCGAGGCGAAAAAACGCCACGCGCCAAAGCGTCGAAAAAAAAAAACGCCTCGGGTTCGTTTTTTTTTTTCGACGCGTCGCGTCGAAATCTATTCGACCAATGAGAATGGCGCTTTTGCACACGTGCCTGGAGCTTCTGAAGTTACAGTAAAACACAACTTGGGGGCGCTCAAACACAAAACTGCCTTTCTGAGCACACATACCAGCGAAGAAGATAGACGCCAAGTAGCGTCGACACTGCCGCGAAGAAATAATGACGGACATTCTTAAATATCCCCGAACCAAGCACCAGTTGGAGCTACTGATGCTTGAAATATTCATGTTTTCTTTGTATGATTCTGACAAGCGCGTAAATACTTGCTCTCTTCTTCTGAGCGAAAAGCGACTTTAAGAAGCGTAAAGTTGCGCAGCGCCACCTTGTGTACAGGAGTATTTCTGTTTACATTAAGCGCCATCTAATGTCAGGGAATGAAATTGCATGTTCGCTCGGCTCACCGTCAGCGAAAATCGCCTGGGTGTGAACACAAAAGACGTGGCGAAAAACGCTGGCGAATAACGCCTGGCGAATATTCGTCCCGGTGTGTACGGGCCTTTAATTGTAATTTTTTTTTCAAGAAGTTGATCTTAATCTTTCCAGCTTCTGGTTCAAATAAGCAAGTTTAATCTAGTAAACTGTTAAAGGAAAAGGACTTGTTTTTACTTTTTTGTGTTGTTCCTGCACAGTGGTAACGTAAATCAATGCAGTTCTTGTATCTTTCATTCTTAGACACAGAAGCAGAGAGGAACGCACTGAAAGAGCACGTCTACCCCAAACTGAGAGACTTCTGCAGGGAGAACTATGGGATTGAATTCCAGGTGAGTGGGCATACTGTCGTAGGCTTTTTTGTTTGTTTGATTGTATCTTAGTTTTCTCACGGTTTTTGAAAATATGTAGACAACAGCCTTATTTCCACGATAGCCTTAAAATATCTGAGTGAAATATTAATATTTTTCCCAGATTGATTTGGAAGAAACCTAAATAACCAGGTTTACTCTCAACATTTTTTGTTTTTAACACACCAAGGTGAGTCTATGAGGGAAATGTCATTTTTGGCAGTTCCCGGCATACAAGCGCTGTCACCAAAGTGCCTTTGCATGTCAAAGACTGCACTTGACCCGAGACCTTCAGCAGATGGGAGCAGCTGGATTTAGAAGTGTCATGTTCTTTTGAAAATGTGAGGCAGTGAAGGCGCAGAAACAGATTCCTTCCACGCTGCTTTAATGAAGCTGTTCCACAATAAAGGTACAACCGAGATCTTTATTTCGCCTACACTCTACGGCTGCTTATTTATGCAGAGCCCTGGAGGCGTGAAAATGTGTCAGATCATACAGCTGCACACACAGCTGGGGGGGGGGGGGGGGGGGGGGGGGGGGCTGGCTCGCCATTAAAACATTTGTAAGGCGGGAAAATCTGCTGTAAAGATGGCGATGTCGCTCATAACTCTTTAACACAGAAGATGTCATTGTTTGACATACCGTAACTCCTCGACCGTTTATGTGATCAGTGTGAATCAGCTGATTCTGAGGCAGAGAAAAGCGTTTTTTTTTTTTTTTTTTAACAGTTACGGTACACACAGGTTCAGTTCAAGCAGTACAAAGTGGGATGCTTCAATTCTCAACCAAACTGTATGTTAAAATGTTGAACAGTAGAGTGGGAAAAGGATTTTCCATCCCTACTTGCATCCCTACTTGCATCCCTACTGCACGCGCTCGCATATGTTGACAATAAAAGTGTCGAACACATGTTGTGCTAAATTTAATACATTTATTTTTTGTTTTACTACATTACATCAGGCTTAGTCTGAGCCCACTGAAAAGCATTTCTTCATTGATACTTGCTTATTAGCACTTTTAAAAAGGATTTCCCTGAATTTTTGGTTGTTTTTTCTTTCTTTCTTGGGGGAGGGTTTTTTTTTTTTTGGTAATATATAAATCATATATTGAACCGAAAGAAAACCGGGGCCAAAAGAAATTTAGGTTTGGACTGAATTGTGGTGGAAAAATTGGCAACACATTCTAATGTTGGGGCCTCTTGGGCCAACCTTTACCATCATACAGCATAGTTAAGAGTCAAGACCAAAGAAAGGAGGAGCGTCTGCCTCTGAAACTGAGTTTTGGTTCCACTAAAAAGGAACCCGATTGCTGAAGGCTCGGCTTCTCTGCTGTATTCATCTGCCTTTAACAGTAGCCAATGCTAAAATTGGACAATTCTGAGTTCTACCAGTACTTATCAGAAGTCTGGCCGCAGCATTTTGGAAAGGAACAGCCTAATGTTGGGAAACGTTCAGCAAAAGCAACACATACAGGTTCTCTGGATCTTTCTGAGGCACTACAGGCTCTTGTAGCTTTGAAAAACGAAGATGTTAGGCTGTTTTTTTTTTCTGCAAGTAGACCAGGTGAACTTAAAATAGAAAACCTGGCTTGTGCCTCAGAGGGCCGAGCAGACAGAAGGCCGGCAGAGATAAGGCCTCCGGTGCACGTGCAGACGTGGATAAGGCAGCACGGTGCTGGGGCTTTCCCTTTGTCGCTGTCAGAGAACAACCCCATCTTCCCTGTGGTGTCCACTCACTGAAATCATTTGCAATGCAGATCAGTTTACATGCAAAGATAAGCCATCAAAGCTTTGTTTGCTTTCCAAATTCATGGGGAGAGCCCCTCCAGTCACGGGGAGATTTCTGCCAGGAACGTTAGCGGAAGTTTGTTCCCGATAAGGGAGACCCCGTGACCTCCTGCTTTTATTTTTTATTTTCTTAAACTGCAGTCAGCAGGAGGCTAATTCTAAATTACTACATGAATTGTTTGCATGAAAAATGCCTTTAAGGACAAACAGAAAGACGTTGCTAAACAGGAGTGTTTAAAAAGCTTCCCCCTGTGTGAAACTGATGTTCAGTGGTAGTTACACTTTTATTTATTTTTAATTTCCTGAATATTTTACAAACACCAAAGCAAAGGCAGACCCTTTATTCAGTACATATAACCCTTGTGCTATCCTAGGCACTTTAACATTGGGAGTTGGGTCATCTAGACCCACTAGACAGTGCGCTGAACCTTTTTTCTTCAATGATTTGTGATCTTCACTGGTGTCCATGGATTACATGAAATCTTTCCACCTTTATCCACCTTTGTCATGGTAGGAAGAACACATCAAAGTAAGGGGGGGGTCATCTAAGATAGCTCAAGGGTTAAAAAATCTCTTGTTAAGTTTGGATCAGACTCAAACAAGTCTTACAATTTTAATTCCCATTTTTAACCATTAAATAGCCGAGTTGGTGTTAGTCATATGATAAACAACTTTGTTATAGTTTTGTCTGGAATAGTAAGGTGTAAAGAGATGTCTCTGCTTTTTATATAGGCAGGAGCGTCACGTCTTATTCTGTTTTGAAATTCCTGCCACAGTGCCTGATAAAGACGTTCTGGATAACAGAAGTCAGGCGGTGTCGCTTCAGCTCTGTGGCCACGCGTCTGTCCGGTGACTCAGCTCGCCGTTTGAAGCGTGAGCTGAAACGATTATGCGAGTTTACGCTACAACTCACATATTCTCTGTCCCCTTCCTCCTCGTCTTTTATCATCCTCACGCAAAGCCATCTCAGGTTCTAGTCCGTGGAGAGAATCGGCAACATCTGGGGTTCAGTGATGATATGCGTGTGTTATTGCCCGTCAGTTATTTCTGCATAAAATAGAGTTAGTCAAACCTTTTTTTCTTTGCTATACATTTCTTTGGATTCCCTTTTCAACATCCTGCCTCCTTTCATCTCTCATGCGCTCATCTGCCGACACACATATGCCAAACTGCTGGAGCCCAATCCTCCCTGGTCTCCCATCATTTGAGTCAGTTTCCACCCAGACTGTTCCTTTAACAGGAAGAGAAGGTTTTCAGGAAATGGAACGGGGGGAATAGGGCAGGAAAATCAGCCTAGGGGCCGAGAGTTGCGTCCTCATTCAGTCATCGCACGGCAGCAACAAGGGGATCAGACTCTGTGATCCTCTTTTTTTTAACCATTTTTATCCCAACATGCCCTGCTCCTTCTCTGTGTAATTAGGTTGTTTTGCATGACGGAATTTTTTAAATGAAATTGCAGAGATGCACTGGAGCATCTGCACAATGTCAACATATGCTGATTATTACATAAGACATGTATAGAGCTTGGCTAATTTGTAAATTCTTGCCGTTTACAAGTTTTGCCGTTATAGTTTCCTCAAAATAAACAGGGTCCGTTGTTGTAGTCAATTTAGACGTCTGTTTGCACCATAAGGATACGCCATCTTATTCTGTAAGTGTACAACCTTCATTATAAATAGACTGGTTTAATGTTATTCAGGGCCACATGACTTTTTTCTTCTTTGATTTTGTACAGGGGTCAGTTTGTAGTAAGAGTGCAACAATTAAACGATTAATCACTGAATCAGATTTCTATTCTTACGATCTGACCAGATCAATGTGTCTGAGGCCGAATCAAATCAAATCGACCTATACCAGGGGTCTCAAACTCGATTTCTCAGGCTAAAGGTCACAAGATAAACCTTTGTTGAACAGAATAAAACGTAACTTTCAAAATGTAACTTTAAAGAAAAAAAAGAATAAAATTCAGGGGTTGACATAGCCCAGAAATTTGCACTGGCCCACAGGGCCAGTAGTTTTTGAAAGTTACTGGCCCGACACCGCGCACAGCGAGACCCGCCGCTCCGCAGGTGCTTGCAACTTTAGGGGGGTCCGGGGGCATGCCCCCCCGGAAAATTTTAATATGGTGCAATTTGGTGCATTCTGGTGACATCTAGCACTTATTTATACACTTTTCAATGACTAAAAATAGAGCATATCAAACTTAAATCTGCTCTAGTCTGTTTCAGATGTTTTGAAGAGAGCGCTGCAGTGTAGTAGTTAACACTAGTTAAGAAGTTTTCATGCTGCTTCTAATCACTGCTATTTCACATTTGTTCCTAATCAATAGTTAAGAAGTTTTATTGACTTTTTTGCCCTGACTGCCTTAAGGTTCTGCTTTTTGTTACTGTTGCAAAGTTACATTTACTTTTTAGTTACTTTAGTTACTTAATTAAATTAAATAATTGAAAAATTAAATACAATTAAATTACTGAGATCATTCAGCTAACTAGAAATACTTACTGCTTACAGTGTTGTAAAGAAAAACAAAATTAAGTAGTTTGACCTTATACTCCATTTGAGTCTGAGATTCAGGTATTTGGAGTTGCCTTTGATTCTTTAACATTCAGCTTAAAGCTTAGTGCATACAGTTTCATCTTCAATGCATTCATTAAATATCTTGCTGTCCATACTACTAATTCCACCCGTCACTCCATCTAACATATTCCTATCTATTCCTGCCATGTCTTCCACATCTCTGACATGCTTCAGTCTCTCTTCAGTGACGGTGTTGGATTTATGATCATCGCGGTGAAAAACCACCAGGGGGCGCGCTGATATGTGTGTCAGTTTAAATATATCTGCCTAAAATGTAATAATAACCCACTGGCTTGTTCCTTTGTTGTTGCTGTTTAACATTGTTTAGTATTGAATTGTTACATTCAATAAAGTTTGAAAAAAAAAATTGAGTGAGCGCGTGCCGCGTGGTGCTCGGCAGTGACAGCCGCGCGCGCAGGCGGGAGAGGAGAAGAAGAGTGATAAAAGGTTTCCCATAGAAACCCTTGAAGTCTGAACACAGGACTAGCAGAAAAAGTGAATTATAAAGACGAGGTAAATCTACACGTTTTCGCAAAATATACTTTATTGAAAAAGATGAAAAATGTATTAATTGTTAGATATTTTAGTGGCCCTAGCGGACAAGTAAAAAATAAAGTCTTGTGGTCCGTACTGCTCGAAAAACAGGACCGGGCCAGCGGACAAATGGCTATGTCGAGCCCTGAAAATTAGATGGAAAATATTAATCCGTAATAAATCAACAGAAATAAACCCCCATCCCCCCCCAGCACAGGCAAAAAGACCACCCCCCCATAGCCAAGCCAGACCACCACTCCACCCCCCCCCCCCCCCCCCCCCCACACACACACACACACCCAAGCCCAGAAGACCACGCAGCGGCCCAGCCCGCCCCACCCAGGCACCGGACCCGACCCCCCGACCAACGGAGTCCCCACCGCCCCCTACCGGGCACCGGAGGCCCCGACCCCCACCCCGAACCACGGCAGTAAGGCAAGGAGCAGCGAGGACCAGGAAAATGAATACAATTAGTGCTTTTCAGCAATAAATCAAATCCCATTATTTTGCTCTTGTCTAATTTTATCAGAGCTGGACGCCTGGCATCATTTTTGTCAACAAGTTGGTTTGTGTTTGCAGTGAGGGTCTGAGTTGTGGAGATTCTCAGGATGGACTGCAGGAGCTCGTCAGTGAAATGACACCTGTGTGATGTTTTGTTTGTCTTCATCACTAAGACGAGCTTTTCACACAGAAATGAGCACAGAGTTGGAGGCACATGTAGACGGAGGTGGTGCATTTCTTAAGTGTCGTACTTTGCCTTCAGTGGGCTAAAACACTGCAGCTCAATAAGCTTCCGAATCTACGAAGCAACAAAAAAATAAATAATTTTTTTCTTTCTCAGTGTGCTCAGCTTCTCATCAAAGTGCATGTTTGACGTTTGTCTCATAGGGCCGTCTTAGAATATATTCTTTGATTACAGCCACATTCCCTCTACAAATGAGATAGGCGGGTCCACTAGTAAGGTCAGAAACATTTATTCTGCCTCCAATCCTTTTTTAAAGGCTCTGTTTTCAGAATCAACTTTTTCTCTTTGGCATTGTGAGGGCTACTGTTCACCAGGGCAGCTGAAGCGCTGCATTATGGGATCTGTAGTAAAAAAGTTACCAGTGCTACATTTCGCAGTGCCATTAATAACAATAATATAGAATGCTCTGGGCCACATCCGGCCCGCGGGCCTTGACTTCAAGACATGTGACCTATACCATTAAAAAATCATTTCAAAGTAAGATAAATCTACATCGATGAATTAAGAAATCTTGCAAAATATCATTTGGTTAGACTGCTGCCCCACGACCCGGTCCCAAATAAGTGGAAGAAGATGGATGAATGGAAGTTTAATTTAGAAAGAACTTGAAAAAGTGCACTAAAAGGACTGTATCGGAATGACCTGCCCACTGTATGGCAATGTTTACTGTTGGAGTTCACTTCCTCTGTCTCTGTTCTTTATTAGTTCTAGTTCACTTGTTCTGTTCCTACTTTATTATTTGTTGCGTTTTTGTGTTTTATAGTATATTTGACCCAAACCCCTACTTTCTAATCCTAACTTTAAATCAAAAATTACGGTGGGTTAAATGCATTTTGCAAAAAAAAAAAAAATTCTGCCTTTTTTGTACCTATGAAACCCTGAACTGAACCGAATTGAGATTTTAGTGTACCGTTACACCCCTACTATTAACATTCATTCAATATATTTCCCACCTCTATAACGACTTCCCTGAACTAATCATTGTATTTTATCTTCGGTAAAAGAAAATAAAAGATTAAATATAAGTAATTGATAGTACATAAGTTTCATTTTGTGAATTTAAAGGGATTTAAGCAAAGAGTAGGAATAAAAGATGATGTAAGCCTTTTTCTAACCACATCTTTTACTGATGGTTCCCCAAACATTTAGTGAGGCAAACATTCCTCGCTGGATTCCACCCAAACAATTCATTCCCTTGTTGAGAATTCAAGTACGGTAATAGAATATTATCCTAAAATCCCTTGGAGTTGGTGAGATATTTTATTTTAGAACCATTTGATGGTTGGTTTTCCCATCACGTTGGTGAAAAATCAAAGGAAGTAATACTGCAGTGTAATTTATCTAAGAAGGAAGAAGTGTTGATTTTTGACACCGTACAGACTCTGGGGGCTGTTATTTGCTGGTCAAATTACATGCTTTACTGCCTATCTGAAACGGCTGCTTGTTAGCTGATGGCACATTGTGCTTTCTCTGTGTTTAGGCTCTGTTTAGGTCAACCCATTTTGGATTTAGACACATAATCCCTATGTTTGCACACAAAGGGTGAGATCTTTTTGTTTGGAAATGATCAAACTAGTATTTTTGTTTGTTATTTCTTGTATCTTAGAGGTTAAAAAAAAGTCATTTTGCTGTTTCTTTGTCATCTAAGCTATAACAGATGAATACCCCCAAATCCCTACCTTTGTTCAATTTTAAAAGAAAACTCTCTTTTATAACCAAGTAATGTTGGTTTTGAAGAAAAAAAAAGATCAATTAATCAATTGTAGTACATCAAATCATAACATGATTCTTCTCAATCAAATCAAGTTGAACAATTGATATCTATCCCCACAACGCTTTGATTTTTTTAGGTCTTGTTGGAGTTACAAAAACTATTGAATTTGTACAGATCTTCAATGTTCAGTGCTACAAATAACCTTTCTTGCTGCTATCAAATGCCCTGGTGAGTAACTTTTAATACAAGCTTTTTTTCTTGTTTGTTTTTTTTTTTTTTTTACAAATACAACCAATGACTTAATGTGATTACTGTATTTTTAGGACTGTAAGTCATCCTTAAAAGCCTTTAATTTTCTCAAAAACTGCATAATTGAATCTGTGAATTCAATAAGGGCCCAAGTCCAAAAAGTTTGTTTTTCCAGGAAATGATTTTAATTGCATAGCTTAAAGGGAGGCTACACCAAATGATTAATACTTTACCCAGATTTAGCACCAGTTCATAGCTTACAAATACTATAATATGAAGGCCTTCACTTTTATAACTTCACAGGACTAACAAACTAAAGTCTCTGGACTTGGGCCGGTCTTGAATTTAACAGAAGTAACATATGGAAAGAATGGACAAACCACATATTTATCATATACATGAATCTTTATTTTTCAAATTGTCACATTCTTAACACTTCTTAGGATTAGTTTATATCCAAACCATTTTTCTCCTACATGATAACTGCATGTCAGATTTGTTTTCCTCCTAAAATGGAACTGGTTATCAAAAAGGTACATCTAATCTTCAAAGTCAGACTCGTCATTGCACCTAGTATCACAAACTCCTAACTCATTGAGGAACTGCTGAGCCTCTGGTGAAAGATATTTTGCCAACCGTTAAACATTCTTTACCTTTGCTGCCTTTACACCAAGTTGCCCAGTGTAGAGTGGCTCCTCTGGGTATGTAATAACCGTTACTGTCGGCTTTAGAAGGCGGAATCTGGTTGTGACCTGCGAAGACATATTTTCAGAAACCTCTAAACCGTTTTTGAAGTCTGTACTGAATCTGAAAACCTTGTATTTGCTAACTGGGTGTTTTTCACCATGTGCTGCCATCTATGGGATAAAGCTAAACCCATGCGAGAGAGACCCAAGTCCAGGAATTGGGCCCCTCTTGCACTCAATGCATTTTAAACGCCATGCATAGTCAATACATTACAACGGACTTGGGACGTTTTTGCACATATTCAGATAGCTTTTCCCTTGAAGACCATAAAACATATATCTCTATTTTGAAAAATTGTGGACTTGGGCCCCCTTTGAATTTACCGATTCAGTTGGGTGTGCCTTGTACATAAACTCTGGTTGTGTTCACTGACCCAAAAAAAATTTGTGTGGTACATGGCGTTCAAAAATCTGTCAAAATGTTTTGTGCGACTTTGTTTAACCAGTATAGGTTTGTCTCATATGTCATGTTGAACACTCTGCAGGGCTGCTTATTGCAGATAAAACAGCTGAACATGAATAACAACACAGTTTACTAGAAAAACTTCCCATCAACCCCTTTGATCAATCCGTAACTACTGTTTAGGCCCTCTGGGTATTCTAGGTTTAGTAGTCATACCACATTATTTGACTTTTTTGTTACACTTAATGCTCTCTATAATGCAGTACACCTTATGTATGTAAAATAGACAGTTCATTCTCCTTTCATTGATATTAGGGCTGGGTTGATGAAATTGATTAAGGAATCTGAATCAATCCAATAAATAACGGCTTCATTAAAGTAAAGTTTGATCTTTTATTCCTTTTCTTTTTAGTGAACTAAAGGAAATCAGCAGTAAAGCGAAAGTTCGCTAGCTTGATGCTAACGTATAATGGAATTTCCCATAGGATGGCGACTGCTAACGCTTGTTCGACCGAAACAAACAATGCTGACTAAATGAACAGCTTTAGATACTCAAACAGGTGTGAATTTTCTAAACTCTTTTAAGGAAACTTTTTTTTTTAAATAAGTGAGGCCCGGATTGCCCCGCATGCCTCCGCATTTCCCGCCAGATGGATCTGAGCCAACTAAAGCAGAAGTGTTTTCCGTGGAATGCGCGCCTTGAGCGCTGGTCACGGAGCCAGCAGCTAAATGCTCCATTGCATGGTTTACAGCAGAGCATGAAATTGTCCACCCATACAACTTTTTGGGTTGTCTTGGTCAGTGGGGGATGGTAGAGAGGAGCCGCCAGTTTAAGGCATGTCTTTAGTGGAGCGCAGGTTTGTCTTGCAGTTCACTTGAGGCTTGTTGAAAATGGAATGTACGATTGTGGTAAGTGTATCGTGAAGTATTCATAAGGCTATTGTAAGTTGGACGCACTTATGACGTACGGGTAATGCATTCATTCTGTGGCCTTATGCCACAATTTAGTTGTTGGTAAAGCGTCAGCCTTACGGCTAGACACAGGCTGTCTGCTGGCAAAAAATTAGCAAATTCTTACGATATGCCTGCATCTCACCTTCTTTACCCTTACTTTACCCCTGTGTGTTGTATTACTGTAATGTCCGCTACTATCCGAATCTCACAGCACGCCAGTAGAAAACAATTTACATACCTTTTCGCCCTACAGGCTCAGCGAGCAGGCTACAAGCTTGTTTAGTGTGGGCCACCTGTGCACTTGTTCAGGTTTGTCCACCTGCAGACAGCATGTATCCAAGCGTAATGGGAGTTATGACTTAGCTAATAACCATGAATGATTATGGTTATATTTAGATAATAATCCTTGCTAATGAAAACTTCTGGTATCCTTCTGATCTCTAGTTGTATTTCATTCAGCAAGCATAGGCTCGTACAGTCAATCTTGCTTTTTTTCTTCAATTATCACTCTTGCTTGGTGCGAAGCATCATCTAATCCAGCTAAACTCTATCAAAGAGGCACAAAAAATGATTTACATTTCACATTTTTGAAGAATTCAAAACATGTTATGTGCCATAATCTAATACATTTTTGTTGTACAAAGTGTACTATATAATTTTTAGATCACTATGGTTACCAACGAGGAACGCTCTAGTCTTGTTTAAGGGTCAAACTCAGAGTATCAAGATTTCTGCTACATTATTTCTTGCATTCAATTGAAATTCAAATGTAGTTGTTAACATTTATTTGAACAAACTAAAAGTGTTTGCAGTCTTGCATTATAGCTGACATTTTTCCGAGTTTTTGCGGACTATTTCTTCCTGTACATGCACCTACAACGTAATTCTTAGAAATGCTTTGATTAACTCCATTCTGTTTAAAAGCATAGTTTGAGCTCTTACCAGCTGCTAAAACGTGCACAAACAAACACCAATACACTGTGGCCAGAGTTAGCATGAGTGTCACTACATCCAACACCTTAAGCAGATAATTTTTTTTTCTAAAGACTAATTATCTTGCCTTTAAAGCTTGTATTTAAAGGGTAAAAGAAGTGCCTGTCAATTATGTATTTTTGTCAAAAACTATGGAGTGTACTCAGGAAATCTCTCCCACTTAAAACTGGTGATTTTCCGTAAGCTGCTTTAAAAAAAAACAGGTCAGAAATGGTTCTCCTCCAGCAGCTAAACTGAAAAGAATTATTACTGTGAGCATAAATTAGGCAGGAATTTTGTTATTTGTCTTTTTATAGTAAAAGTGACAATTTTAACAAGAAAAATGAAGCTGATTTGTTTGTCATTGTTTACATGAATGCAGCTCTTCTCATTATTGCGTCTCTTTCTCCTCTCCGTCTGCCGCTTTCTCTTGCTGGCGGCAGGCCACCCTCCCCATTCACCCTTGATTTACTTGCTCTGCTGAGAAATATCAGCTCAGTGTTCACAAATAAAGCAGACAATCAACAATGATGGTGAAAAATCAAACAAGGAAACACATATGAGAAGCTTTCTCTGCATTTATTGGGACCCGACATCCTGTAAAGAGGATGTGTCATTACCTCCCCTGCAACACCGTCAATTTATCAGTCAGCAGCAAGCTGCCGCAGAAACAAAAACATATTTTATTTTTGAATGAAATAGACCGGGTGATAAATGAAAATGCTGGACAGGAAAACAAACAAAACAAAAAGAAACGAACCATTTCCCATTTTGTCATCAAGGGAAAAATGCAATGTAACCCAAATCCTTCAAAATTAAAGGAATCGACAAGAAGACCATACAGAAAGCTCACATCCCGTTCAATGTGTATGCAGTCAAGTTTGTGTGACATGTTAAATAACCTACATGGATATTCTAAACTGAAAAGGTTCTGGATTTGATGCTTTGAATTCGGGAAACTTGCCAGCTATCCTGAGAGCTCAACCGAGATCATGATTGATTTTCCACCGACCAAATTAGCTGCAGGAAAGGCAGTTTAAAATTATGTAATGGATAGTGGTTTAGATTAGTTCTCTTAGCCTCCCTGAGGAGGACTATGGCAGCAGTGCACAATAAAACAGGGATGTCAGTGATTAACTGTTTGCTACCATAAAGCAGTTGTATTTCTCTCATTTTCTCCAGAGTCCTGTTGACTTCTCTTGTGTGTCGGTGATCTGCAGGACTGCTTCCCAGTTTTCCCACTGGGTTGTTAACTCTCCATCAACTCCATCATAGGGCACAAGTGTCAGTTCAACCAAGAAACACATCTGCCAAAGCCATGTTCAGCAACAACAGTTTAATATGATTATATTGGAAGTTGTTGCTCTGACATGAAAACGGCATTTTCTGTGAATGTTTGACTAAAAGCCTGCCCTGCTTTTGATTCTATTACCTTATGTAGTCGAGGAGTATGCAGTGCTGGTCTACAGTTTTCTCTTCAGTTATCCAGTTCAGTTCTATCAAATATCCTCAGATGTAGTGATTGCTAAAGTGGCATAGGTTTTAAAAAAAGGCCAGGTTTCCCAAAGTTCTATCAGCCCATTTTTTAAACCCACATATTCCCTTTCCTGGTCATGTGCTTACAGGAGCCTATCCCAACTACTTTTGGGCGAAGGTGGGGTTCACCCCGGACAGGTCACTAGTCAATGACAGGGCAGTTTTCCCAAAATGTCAAATTGCACAAAAAATATATTTAGACTAAAGTAAACTTTATTAAAAAAATGGCAAAAGAAACAAGATGGTTTGCCTGCATAAAGTGATAGCAACAGAAACACCTACGACAAAGGTCTGTTAATAGATCCATCATCATGTGGTGTATGCGGTCAAAGGTTCATCCAGCAGCAGGACAAATTCCAACCAGGCAGGCAGCATTGACTCTGAGGGTGTATTCAGATTGGAAAAGTCCATTGGCAAACTAAGCAAGTGCGCTTAATTTGGTCCTTACATTTAGTCTGTATTCATACTAGCCTCTTCCAGAGATTTCTGTTTCAAACCAAAGCTTGTAAACAAAACCACATGACTAACGATCGCTTCAGTCACTGGCCAGGAATTACGAGTGCGGGTCAAAACAACAAGCGAAGGAAGATTGGTAGTCCTGCACTTTGCAATACTTGTTGGGATAGTTCACTTATTCAAACTTCCTATTTTTCTGACCAGATTTGAACGTTTGTATTAACATCAGGGACAACATTTTTTGTTCGCTTCTGGTTGTTTTGAAGTGAACCCCATGTGTGTCTGAATACACCCTGAGTTTAGGAGGAACGTGATGAAATAACAAAACAGAAAGAGTTGCACATTGATAGAAATGTCTACAACTGCGTTGGGAAAAACTTTTCATGGACTTTCTTAAGTCTGTTGAAGGAAAAATACTTTTTGTGTCTGTGAAAAGGTTTTGTCTACATTCTACAGTTTAAAAACACATTTTGGTCTATAGATTCACCCCAGTTCTTTTTTTCTATAGTTGTTTATTCGTTCCATGAGTACAAATGCCAGTACAGTATATTAAGAAAATAAGAAAAAACTGTTCAGATTAATTGTAGAATTACCCCACACCCACACACACAGTTTCCCGCAGAAATGAAAGCACAGGGAGCGGCAAACACTAGGGGTGTTAGAAAAAAATCGTTTCAAATATATATTGCAATAGTTCATTTGGCCGTATTTGTATTGATTCAAAATGCTGTCAGGATATTTATTTAATTATTTATTTTAATTAATTATGAGTATGTGAGTTTTCCTTTGATCTTTTGTTCATTTTCCACAACCTTGAATAGACTTTGACTGTCTGTCAAACACAGAGTTAAGATAAGTGAGATGATGAAAACAAATTCTCTTTGATGCAGACTCCTTTCTATTTTTTTCTCTCTTTAAATCCAGAAAACCCAATAAAGTAAATTAATTTTATGGATGAGAACTATTTTTTGTTAGGAAGCAGCTTTTAGTTTGTTGCGGGTCTGGAATCATCAGTGGTGAGTCTAAGCCCCGCCCCCACCTCTTTGCCTGTTCATATACTCAGAATCAATTATTTTTTGGGGGTGCTCATGTGTCCCCTACGAGAATGCCACTGACTGTCTTTTTAGAAGAATTTTCTATTTGATAACAGACTCTGGTCGCGTTCACAGCCGCAAACACGCGTGCTCACACTACTCTCTTCCTCCTGCCCGCTCGCACTACCCGACGGTGTAAAGGCACCACGACAATCTTAGAACATGGTAGTTATTTTACAAAAACACAGTGAGCCGCAGCACAAGAATGAAAGAGCCGCAGGTTGCCGACACCTGGACTAGAATATCTGTTTTAAGACAAAAAACAGATAAACAAGTAACTCTTGTAAACCTTGACATTAGACTGTTCTGAAGTTTTTTGTCTGGCAATGTAGCTAAAGACAAAACTCCTTCTATTGAATCTGGTATATTTCCCAGCAAAATACTTTTTTAAAAAGTACATTTAGCAGTGGATGCTAAGCCTGCTGCTAAATCCGACATTATCCCCAAGCGGCAAAAGACCGGCGTTCGTCAAACCTTCTTAGGAACTTCCTACGCATTCCTAATAAAAGTGCCTGCAGTAGTGTGTAGAAGAAACAGTAATGTTAGTCTATTTTTACTCCAGTCTTTGCTTTACAGTCTTTCTGTTGGTGGTTCTTCTTTTTGTTCCCGCCTGATTTCATGCCCTTTCATCCTGGGCATCTTGGGCAGAATCCCAAAGTTAATAGTCTAGCATTCAATAAATTTGACCTGCCATGGGCAAACGCCTCACACGGGCATCGAAAAGCTGCTTAGCAGAAGCTGCTTCATCTCTTATCTAAGAAACGGCACCCCCACTACTGTAGTTTTAAGAGCCGCAAAGAGGGAGAAGGTAATCAAAGATAGGAGCGGAAAAGTGCTATATAAACTATAATGTTGAAGCTAAATACCCTCCCACAGGACTCTTTCAGCTACTTTATTAAAACCCCTACAAACAGGATCCATCTACTTGTTTCTGCTTCTTTTCAACTTTTTCTATGTAATGCATCTCCGCTACCTTCCATACTTAAGTCGGAGCACAGCAGGCGAGCGGGCAAATTAAATTAAAAGATCCTCACCTCGCGGAGAAGAGAAATGACTAATGTCTTCGTTTAGCGTTTAATTATAGAGCATCTTCCTAATCTCCTGCGGAAACCTCTGCAATCAGGGGTGCTGGGATCAGTTTATTCCTTCTCCCCGCGGTTCTTGTCAACACAATGCAGATGGCGCCCCCCGCGCGCGTGCTCTGGAAGTAGATTAGTGACACTGATGGACTGTGACCGAGCTGCCATCGTCTTTTTTAATAACATCAGGGATGCGTATCTTTTTGTTCTCACCCCAGAGTGGAAGACTTTTTTTTTTTTTTTACAAAATATAAGTCCTCCTGTGTTGGGGGGTAATAAAAAGGACTTGAACATTTATTACATCAGCCAGCGTGTCTCTCCTCCCACACTCACGTAATTCCCGCCTTTGCTAGAAGAAATAATTTAGCTTCTGAAAGTAAATAAAGGCTTTTACTTTGGTTGGTTTTTGGGGAGGGTTCTGCTCAAACACTGCAGCTCCAGGCATGGAGAAATGGTTGGCAGCTGCCGCTTCCCACAGTGATCCATGTGCTCGCAGGTGCATAGCCCCCCCCCCCAGCCCCCGTCAGTAGACGAGCGAAGGAGCATTTCTAGCACCTCCTGCCGCTCTTGCCAATAATGGCAGAGACAAGCATCCCAACTCCCACCCTGTCAGCCTCCCCCTCTCAATTATTTCAGAGGCGTCCTGCCACAGCACCCTGCCACCCACTGCAGATGTGCCAGTCATTTTTGCCTGGCCTCATTTATTGGAACAAGGTAGCAGCCCCCACTGCTCAATCACTGCTCATCCCACCTAAAATCAGAGTCCCTTCTTTCTTTCCATGAGCAGAAACACAATGAGGGGGCAGGAAAAGGTTTTAAAAAGGATCATTCACATTTATGTGGAGGATATCAAGGGCATAAAGGAATGATTCACTGCTACTGCTGCAGCAGGTGGGGCTTGTTATGAGGGGCCGTATAAGACATTATTTATTCTGAACCATTCACATTCATACATTCTTGCTCTCACAGTCATATATACTCTCTTTCGCATACATATATTCTCTTACGCATCCATATATTCTCTCTCTCACATTCATACATTCTTGCTCTCACAGTCATATATACTCTCTTTCGCATACATATATTCTCACTTGCACATCCATATATTCTCTCTCTCGCATGCATATATATTCTCTTACGCATTCATATATTCTCACTTGCACATCCATATATTCTCTCTCTCGCATGCATATATATTACTTTACACATACATACATTCTCACTCTCATTGTCACTCTTAAAAAAGAATGTATGTATGTGAAAGACAAGTATATATGAACGTGTGAGGAAGAGTTTATATGTGTGTGTGAGAGAGGAGTATGCATGAAACGGAAGTTACTTTGCATGAAAAGGAAGGCACTTTGAATGAAAAGGAAGGCACTTTGAATGAAACGGAAGGCAGATGATTTCTCGTGCTCTGATTGGACGAGAGGCCGCCACCTCCCATTTTGAACACACTCTAAACCCTATCACTTGTACTGACTCATAACTATTAAGGTTACACAACTTAAATGTCATTTTGTAGTTGATTCAACTATAAAGTATTAAGCTCTATCAAGATTTTTTCAAATTTAACTTAACAGTGCTAAATATTTTAAAGCTTATTTGTATCTGGCACTCAAAAATTTTAAGATCCGTGAAGTAGCGTTATGACGTCATCACGTACTGGTGGGAGGGTCTGTCGTTTTCTCTACGTTAGCTCAGGTGGCCATGTTGGATTTGCCGAATGCGAGTATGCGACGTTTGAAATTGAAAGTCGAGCATTTTATTATTCTGCAAAGCGTTGCGATTTCGTCCCGCTTCAAGACGCCCCAACCTCGGGTTTTTTTTTCATCCGCCTCATCGCTGATGGTGCCGTCTTGTCTTCAGCCCTGATTTAATTTGGTAAGTATCGTTCATGGTTTATGAATGAATGCTTTAAAAATGCTCTTATACTACCGTAAATGTGGTTTACTGTTGTTTAAACATATGTGTGTTATGATTGTTTTAGAGATTAATGTGGAAATGTATACATGATTAGTTTGTCATAGCAGACGTGGCGAGCCAAACCCAAATGCATTTCTGCCCGTAAGTTACGACAGTGATGAGGTTGTTTTTTTTCAGAGGTAGAAATGATCTGTTATGCTGCAATCACACTAAACATGATCCGCGTGTGAAATTCGCGTTGGAGGCCTCTGTCTGTGGCTAAAGTTTGCTGCTGGACATTTGTCCAAAAATGTCACTCAAAGCCTCTAACGGTTGTGTGGGAGGAGCTACCGCCAACAGTTTTAAGCCTGGTTGCTACATGGAAGCATTGGGTTTTGAATGCAGCTTTAAGCTTTTATAAATCACTGATCTCCGTTATAAAAAAGGTTTTTGTAAAAATAAATTAATCAACGTGCTCGTGTTGTGTTCAGGTACCGAACTACAGAGTGTTCAGTGTTTCACCTCCAGGTAGACGCCAAGGCCAGCCAGGTAACTTGTCTCAGTTATTTGTCTAGAGCTATTTTAAAAAAACAAAAAATGCAATAGGTTGTGTAGTGCAATAAATGTTTTTTGATCAGAATATAATTGAAACATTTTTTAACATTGAAAAATCTCTTTTGGACTTTTTCAGATACTGAACTTCAGAAAGTTCACCAGAAAGTCACCATTTCACCAGAAAAGACCTGTCAGTGGGTGAGTTTTATACTTATTTAATACATTCATCCTGAACTATTACCATTATTAGATTTATACGGCAGCATGGAAACATTTATGCACATTTTAACTAGCCAAAGGTCTAAATAGAGCTGAAATTATTTACAATTTAACTAAACATATTTAGATTGCAGGCTGAAGGTGGCACAATGGAATGGAGGTGCAAGTTGTGTTCTGTTACTTTGGCACTATGCAGTACTACATATAATACTGCAGTACTACATAGCCAATATTCCAAAGTGTTTCCACTGCCATGTATGTGGAGACACTTTGGAATATTGTCATGTCTTTATGACAGTATATTACAATAATAAAATGATGTTGCATTAGCACCATTCCATCATTTGAAACCATGAAAACTCATCTGTCAAGATCTGAAATGGATTTATGTAGAGTAGATGCAGTCAGAGGAAATTGTGCAGTTTTTACATGTTTGTGTAACTTAAAGCTGCCCTTTTCTGAGACTAAGTCCACCAAAACAGACAGGAACTGGCCAGCTTGGTTAGGATTTATGACCTCCAGGTGAATTTCTAATGTGCATAATTCAAAAACGGATAACAAATCATTTGTAAACAGCTGTAAGAAGCCACGGTGTAACTTGCCTTCAAATGACTTTGGGTCTTTGACCTGAAGTGGATCATGACATAAACACTGTATTGTCCTCTTACTAGAAATAGACATCTAGAAAAGGTATCATTTTATTATTTCTTAAAGTTCCTTAAGTAAATATTGGAAGTGTTTGCTCTGCATTTGCTTCAAAGGTAATGGATATTTCTTTTTATTCTTTTAGGACCAGCGTGACGTGAACATGAGACGGGCACTTGTCCTCCTTGCACTTCCTGTTTATCTGCATGAAGATGCCTCCAACTTCTTCAAGACCTGTACAGTAAGTGCACACGACTCCCTGTCAATGGTTTTCACTAATCCTTTAATATTGATTGAGATTTTATTGAGTGACATAATAAATAGGGCAATTGTTTGTAGTTTGTAAACTGAGTGATATTTTTAAATGGTTTTAAAACTGAGACGGAAGATGAAAGGCGAACATCAGGGACTCCTGATTGGAAGGAGTGGAGTTTCGTTTACCTTTTCTGCTCCTGATCCATCATTATTTGAATAAAGAAAAATGAAGCTTTAGTCTTAAATTATTTTATAAATGTCCTCCTTCAGAAAAATGCTAAAGAACTTTTTAAAAACACAATTTTAATTGGAGTTGGTCCTTAAAACATCATAGCCAGTTGATTAAAAGCTAACAGAATGTTAGCATGAAAAGATTCCTATTGACAGATGGCAGGAATGTCAGTTTTGGACATTAGTGTGATGAATATCTTTGAGGGTCTGAACTCATCTGTGTTTTTTGTTTACCAGACCTCACAGACACTGCTGTGGGTATCTTCTCAGTTGTCGTGGTGACGCTCCGGATGCTGCCGTCAGTGGTCCCACAGATCTGGCTGACTAATCTCTTCTAACTCTTCGGGGACATCTATGCTCTGGACCTACAGCACCCCAAAAAACTTGAACTTGCCTTCATATTTATTCAGAATGCTGTCTTGAGCCTTGAGGACAGCAAACCACTGAAAGGACATTTATTGTAACTAATGTGTTTTGTTGTGATCATTTGCTTTTTCTGCCGTAAAATACAAAACCAACTCTTTTTGTCAATATGTTGTGTGGCACTCTTATAATGCAGTTTTATTGCACTTATTGTTTCTTCATCCTCTTGATATTTGTGCTTTTTTTTAAAGAGCAATTAAAAAAAGTGTATTAAGCAATCACTATTGTGTGGCCTTCACGTTTGTTGGTTTTTATCAATGTTAGCCTTTAAAATGTAGTGGGGCAGTATCAATATCTCTGTTTAGAATACATTTTAAGATGAAGAATTTTAAATATTTTCAATGCTACACATTTAATGAGTTAAAGAATTTATAAAGCATTTGAGTGAATTTTACATATTTTATGAGTTGAGTAATATAAAAATATAGTTAGTTAAAGCGTTTTTTAGTTGGAAAATATTAAAAACTTTAAGTAAATAATCTCTCTTTTATAAGTTGAGGAATCTTAATATTTTTTATATGAAATAATACAAATGTAAGCCAACTGACAATATGAATTTTAATAAATGTTAACTTAAAAGTTTTAATAATATAACTTAACTGTTGCGTAATCTGTTACAAAATAATTTTTAAGTTCAGTCAACTCGCTAGGGATTACAGTGCAGACGCTAACATGAACAAGCAAGAAATCCCAAATTAACAGACTTGTGTTGTGGAAAGGTATGTTTTTCAGCTAGCAGGAATAATCAAAGTATCCGTTCTCTGTTTCAAAATGAGATTGCCACAAAACCGTATGTTATCTCATACTGGAACAGCTTTGGATGTAGAATTCAGTGGGAAAAGGTTTGGACCCTGCCACAAAAGTATTTCATCACCAATAAAATCAGAGAAATTTCTTTCAAAATTCTTCACAAATTTTATCCAGTGAAACATTTCTTTACTAAGTTTAAAAAAGATCTGGACATAAACTGTTCATTCTGTCATTCCTCACCAGAAACTGTGCCTCATCTTTTTTGGTTTTGCTCTTTCACTCAACTATTTTGGAAAGATGTGATACATTTTATAAGAACTCATCTATGTGAAGATTATAGATTATTTTACGAGCATATTATTTTTGGATATTTTACACAAGAAAGACTTAATGCAGAAAAAATATATGTAGTTAATTTACTTATAATTATGGCTAAATACTTTATACACAAGTGTAAATATGCCAACAAAAAAACCGTGTTTTATGTTTTTCAGAAAGAAATGGTTTTGTATGTGAACAGTATTAAATCTTCCACTAACAAAAAAGCTGTCAGAACAGTTGAAACATGGTCTCTCCTGAAACTTTAACAGATTCCTTTGCCTTATTATTTTTGTTTTCTTTTTGCATAACCTGTTTTACATGGTTATCATGTTTTTTTGTTCATTCTCATGGCGAACGTGAAGATTGTATTTTGCACACAGTGGAGTTTTGTGTTTGGTATTTTGTATGTGCAAGATATTGTTAATAAAGTTTATTTTTTTAAAAAAACGAACCGGCAAGAAGTAGCCACGGGGGTCCTGCAGCCATCGGAACCTTAACAAATATTTCATCTCCACCTCACCGTTGCCTTTTTTAAGAAATGACAGCTGGTTTTCCCACATTTATATGTAGTTATGGATCGAAAACAAGAGGAATTTGTTTTAATGTAAATGCGTGTTCCAGCGTCTACAGGAAGTGTCGCCCATAATTCACGCAAAGGCTCATGGGGGCTAGGAATAAGGTGGATACGGATTTTCTGTTTCGGTGGCACTTCTATTACCATTATTGGTATTTGAGACATTCCTTTGTGTCTCTAGAGATGCAGACAGATTTGTGACCACTTGAGGTGAAGATAAAATATTTCTTAAGGTTCCGATGGCCTTCTTATTGGTTCGTGTTAGCGTCTGTTCAAAATGGGAGGTGGCGGCCTCTCGTCCAATCAGAGCACGAGAAATCATCTGCCTTCCGTTTCATTCAAAGCGCCTTCCTTTTCATTCAAAGTGCCTTCCTTTTCATGCAAAGTAACTTCCGTTTCATGCATACTCCTCTCTCACACACACATATAAACTCTTCCTCACACGTTCATATATACTTGTCTTTCACATACATACATTCTTTTTTAAGAGTGACAATGAGAGTGAGAATGTATGTATGTGTAAAGTAATATATATGCATGCGAGAGAGAGAATATATGGATGTGCAAGTGAGAATATATGAATGCGTAAGAGAATATATATGCATGCGAGAGAGAGAATATATGGATGTGCAAGTGAGAATATATGTATGCGAAAGAGAGTATATATGACTGTGAGAGCAAGAATGTATGAATGTGAGAGAGAGAATATATGGATGCGTAAGAGAATATATGTATGCGAAAGAGAGTATATATGACTGTGAGAGCAAGAATGTATGAATGTGAGAGAGAGAATATATGGATGCGTAAGAGAATATATGTATGCGAAAAAGAGTATATATGACTGTGAGAGCAAGAATGTATGAATGTGAATGGTTCAGAATAAATAATGTCTTATACGGCCCCTCATAGCTTGTTGTCCTTCTTTGACGCAGTATCATTGTGGTGTTGGCCACACACAAACACTAACAGGCGTTCCCTCCCGCTTCGCTCTTCCAGCAGGAGATTCCCCCCGTGGCGTGTTTACTGTTGGAACTGTCTCAACTGTTAGAACGTGTCGTCGGCGTGTGCGGGGAGGGTTGTGTGTATGTGTGAGCGTGTCCCCCTGCCACTCTCTCAACACTATAGAGAGCTTTCCGAGGCAGAGCAGGTGGATGTGTGAGTCCCATCTGACTGAGACTCCACTCAAAGTGCAGCTTCCGTTTTGAGATTTCTTTAATTTAACAGCAAATTGAGACATTAGTGTTTTCCTTTATTTATCTTTAATAATTTTACTAGCAGTTTTTAGAATTTTAACCACAGTTTATTTCCTTTCTTTTTTGTTTGTTTCAGTTCCTGAAAATGTTTTTTTTCTTCCAAAGGAAGTTAGACACATTTGTCCAAATAAATTAACCCCCAAGAAATTCAATTGTGTGATATGGTGCTATAGTAGTAATGCAGACAAACACCTTTGAAGTAGTTTTTTTTATTTTTATAGAACAGTATCTTTAATGGCAAGTCAGAACTAGGAAGATGTACTTTGCGGCTTTTTAAACTAAACCTTAGTTTTTAACAATGTTTCAGTTGTTTGGGGAAAAACCGCCCAGTGCTTCAAGGCTACACGTAAAATGTTACTCAGCCGATTATACCACGACTGATGGCAATCAGGCGGTAATGACAGCTGTTTAAAAGTCTCTCACAATACTCTAAATTGATTTCGCCCAATTATTTTGTTTAACCTTTAAAGCTGGAGTTGTCACCTGTGGTATCTCAATAGCACACGCTGACCTTCAGTAACTCTTCAACTGTTTTGCGAACAATTTGAATCTGCTGATTTTAAGGGGGGAAAGTGGCTTTTCACTGCTCGGAATTAGTTGATTGCATGAACACTTCACTACTGTAAAGGCTTTCCCATTAGTTCAAGGCTGATCTTCTCTGTTTCAGAATCTTCTGCAATTACATTAATTGCTTAAACAGTTGAAGAGAATATCAACACTGGTGTTAAAGGGTTAAATTTAAGGTTCCCTTCTGGAATGACCTGTTTAGGTCATGACAGAGTTTCAGTTGGATTACAGCGGATTTCACAGATCCTAAAGCTCCAAAACAGCCCCAGACCATCAATTCTAATTCTAGTGATCTTGTTTCCATAGCACATTTCATGTAAAAAGAACAGCTCAAGGTGCTGTACATAAAAACAAACAATATCATAAAACACCAATTCCCACACATTGAATTGGATAAGAAAATAAGACCCACATATTAAAACACACAAAGACAAACACAGATAAAAGATAAATGGTTATAAAAAGCTAAAGAAGAGAGATCGCAGAAGGCGGCGTCCGCCCTGTCCTCCTGTCGGCTGGGGTATTAGCATCCAAGCAACATGAGCACAGCTCATCCCCAGCACCTCCCGGCCCACGGTCCCCCAACCTTCGGCTCCAATGCGCCTGACTTGGGCACATTAGGCCAGGCAGCTCGGAGGACCCAGAACAAGAGATGCCAGAGGACAAGCAGGGCCAAAACTCTGGGAGCCCGAACACAAACACCCCAGCCAAGGCTGAAAAGACACTCGGAACCATTCTAAAATGTAGAAGTCATAAATATAACAGTTAAACCATAAAAACAGCTAAAATATGAAAATATAAATGAAAATAATTTAATGCATAAAACGTTAAAAAAAAAAGAAAGTCTAAAACACCTAGAATATAAGTTAGAACAAGTTGAGACCTAAAAAAGTACAACTTGACTAAAAAGCATTAAACAAATAAATATGTAATACAATATAATATAAATTATATTCTAGATCCCACATACGAGATCTACTTAAAAGCTGAAATAAATAGATGTGTCTTTAGTTTCTTTTTAAAACCTCTACAGTGGATGAGGCCCTCACATCCTCTTCTGTGGTTGTTCCACAGACGAGGACCGTAGTTTCTAAACGAGGCTCACCGTGGATTTTTGTTTTGACCCTAGGACTCTCAGCAGGTCTGCGCCTGAGGATCTAAGGGCTCTGGGAGGTTCATAAACTAAAAAGCAAGTCTGATATAAAAGAAATGCTACCATAAAAATAAACTCAACTGAAGTTAGAATTTGAGTTCTTTGTGTGTTTTTGTGGTTGTGTTATGAATTTTTAGATGACACAATGCCATTTTGTCTTCTATTTCTTTTTTTTTCTTTTCTTTTTTTACATTTGTAGGTAATGGCTTTCTGTTTCCTGAAGCCTCATTTATAACTTTAGAGGATTTCAGCATAGAACTTGGTCTATGGTTAAATCCAAAAATAGCACAAATAACAGGAAAATGTTTAGATCTATAAAACAGTACCGCCTGTGCTTTCACACAAACATTTCTATCAATACCAACCTGCTGTCAGCTGAATGTGAAGGCAAATGTTAAGTCCTCCTTCTATACCTCGACCCTGTTTATCTATAGATGGTTTATACTAATAGAAATAAAGATGCAAACACTAATTGACACCTTTGATCAGCCAATCAGGAAATAGATAATTAACTACATCAGTGGAGAATTTAAAAGAAACATCAAATAATGAGAACTGCTGAAACTTGGGAAAGGTTATTTTAAAAATTGTCTTGTCAGTGGGATATAATTCTAGGAGATAATCAGAGATCTTTGACTGTGTTTAAAATTAATTATCAGCAGCAAGCCTATAATAAAATCTGCATAAATGTATCAAGATGGGATAATACAAATGAAAGAAGAAATGGTTTAAAAACGCTGAACTTTATTGGTGATCTGAACCATTTTCCTGAATTTATAGTAACCTTGATTCAGTAGGAATAACAATAGCATAAAATTGAAACAGCATTTTATTTTTATGATTTGAAACATTAAGATTTGACCCTCCAGCAATCGTCTGTGTCCTGATGTTTGTGTGGGTTTAGGTTGTGGACCTTTACTGGGGAGTAGATCCAGAGGAATGGGACAATCCAGAACTGCAGAGACTCCGAATGAAACTCCTGGAGGAATGTCTAAAGACCTCGGCTGGACCCTGTTTCGTCGTAAGTACACCAACGTGAACTCATCACATTCAAGACACTGTGGTTTTTTGAAACCGATAAAGCTTTAGGTCTTTACGTGTTCTGTTATTGCGATATCAGCCTGTGCGTGGAAGACAGCTTCAATTGGGATAAATGTTTATTTTATGCTCCTCTGGAAAAAAAAATCACTTGGCAGGTTTTTCGAGACAGGCCCACTCCCTCACTTCTCTGTAATGCATCTGTCACAAAGTGTAGAAGCTGAGCTTAAAAGCTACTTGCGGTCAAAGACAGTGAGGAAGACCCCATGGTGTGGTGGAAACTCCAGCAAATTACATTGTCACATATAAGCAAGCTTGCAAGGAAGTATTTCTGCATAACTAGTACTAGTTCAAGTTCAGAGAGTCTTTTCAGTACAACAAGAAACACAGTAACATGTCAGGGCATTAAAATCTTGGAAGGTATACGTGTTGGTTTACCTTACCAAGAACTTGCCATACTAAAAAAATCACTCAGGATTAGTCCTGGCCAGTATTACCATAAAACAAAAAACAAAACAATAAAACACACCAGCATAGCAGTCTCATGTTGTGTCAAAGCCTGGCTAAAGAAATAGGTTTTGTGAAGTTTTTCTTAAATGGACGGTGAGGATGCCTGCTGAATGCTCGATGGCAACATGATCCACAGCTTCGGTGGACTGAGCCTCCTGTTGGACCTCCAGGAGAAGCTGATCAGCTGAGCTGATGAACCGGGGGCTCCAATCAGAACAGCGTTCGTGTGAGAAGACATGAGAAGGATAACTGGCTGACTCCAAAACAAACAGAGTTACAGTAATCCAACCCAGATGTAATGAAAGCATGGATTACTGTCTCAAAATCGTGTTTGGGTGAAAATGCTTTCACCATCACCAAATTCCTCAAATAAAAGAAGCTGAATTTTACCACCAACTAATTTGGCAGTCAAGTTTCAAATTAATGTCCATTTTAAAACCCAGGTTTGACGCAGGCTGTTTTAAATGTGGAGCCAATGGACCCAACTCTACTGTGGAGGGGGTCACAGGAGCTGCATGGACCAAACACCACCAATTTCCTTTTTAATCATTGGAACTGAAAAGGCTTAAGGTCTGTGTATCGCAAGTCATTTCATGATCGCAATGTTGATCATCAATATTGCACATCACAAGTTTTCCTCATGTCATGCAGTCCAAGTTTGTACTTCATTGTTTGTGTGATTCCACTTGAGCTTTTTTCCCCGTATTTATGTTGGAGCTGTTCTGTGGAATGCAAGCAGACAAACTAGAATTCCATTCTATCCCTCATTTTAAGTAAATAAGTACATATATGGCCTAAATTTTCTCTGAAATATGTCAAGTTACCATCCAGTTCTGTAATGATGGTTGAAATTTTGCTGATAATGTGTTTGTTTGTTTTTTAACATTAGAAAGAAATGAAGGAAAAGCATAAGTTAGACGCTTCCACAAGGGGAAACTGATCAGGAATTATTCAGACGGAACAGATTGAGTCCGTAGGTTGAAAACTGAGGGAGGCAGAGATCACAGGTAATGCATTATGGGTACAAGAGGAGCTCAGTCAGTGGGGCACGTAATCCTCATCCTCAGAACGAGTTTTGTATTTCCTTTTTCCACCACGCTTCATGCAATGCCTTCTAAATGCCGCTCTCTCTCTGACGGGCTCTCTGCTCTTTTTCACAACCTGATGAGGAGAAAAGCATCAAACCCATCACAGCAGCTAAAATCAGACTACAAACCTTTATCTTTTAGTTGAAGTGCCTTTTTTGTTTGTCAGTTTTAATGACTTTTCTTTACAGATTTCAGATGTGTTCGCAGGTGTTTAACTTCTCTTTTTTCTAAGTAATGCTTGTTTAAAAAAAAAACTGGACTAAACGTGTGTTGTCTAAACAATCGCTTCATAAATCGCCTGCATGCAAATACTGTGAAGCTGAGCAATTAGGAAATGAGCTCAGACACCATGGAGCGATAATTCATGCTCAGCTGAGGTGACGAGGTGAGAGATCGATGTGAAGAAGAGCACTAGTAGTGATCGCAGGTATGAAATGGTCCTCCAACAGACTTCCATAAGAGCAGCAAAGCTGTCGGAGACATCTGGGGATTTGATCATTCGCTCACAGAGTGGAGCAGCATCACAGCAGCTCGCATTCTCGCTTCAAGATTTGCATGTTTGTGCTGTCAAATTGGGAACCAGCAGCTGCTGTGTTTTCCGTTTATTATGATTACAGAAAGGATTCTTGTCAAAAGCTCGTAGTTTAAAGAAAGTTTAAAAAATAATCATATTTTATGTTTTAATTGACGTTCTGCAACGTGTATCAACTGAAGAAATTCTGCAGGAATACTCCAAATATCCACTCATTCCCAAATAACAAACAATTTTTTTTGTGACATTTTTATGAGGTATTTAAAAGCAACTATTTCTTAATACATAAAAATGATTTTATGTGTATATCATATAAAGCATAGGAAAAAAGGCAATGTTTGCTCAAATGGAGACGAAGGAAAACCAAAATAATTTAGTGTATTTTTTGGACCATAAAGCATACCGTATTTTCTGGACTATAAGTCGCTACTTTTGCCACACGCGTTCGACCCTGCGGCTTATAATCCCATTTCCGTCAACAAGTCCATTTATTTTTGACACACCCACAAGCAGCCAAACAGCAAGTCACTTCTGCTTTTAGACCCCTCAGTCATGGTGCAACAGAGAGAAGCATCCTTGCTCAGCCCTACTTTGGCTGCATCCCACAATCTTTTGGTGCCATTAGACCCAACGTGCACGTGACCGCCACTACAATATGACGCAGCTTTCAAGTTAAAAGCAATCGTTAAAAGCAGTGTGAAAAAATCCACTGTCACCAACGGCTTTGGAAAAGCCGGTCTGCTGCGTGATGGAGAGGACAGCGCAAGCTCAAGAGAGAATATACCTCAGAGTGACACTGACAGCAACAACGAAGGAGACACTGAGAGAGTGTGTGGCCAAGAATGTCTGACGCTAATCCAATCCCACACTGAGGAGGAAGATGAAGAAAGCTCTCAGTGACTTTTACGTTCATGTTTTTTAAACCAACCCTGTTAGCGCTGTGTTATGGTGTGTCACTGTAGTGGAAGGAAACTTCTGGCACATGCGCTGCGCAGCGCTTGCCAGAGGCGCGTGCCATTAATAGGTCACTGCTGCTTTCAGCGACTTTTACCGATATGTTTTTTTGACCACCCCTGTTACTACCATATTGCTGCCGTGTTACTGCTGTGTCACAGGCACTGTTTGGAAGGAAAAGCTCGGGGTTAGCCCCACATTAAGCCCCTAAGACTCATGGGAAGTGGGGAATCATGGGTGTAAAGTTCCTCACCATGACTGAAGGGGCTGTCAGCAGTAATGACGTCCATACTGTTTAACTGTTTATGAGTGTGTTCAAATAAATAGGCTGAAATGCTGTGTACTACACCCCGTCTGCGGCTGTGTGTAGTCACATAGCGTTTGGTGCAGGATGATCAGTGACTTACTAATTAAGTCCTTACAACATGGGGCATTCCGCTTGTAGACAGGTGCGGCTTGTGTATCTACAAAATGGCTTATCCTTTATAAATTAGGGGGTGCGGCTTGTACTCAGGTCCGCTGTATAGCCCGGAAAATACGGTACGTAACCCTTTAACACCTGAGCTTTAGCTCATGTGCTGACTTTGGATTACTGTAATTCCTCAACCGTTTATGCAATTGACGTAATTCCAGTTAATTCTAACGCAGAGAAAAGTGGCTTCACACCCTTATACAACACTTTATATTAGTAATTTGTTGCACATCTTTACAATATGAAAAGCCGCTTTTCTCCAAATCAGAATCTGTCAAAAATGTTTCACTCTGACTTTGGTAAACTTCTAAACCAGACTGCTTGATAGATAGTCTGAGCATTATGGTCAGAAGCCCAGTGCAGTGATACTTGTTGTGCTGCAACATAACGAACTGATAAAGAAAGTGTACTGTTTTGTACATTATGTGTGAGTGCTGAGAGTTATTGTTGATAAAGTTAGACTTATCTGTCGTGTTGAATTCTCAACAAAGGCTGATTATTGTAAATAAAAGAGGAAAAAAACCACACAGTTCACTAGAAAAACTTCCTCTGACCAATCACCTGCTACCTCTTGGCTCTTCCAGGCACTTTTGGTAGTGTAATCATGTCACATTACTGGACTGTTGGGCTGAATACGCCCTATAATCTGTTTTGCCTTCAGGTCTGAATTAGGGATGCACAATATGAGGAAAACTCACAATATTAGTGATATTTGTAATGTTTTTTTTTTTGTTTTTTTTTTACAGTTTTGCAGACCGCATGTTTTTTACACTTTTGCAGCTGTATTTATTTAATATTTAATATTTATTTATTTATTTAATAATAATCTCATTTTTGATAATAATTTTTGATAATAATTTTAGTAATATTTTTATTATATTTAATTGATCCACTGTTTCGCGCACTTTATATAAGTGCAAATCTATCTATCTATCTATCTATCTATCTATCTATCTATCTATCTATCTATCTATCTATCTATCTATCTATCTATCTATCTATCTATCTATCTATCTATCTATCTATCTATCTATCTATCTATCTATCTATCTATCTATCTATCTATCTATCTATATTGCGATGACGATATAACTTGCAATACATGAACAAATAGCGAAACAACCAAAAACTTAATTTTCATTTCACTGCAGCAGTTTAATTTAAGTTAACCCTCGTCTACATAGGAGGTGAACATCTAATACAAAAGAGCTCCATCTGATTGGTCAGTGATGTAAAGGAGTCCATGTGATTGGTCAAATGCATAAAGGAAATTTATTTGATAGGTTAAATACTTCGAGCTGCAATAAGTTTGTTTTAGCATATTTAATGTTTCCATTTATCGCAATTTTCGCTGTCTTTTGGGATATGCGTGTTGCACAGCTTGAAATCTCGATAACGATACATTTGTGATTTATTGTGCAGGCCATCAGTGAGTCACATGATGGTTAAATTCGCGATACCATTTTAATATTTAATGTTTTTTTTAACAGGTCATTGTTCCAAAAGCTACAAAGCCACAAACTTTGCACACAGGGGCAATGTCAAGAGCTTGATCAAATGGTCTGTTGTTTTAAACGAGTGAGAGTAAAAAGAGACGAGCAACAGGTCAGGTCACACGACGTGACACACACTGCTAATTCAGAAGAGAAATGTTGTTTACAGAAGCAGCTCCATCACCTTTTGAGGAATTAATTTATTTTGATCTTGACAGATCAAATGTCATTTTTTAGCTTGAGGATTGTTGACATCTTAGATAAATGACTAATTCCGATGTAAATAACTCATTTTTTCATTTTTTTTTAGCTCATATTTATTTTTGTTTAGCTTATGTTTTCTGCCCTCCCGCCTTGTTTGAGGTAGGCTCTGGTAAATGATGTTATTTAGCATCCTCTGCAGTTTCTGCTTCAGGAAATTACTTCTTTGCTGTCGAACAGTTTAATAGTTTGGTTTAGATTTGGTTCTATTAATCTTTAATCAGCAGATGTTTTCACCAAAGGTTTTCTGCATTTGACTTCTCCGTATTTCACTGTTGCCTTTAGAAAGATGGACAAATAAACAAAATTCGAAGGTCTAACAGAGGTCATTAAACTTTATCCTAACACATTAATAGTACAAATACATAAACTTTTGCATTCAAGTTAAGTGGGACAGACCTTCTTATGCAACATGCTCTTAGTGGTTAGTTGAACAGCATCCGGCTCTAGACACTTTTGTTTTGAGGTTTCTTTGCAAAATCAAAAAACCTTTGTTGTTTTCTTGGACAAAGTTTGTGCAGAGCGGCAGGAGTTCATCAGAAATTTGCCTCTGAGTTGTGGGCGGGACTGTTGGCGTGGAAGTAAGCCTTTTGCTGATATCCCACCATCCCTCTGTTTACACTCTCTCCCACTGGCTTACAGCCCCTTAAGCTAACATTAGCGGTGCAACAAAAATGGCGAGCATTACTGGAGCTATCCAACCACACTGTATTAAGCCAGCTCAGACGAGGACGATAATGTTGTTGTATCTAATTGTCTACAAGTGGATGCATCGGAATGGAGCGAAGCAGAGAGGATTTGGCCAACCCATTTCACTAAAAAGAGCTTTTTCAAACAAAATCTATTCATCTACTCCTGATTCATCCCGATCTGAACAAAGAAATACAGTTTTGATCCAGAAATATTTTATATATTCTATTCTAGAAAAAATGCTACAAGAACACACAAAAAAAGATTTCATTGGAGTTAATGTGAAAGTCAAAGGGTTTCCCCTTGATCTGATGGATATAAACTGCTGGTTTTGTCATTGAAACAATGCAAGACATAAACAAATGTTAAGCTCTGATATTGTGACTTTAAGTCGACTTCTTACAGGACACCTTTGTAATACACTGAAAGCAGAACTCAAAAGGATTGAACACCAGTTTGTTTGTGCTGCGCTCTTATTGCTGTACAGCTTTCATTCATTCCCGTCAGACTTTTTGCCCTTAGTCGCTGCTGCAGTTTCATCATCTCAGCCACCAGAGACACAGAGCAACACAAGACACTGACAGAAAGTACACACATAAGAACTCTGGCTTGCACACACACATTCGCTTACACACTGTCTGATCTGACGATCACACGCTCCATGTCACCAGGCTCCAGTTCAGAATGCTAAATACGAACGCGTGCACGCGTATGCATCTGTAGCGCACGTCCTCCATCTGGATGGGTAAATGTTTAATGGCAAATTCGAGCCGTCTGACCTCTCAAGTGAGCACGGGATGTCACATCGAGGATCCCACGATGGCTGTACAGTCCCGCTCAGACGCTCCAAAACCAGCTGCTCGGTCCCCACAGCCCGACTTTGTCGTCAGGTCGGACATCCAGCTTCGTTTCCATGACTGGGGAGGTCAGAGCAGTGTTGGTGGATCCTTTGATCACAGACTGAGATCCTTTTTAATGATAGTTCTGGGTTGACTAGGCATCCCTGGAGAACTGCAGTTTATTTTTATTAGGAGATAGACCTAGATAAAAGTGAAAAGGGGGAAGGGGGGCTAGGTTTAGCTTTTCTAGATTAAATAGGAGATTTGCATAAATCTGTATATGGTTGTAACCCACAAACTAGGTTGTTGTAACTCTTTTGTGACTTTTTCAGAGTTTTTCTTTTCTCTCATCTATTTTCTTTGCCGTTAGTTGGATGGAAAGAAAACTGAAACCGACCCGGAGACATTTCACACCATTCAGGGACCGCCCAAGTGTCACCTCCTCTGAGAAAATCACAGGCAAGAATAGGGATGAATAGAAAGCCCAGAACAAGACAAGGTGAACTCTGTGGAAAGTCAAATTAGGTCCACATTGATTATTGATCTTCTTTTTCTAAAAGCGCTCCTGAGAGAACAGGGAATTGCCATCAACACGTTTGCTGGGAAGAGATCGCTGCTGCCACAAAGGATCTGTGCAAATGACTGGAAACCCCCGGAGACTTTGCTCACAAACTAAAATTATCCTCAATTGCACTGAAGCATTACCAAAAAAACAGATTTTGAGGGAGTTTTCTTTAAAATCTTTTGCACATTTTTTCCCTAAATGACTGGTTAGGAATAATCCCACTAAGATACAGTTTTAAAGCTTAATAAATGGTCAACATTTTATCGGACATGTCCATCAGTCTTCGTAAAGTGAGCGATCACCTCTGAGACAAGCCAGGAGGCAGTACAGGATTGGGAGACACAACCTCCACACCAAGGCAAAGAAGGGCTTTCTCTATCGTGTGCATCCAATAAAGCAGGTTTCCATGGTGATAGCAAAGGTTGGCATGGTGATAGTGTCATTGACCCACAGATTAAGCATCACAATAAACTTAACTCTCTTCAGCTCTCGAATTCCCTCATGCTAAAAGAAAAGAAAGACCTCCATCAGTGCCTCAAGGACTTTCCTCCTATGCGAGAGGAGAGTTACAAATATTGCAGGGTGTGTTTGGTGACTTCTCCACTTCATGATATAAGGGAAAATGTGATAGGGTTGTCCACCTCGCTGTTTAAAGGGAAACTGGAAGCCTACTTTTTTTTATCGTATTCCATCAACTAGGAAACAATATTTTAAAGCAACATTTTTAGCAGTGCATAAGTACGCAAAGCACACAATTGAAATGTAATGGCCAAGGTTACTTTAGTATTTAGTAGACATTTTTCTTGCAGTTTTATTTTGCTGAGAAATTAATTTTGATGTTGAACTGAACTTCAAACAGGGTTCGTTTTCCACAATTCTCTTTAAACAGCTATGCTTCCTTTCTGAGGGTCCAGGTTGACGGGAGGAACATCTGTTGATTATTTTCTTGGCTTTTGAATTGTACTACAATTCTATTATTAGCAGCAAGAGGAATCTGAAGATTTTTGGGAATTTTTCCCTAGCTAAGACTAGCCTCAGCTTTCCCAACAATACGATCTCAGAAAGTTTGACAGTTCTGCTGAATTTCTTTTGCGTGGCATGGTTACCCTTTGCAAATGTTTAATAAAATGACACTTGGAATTAAATGAATTGTAAAGTCTACACCTCTAAACCATATGAAGATGTTTAGATATAAAATTTAGAGTATATAAGAAGTCTGTTTGCTTAATTCATGACTCTGTACTGATCGTTTGGTGAATCAGGTCTATGTCAGCCTTTTTTTTTTGACCCTGTAAAGGTAATAAGTTATCCAAGAAACAGATGATTGCTGGGATTGTTACTGAGCAAAGCAGCTGGATTTTAGTTCAGTTTAACAAGTTCCCTATTTTCTGCACTACAAGGGACACTTATAATTAAGGGTTAATGGCCGACGATGTGTGCATTATCACTTTTTAACGCAAGCCGCTAGTGTCGGACGGTTCAGGCTCAGAGGACGGGTTTAACGCACTTCGAAGGCCATTAACCAGCCTATACCGTGGTCACTTACGAAAGAAATAAATATTAACCAGTTTTTAGTCCTTAATTCTTGTATTTTTCCGGTTTGGACCTGTACTTGTTACGTGATGCGGCGCCTTGTCATGGTAACCTCACAAGGCGGCGCACCACCGCTGCAGTCAAGATTCTGCGATATAAAGCTATATATATATGCTGATCGGCCCGATGGGTTGAATAGAGCATCAGTTCAGAGAGAAAGTTCACCTCTTACCGCTTGTTTTTGTCCAGATAATGAAGCTAAAGGTTGTTTTAGAGAAGCGATACAGAAGATTTAAGATAGGTGACCGGAACTTCTTTTGGGGGCGTGCGGTTATCACTTTTTAACGCACACCCAGCAGCCAATCAGAATCGAGTATTCACCCATGGTATAAGCCCTAATTAGTTTCAAAAATTAACAGTGTGCCTTATAATCCAGAGCGCCATTTATATGGATCAATTCTGGTTGTGTTTACTGATGTTGAAGCAATTTTGAGAGGTACATAGTGAGCCAAAAAAAACATTGGTGATACACTATAAAAAAGAAACATAAGCTAGAACCCGCCAAAATAAAAACAGAAACCAGAAAAAACTTTATCATAGTAATGAAATACATTTTTGAAATTGTATAAAACAATTAACCCTAAAAACCATTTATCATACAGTTTTTTTTACAATATTTAGTTAAAAATTTGTTTTTGTTTTTTCTTAAATACATATTTTACTCAATTACTGTGTAAGAAAATAGGACTGAGTGACCCCCTACTCCCGTGAGTACCCAATAAGGAAGCACCTCCACGAAGCCCAAATCCTATAGACTTTTATTGAGAAATAAACAACTATTACTTGAAAATTATATTTGTCAGAATAACTATTTTTACTATGCAACCTATTTTTAACATGTTCTTGATAATCCTATTTTATATCGGTCGGTTTATATAAACTGACCGATCAGATGTCTCAATAAAAGTTTGTGGTGCCTGCTGTCCCCCATGTGCATTGTTCAAAGTGTTTGATTGACAGATTATGTACCCTGATTTCAAGTGGTAGGGGTGTGGTCTTCCAATAAGCTCACTCCTGATAGGCGAGGGGTTGCGATAGAAATGTGGACTCAGACTGAGTCCGACAATACACTGCTTACTGATATTGTCTAGCTCTAACACGGTGTTGTCCGTATCCCAAAAAAATGGCGACTGAATTGATTTCATTTGGTGATTTTCTATGGATGACGCCAAAAGTGGACACATTTAACCAAACGTTTAAGGTTAAACTTTTTTCAAATTTACATCTTTTGACACTATAAATTGATCAGCTCATGTATTTATTTATTTATTTAACATAACTAAATACTAACTCTGGTAGGCAAACCAAAAATGTACAATTAGTTGTGGTAGATCGTAGTCAGTGCAAAGCAGATAAAACACCTCCAACTGAAGAGGAAACTTTTTTTTTTATCCTCCAGTTTTCTTCAGATCTATGCTGGCCTTAGCTGTTCCACAGTCAATGCAGCAAACATCCGCACAGCTGACTGTGTGTTTTCATTGATTAATTGACTGTGTGAGTGATTGATTTGTTAATTCATTCTGTAGCTGTGCACAATATCTTAGCTGCCTCTCCCAACTGGCTCATCAGATAAAGTGCACTTAGCTAGAGTATAAAAAGCCTTTCCAAACTACAAAAAAAGAATGAAGGGAGAGGGAAAGAGGGAGAGAGGAATAGGAATGCATCCAGTGCATTAATTGCATTTGGCCACTCTGCTATTTTCGCTTTGGCTCCCTGCAAATCTCGCACCTGCAGCTCTTGGAGAGCAGCGGCGAGAGTGCAAACCCTTCTGGAATGACAGACCCGATCTGAGTCCGGACGGAAACACTTACAAAAGACCGCTGCATGTCAACAGCTGTGTGGTAATCCTCTTGACATGTTCTTATTCAAACCTCCATCAATGGCTAGGGGGTTAAAAGCATAATTTTTTAATTTCTTTTACCATTTAATGCCAGCTTCTGTGTCTTTTTTTTAAAATACCGGTTTTAATTGTTGTCCTTGAGGTTTAGATAGTCCTAAGTGTTAGAGAAGCTGCGGTGCCTGTATTTTCTTTTGACACATCGCTACAGCACTGTGAGCCACGTGCATGGCCAGCAGGGCAGCTCAGTGCACCAACGACTTTTAAAAGTCACAAGTAACTTCTCTGTGTGCTGATGTAGCTAAAATAGCTTGATATTATGCAAAAGACAAGATGGCAGCATCAAGATGTTCGCTGCCCACTAGTCGTCCATGTGGAAAACTGACGAACTCTGTAGATTTCCCCATATGGCAAAGCTATACACATGCTAAGATACTTACTCAGTGACTCTGGAGTTTGAAGTAATGCATCTTTTTGTTCTTGCCAAAGCCAGTGCCCATTTCTTCTTTGGCTACTGATGGGATTTACTGACTGGTTCCTTTCATAGCCAGTGCATATAATGGGGGAGATGAGTATTAAAGTCAGTTTTTAACTAATGGATCCTAATCAATTCTTCAACATGTCTGTAGACACATTTATGCAAATCAAATCCATTCTTCATTAAAATGTGACTCAGAGCTTTCACACTTTTGGCTAACATGACAGTTCATTTTCCTGTTTCCTGGATTAGTCTGTTTCAAGTAGTGGATGTGAAAAACTCTTGTAAACTTTGTTGTGGACTTTAGACACAAATACACCACACCTATCGTCATCCTCGTCTCTGTGGGACAGAGTAAATAAAGGATGAAGCTTTTATCGTCCTTGTTCTCGCATAATTAAAGACAGATTATCTTTATTGTCTGTTCGATTAACAGAAATTTATCAACATGGCAGAACACTGTAAAATAAAAAATGGAATAAATGAAAAATAAATAAAAATCGAAGACTAGATAATACACATATAGTTTAAAAGAAGTGTTTTAGGGACTCAAGGGACTTTGATTCCCTAACATCGTCATGGACCTTCAGCATTTCAGTCAACCACAGGGTCTCTTTTTGCTGAATCCCTTTTTTCTACTAGTCTTAACACTATGGATTTCTTGCAGTGGTACTATCTCCACAAACACTACAGTCTATCTTGTGGCTTTGTAGCTTTGGTAATTTGGTAAACCCCCTTGTTTTTTTTTTATGGGAATCTCCAATGTCTTCATTCTTCAGATGCTTTATTTGTTTGTAAAAATGCTTTTCAAACTGGTCTTTCAGTTCAGACTTTCTCGACTTTGTAGCATAAACCAGAAACTCCTTTTTTAAGCCGTCTGGCAGCTTGCTTTCCAGTGGTTTGTTGACAATAGGGTTCTTCTGCTGATGTACTTCTACCAATCTACCAGGTCATTAAACCCTTTTTCTACCAGTTGTATTGACTTTATGATGTTTATGGTTAATGATGGATTAGAGGAATAGACAGTTTTTCTTGTGTTTTTTATTTTTTTTTATTTTTATTTTACCCATTACTGGAAAAACTAAAGGTCTTTGATCACTGTTCCTTCAGCACTGTCCAAGAGTGTAAATTTCACTTCCACCAAAGTTTCCCGTATCTTTCCAGTCCCTTTCTTTTTTTTCTCAAGCAGAAAAAAGTTTCTTTTGTTGGCCTTAAATGCTAAAAATAATGTAGGTGTCTTCTCAGTAGTGGCTACGCTCCAGTTTCCCTCTCGAGGGAGTTACTGGTTACCTGTCTGGTTCCACTTTAGCCTGAAAAAAGGCAGTCTTTCCTCACACTGGTCAAGCCAACGTTGCGCTCTTGCAGCCTGAATTTCAAATCTCTTTGCTCTTACAAAATAATCAATTTCCTTGATAGTTTTTCCATGATTACAGACATAAAATTTCAGTTTGCAAACTTGTACCGGGCTGGAATGCAAATATACATTTACAGTATATTATGTTTCAGCAATTTCAAAGGCTACTAAAAGTACAGATTTCCTCAAACTGTCCCAAAAGATTGTTTCAGTCAACCCCTAACCTCCCACAGTGTTTGCTCACACTCCTCTAATATTTTGTCAACTGCTACTTGTTGCTGTTTGGTTAAGGCATGCTTCAATGCATGCTACACTTCAATTTCCCTCAAACTCATTTGAAACCCCAAATTTCAAACTATATATAGCCTCTTCTAATTCTTTGGCAGACATTTTGCCACGTCTTTGTGATCTTGTTAGAGAAAGGAGTGTCTCAATCGTGGCTCCTTAAAGTGCAACTGCGTTTTTTTGGGTGTTTATTCAGACCCACACATAAGATAGGGCCCTCACTCCGATGCACAACTGGAATTCATTCACAAATGGAGGTAGCTCAGATCTTCTTTTCTTGCTGTACAGATGAATAAGCTTGTGAAAGAGCTTTAAAATAATAATTAATACAACAAGCCTTTAGGTCATTAACACCGGAGGCAAAAATGTTTTCAGAGAAAGAGGAGCCTTTTTTTACAGCCAGACTCTTAATGAGTTTCCAGGTAGTCTGTTGTTTCAGTTAATTTCTCAGACATCCACTGTAGATCTCTGTAGTCACACCTACAACCCACTACTGCTACTCTGTGAACTCTGCAGCAGTGTTTAGCACCGCCTGATGCTCAGCTCAGCATGCTCAGGACCAGCAAAAGATTTACCAGCAACCGTCACTCAAACTCTTCAGGGGTGTTTGGCAAGAAGTGGTTTGCCACAACCACCTAAACTCTGACTTTTTGAATGAATGAAAAAAAAAAAAAACTTTACCCAAACTTAAAAAAATCGAATCTGTGCTGACAAATGAAAACTGTGTCTTAACTAAAACTTGAAACCCAGATACAGATGCTAGCTTTAACCCTTAAACGTTAGAGTTTTAGCTCCAGTGTTGACATTCCTTGAAATATTTTTTAACTGTTTACGCAATTGGCATAAATCCGCTGATTCTATTGTGGAGAAAAGCAGCTTTTACGTAGAGGGCTGCATATTGGTGCAAAGCTGATACCCAACACTTCACAATAGGTATGTTCCTATGCAAGCAACGTAAATCTGATGTGGAAAAAACTTGCTTGGAGTCGTTATTCAACACTTCACTGACTATAGTTACTAAAACTGTAGCTGCTTCTCCACGCGTCAGAATCCTTTAAAATCACGTTAATTGTCTTACTGGTTAAAGAGTTAAGGTAGTTTAAAAAGTGTGAGTTCTTTAGGTGTCACAAGGGACATTTTTGGTGTTAAAGGGCTCACTGGCTAACATGGTATGAAGACTCCAAAGAGTTGCCTAACACAAAAAAACTAGAGTTTCTTTGCATTTAAGTTTAGCATTATCCTTATTTTTGGTTATGAAAAAGCAATAAATGCTTATACACAATTTAGTTTGAATTAACAAAGCAGTAACCAACCTCTCACCTGAACCCTCCTACTCCAAACACGCGGTTTCTCTGCACAGCAACTCTCTGATACCCACGTGGACCCCTGATAACTAGTGCAGCATGGCCATAAAACGGCACAAATGCAAATTAATGCATCACACGCTTTTGTAGCATTTTAGAGCAGGCCATCCTACAGAACATGCAATGACCGCGCCACATGCCATCATCTTTTTCCCTCTCACTCTCTGCATCTGTTCCCACTGCGATTGCCAGCAAAACAAGAACTCCAACATAGAACGGCTTTGAAGCGTTATTGCCGAGAGCACCCGGCCGTTCTCCTGCTCATCAGTGCTCGCGGTTGTTCTGCCTCACGCTTGCTCTGCATTTCCCACCGCAAGCCGGGCTTTAGGTGCATGCAACTTATGACACATGGAAAAAGATCAGCTGTCCATGTCATGTAGACTTTTTAAAATTCCTATTTATCCCAAAAATAACAGATGAAGACCGTAAACCAGCAGTTGGCTCTGAATGGTGTCGCTCAGGAAAATGAGCTCAGATAAGAAAAACTGACTGGAGTTTACAGTAGATTTGCCATGTGGGGAGAGAGATAACAGTTGGATGAAAGGGCTACCAGTTCATTTGATGGAGCTTAATTATATTTCCAGTGCTTAGTGTCCTTACTTCTGAAAATAAAAAATGTAGAGATTATATATGTTGGCTCCACAAATCAAGCATGGCATGAATGTAGAAATGATAGAATTTTGTGTTTTACTTTTGAAAACAATCCATATACTTTCTTTTTCTATGAAGTAGCCTTGCATGTTTAATTAAAACCAAAGATAACAGAAACGTATCATCCAGGTGTGTTTGTTTGTTTAGCAGAATGTCATTTTTTAAAAGAGTAACAACTTTCACTAACCATAATTTAAGGTTTCAGATATGCTACACTAATGATCAAGAAGTGTTTTACTTGTAACATTTATAAATTCAAATGATTGTAATATGTTTGGCAGGTGCATTGTATTTAATCGCATGGATGACTCAAACCTTAATGAACTTGTTCAGCTATTATTGTTAAAAGGTTAAATAGTGCAAATGTCAGAGCTTTAAAAAAAACATTATAATGTTGGCAAATTTCACACTCTGAGAATAAAATGTATTCACATAAAGCAGACCGAGGTTATGAGAAGATGCCAACATGATTGGTTAATGTAGAAATAATAAGAAATAAGCACAAAAATATTGTGATTAAGTTTAAATGAAAAACTAAATTAAAAGAAAATAAGTGTCGTGTCTAAAGGAGGTAAAAAGCACCAGAGTCAAATCTACAACTAGAAATCCAAAGATGCACAAACTAAAGGCTTTTAACTCATTTGAATAGCGAGGCTTTGGACATAAGACTCTACTCTGCTTTTACCTGTGTGTTTATTTTACTATGATACATGGTGAATGGTAAATGGTGTATACTTATATAGCGCTTTCTACCCTCTTTCGAAGGCCCAAAGCGCTTTACAGTCACAGACCCATTCACCCACGCACACACACATTCACACACTGATGTTTTACTATATTACTTTTTAATTGTTTTATTGTTTCAATTGCTGTTTTAAGTATTTTAAGTTTTCATTTGAGTTTTAACCTCTTAACACCAGATGTTTATCTCCAGTGTTTACATTCTTTCAAAAATCGTAACTCTTCAACCATTTACGTAATCAACGTGATTCCAATGGATTCTGAAGCACAGAAAAGCAGCTTTGCGCTGATACAACACTTTGAAGTGGTGAAGTGTTTATGTAATCAACAAAAATCAGCTGATTCTGTCACAGAGAAAAGCTGCTTTGCTCCATTACTTTACATTAGTAATGTGTTGCAACGTTGTTATGAAAAGCCACTTTTCTTTGCCACAGAATCAGCTGACACGTGTTGATCGTGTAAATGGTTGAGGAGCTACGCTAAGTCAAAGAGCCCATCTTATTTAGGTGTTGCAGGCAACACCTCTGCCGTTAAAGCATTAACACCATCTGCAATTGAAAAATATTTCTATTACTAACACCACAAACTTGCCATTATCATCCTTTTATAAGGTTGTACGACATTCCCAAATCTGAATCTCCAGTTTCTCCTTTATGTTTCCCATCCATCCATCTGTTCATCCATCCATTTTCATCTAGTCATCAAGGACTGGGTCATGGGGGCAGCAGTGTAAGCCAAAATGCCCAGACTTGCCTTTTTATGACCACTTCCTCCAGCTCCTCTGGGGGAATCCTGAGGCATTCCAAGGCCATGGAGAGACACACACTCTATTACCAAAAGTATTCGCTCACCCATCCAAACAATCAGAATCAGGCAGAATCACTCGGCCTGGCCCCATGTGTGTAAAATCAAGCACTCAGGCAAGCAGACTGTTTTCACAAACATTTGTGAAAGAATGGGCAATCTGATGGACAAGTCTGGGTTTGGAGGTTGCTAGTAGAACCATTGTGCAGAGTGTGAAATTTGGTGGAGGAGGAATTATGGTGTGGGGTTGTTTTTCAGGACATGGGCTTGTCTCCTTAGTTCCAGTGAAAGAACTCTGAATTCTTCTACATATTTTGGACAGTTCCATGCTCCCAACCTTGTGGGAGCAGTTTGGAGTGGGCCTCTTCCTCTTCCAACACGACTGTGCACCAGAGCACAAACCAGGTCCATAAAGACATGGATGGCGGAGTCTGGTGTGGATGAACTTGACTGGCCTGCACAGAGTCCTGACCTGAACCCGATTGAACACCTTTGGGATGAATTACAGCTGAGACTGAGAGCCAGGCCTTTTCAACCAACAACAGCTTTTCAGCCCACTAAGATTGGAATCAATAGGCAAGAAGGATTTAAACTAAACCTACAATTGTCTTACTAAGGCCCCACTTCTGTAGTCCCCAAGCTGCAAGTGACTCCTTTCAAAGTCTAACGTGTCTTCCGTGATTTCAAACATTTTGGAAAGTTCTATCATCTTTAACACAGATAACATTTTTTATCTGGTCTTTGGGGAACCACACTCATTCAAACTGTCTCTGGGTCAGAATCAAAGTTACTTTTTTGTTGCTGTGGTAGCAAAAGTTTGGCAAAAGTTTGGCTTTTGTTACTTCTCAGAGGTATTGGTCCCTCTGTACTGATTCAGTATCTCAGCCTACAAGTGTTTGATCTGCCAGACTCCTACAGCTCTTGTTCCTGTCTCTTGAATATTTCATTTAGCTGTGAGGCTCAACATGGTTTACTGTCTGCTAGGGGTTTTGACACTTTCTATTTTTGTTACGAGTCCACAAATGTTTGGGAAAATGTTGTGTTTTATTTCTGATCTCTTCTAAAGTGTGCAGTCTGGCACCCACAGCTTTTTTATGCTTTTATTTTTCAACACTTTGGGTCTTCTCTCTTATCTCCAGACATTCTTTTAGAGGTGCATGAAAAGCACTTTGTGAAAAATGGATGCTGTTTTTTTCCTTCTGTAAATCATCTTTCATGCTTTCATCGTACTATATAGCAAAACCACGCAGGATGGAGATGTCAGTATGTGCCATAGAGCTCACCAAGTCCTAGCTGCAGTTTGCAGTCACATTTCCTATGCCCCAAATGCGTCACAGTTGTGCTTGTGGTTTTGAAATTGCCTGAAATGAGTCGCGCTGCGAGCTTCATTGGCTCAACAACTCACCCGACACCACTGATCCACAAAATAGAGCCCCATAACAGCTTGAGCGATTATGACAAGCCAAAATTTGCCCTCTTTCATTTTCACCTTCCGTGCCCTTCTGTCCCTCTCTGCTTCCTTTCTTCCCTTCCTCAGGGGCTGGTGGGAGAAAAATACGGGAGCATCCGAGTGCCGGGGGAGGTGGAATCCGCAGAGTTCGAGATGATCTTGGATGCAGCGGTGGAAGCCGGCTTGGACACCCACATTTTGGAAGAGTGGTACTGCAGGGATGAAAACTCTGTACCACCCGCATACTACCTCAAGCCCAAAGCCCAAATGCTCAAGAACTACCAGAACTCAGTAAGTCCAGCAGGACTGATATTCACTCATGGACATCTTTTTTTCTTCTTTTTTTTACTTAAGTTTTATTTTCATTTTTTTAAACAAGATTTAACATAAATTTACATGACATCAAACAAAACAAGTCTTACAAATAAAGAGAAGAAGAGTAAAAAAAAACAAGTGAGCGGAAAAAATAAAAATAAAAAGCAAGGAGAAAAATAAGACATGACAGCCACCATTCCAGAAATGTAAACAGGTCATACAATGGCCAGTGAGTTTTTATTTACAGTCCATCTGTCCCATTTTCCCTTCATGGACATCTTGTTTATATAATGGACTATTCTATACCAGATCTGCACAGATCTGTTGTCTGGAATTAGATGTTATTATCCGTCAGTAAATACTAAGGCACTGATGAGACACTGTGGCAGGCAAATGAATGGTGACATCTTTTGGGTTTTCAAGTGGCCGGCCTCCTTCTTCAGTGTTTCGCTGATAGGCTCTCAACACCTCCAGAGGGTTCAGCAGTGAATCCCAGGTTCCCCCCCATCAGCCACCAGCCACTATGTGTTACATTTTTCTCTGAATAGGAGTTGAAGCAATGAAATCCTAAACTACGCTGACAGAATTTAACCGCTAGGAAAATAATAGTAACAAAAATAACAAGTGAACTGGACACATACAGCTGCTCTTTGGGATTATTTAAAAACTCAGGGGTTTAACAGGAACTGTCTACTTTGCTGTGAGGATTGATCTTTGATTCCCTCCTCTGTCTGTAGTCTCCTCCGTTTGCCTTGACCTTCAATAAGATTGTGACATTTAGCAGCAAATCTTTCCATTACAAAGAGCAGTAAACCCAAGATCCACTGTGCTTCACCATACAGTCAAAGTTTGCAGAACGCTTGATTTTGCTTTGTAGATGAAGAAACATTTCTAGAGTTCATGTTATAAACTGCATCTATTTTTAAAAGGCTTCAGTCCTGATGTTAAAGAGGTGCCATTTGGTTTAAAGTTCCCCAAAGTCAATTTAGATTCATTTGTTTTGTGTTGGTTCTGCACAAGTAGGAATACTTTAAACCATTCTGTTCTTTTGTTTACATGTAGTTCGATCAGATCTCAGCAAAGGCAGCACAGACTTTCTTCTTTAACATGAAATAAACACATAATAGAAATTAAAAGCAAGAAAGTTAAAACATCCTGTTTTTTTACTAACTTTGATGATTGTATTTAGAGTTGAATGACACAGGAGACTTCCCCTTGTTAGTCCAGATATCCTTGCATAAGCCAAAATGACAGGGGTCCCTCAGTGCGTGATGAGTGTACGGTCAGCCTGTCCTTCCTCTGGCTCCTGTTCGTCTCAGATGGAGTCCAGCAGCGCAGCAAAGACCAAGAGTGACAAGGCCTGGAGGAATGTGTCGGAGGAGATCAAGAGGATTTTCCGAACAGCCGTGCTGCAGCTTCAAGAGAAGGGCATCATGAAGAGCGCTCAGGCCAAGAAATTCCTTTGCTCTGGTGAGTTTCATGTCAACTTTTTTCTTTTTTCTTTTTTTAACAGTGCACATTGTGATCTTTTTCTTTCAAAGTAGCCTCATGTCTGTGCGGCTACGCAAAGGCAGCCAGCTGCTTGTATTCAGAAAAAAGATTCAAATCTATTCATTAAAATTTCCATAAAATATTGGAGAATTAAAATCCACTACCATATAACCATAGAACATTTAAAAAATTCAAATGCAATGATGTTCTCTTATGATCATTACTGGTTATTATTAAATAAATTTTCCTGATTTTTATTTTTATTCAAATTTAAATAACATTTTACATTTTAATGATATTATTTGAAAAAATATATTTTTGAAAATATGTTGGTAAATTGATTTTCAAACAAGTGATAGTTTTACTTTTAAAATGAGAACCTTTACCAGCATTTTAATAAAGATTTGTCAGCATCCAGTTTTAAACCTAAAATTCATCATTATTTTTGCCATTTTAGAGTGACAGAAAAATATTGCCTATTGTGTATTTTTAATATTCTCCAGTATATGTCTATGAAGACTCTCATTCATCCAGGTTGATTCCATCTTAGTAGTAGGTTTAGGGGCTGTCATCTGGACTCCCCTAAACCTATTACTATGATATTCTCCAGTATATATTTTAAACAATCTCAAATCGGTGATCTCGGGCTTCACAAATATTTGTAGATATCCAAGTATTTGACACAGTAGAGCCCTACTCAATGTTCTGATATTTTATAATGAGATGCTATGGAACAACTCTGATGTGTATCGTCTGTTTGCTAATGTCCGCCTTGTCATTAGTGAGGCGCTCTTGACTGCTGTGGTTATTCGTAGAAATTCAGATTTTATGCTGTTTACCCCCTGACAGGTGTGGTTGATTCCATAATGACTCTGCCGTGATGTGACTCATTATTGAATGAAAAAATAAACTCAGTGTGGTTTATTTTTAATTTCAAACACAAGTGTTTTCTTTCAATTGCTATTTCCCAAGGGTTTGATGTCCTTTGTTAGATCTGCATCACCAAGAGATTCATCTTTTGTTTTTACTCTTTTTTCTAATAACATTTAAATGGATTAAACTTTTCTTTACATTAAAACTTCAAGATTATTAAATGAACTTAGTGTATACATACAAAAACCTGAAACTTTTCATCTTAAAATTATACAGACAGTGTTTAGTTTTGCACGTTATAAACACACTATTTTTTACCAGTGTGAATTCAAATAATGCATTTGGACTATTTGAATGCTGGGAAATTAGAGCAGGTCAAAATTTGCAAACACATTACTAGCTCCACTCCCAGCTCACATAAATTCATGCCACAAAATATTATTTATGATCATGTCTCCTCTGTTGTATTTATTATTTGGAAATATTTTCTGAACCTTTTAGGTGCTCCTGCTGTTTGCCACATAAATAATAATAATAATGGATTGGATTTATCTGTGCTTTTCAAGTCACTCAAAGCTTTTACAATGTGTCCATTATTCATTCACTCCTCATTCATACTTGGTGATGGCCCCTCTGACCATCACCGGGATCATTCATGCACATGCACACACCAGTGGAGCCACACTGGAGGCAAGGAGGGTGAAGTGTCTTGCCCAAGGACACAACGACATTTGGCTGGTGGGAGCAGGGATCGAACCGCCAACCCTTTGATCATTGGACGACCCGCTGAATCACCTGAACCACTGTCGCCCCAAATATTCTGTTGGTTGTGACCAAGCGCCCACCTTCTGTTTGTTTTTTTACATTTGAAAGCCAATTAAGAGCTACCAAATGTTGCAGTTCCTCAAATGACCACCAGAGACTAAACTATTACTATGTACAAATGTCTGATATTACACCCAAAATGGACTCGTTCACAGTCTAGCTTTTAGAATGTTGTAGAAGCTATTTTTCTTTTTTAAATTTTCCCAGTTTCTGATTAGTGTGTTGGGAGGGGGGGGGTCAATTAGTTTAGGTTTTTTTAGCAAGAAAAATGTGACATTATTGAGAAGCTTTGTTTAGTTTTTACAAGGGGTTTGCACCCATGAGTGACAACAACAAAACTCACTTCACCTCATCTTACTCAGCTGCTCCTTTTCAGAACATTGTTAGGTTGGGCAGAGCAAAACTTTATGCAGATATATGCACATGCAATAGTAAAATTAGACATCTTCATTTGAAGTAGCCCATTTCCTCCTCTAAGGCTTTTGGGTAATTTATGGGTCAAAAGTCACGGTTTGGTGCCTACATCTTTGAACAAACACAAGGAAACACAAATGCGATTCCTTGGTTTCAGCGCCATTACACCCGTTCATTTTAAGATTCTTTCATCTGGTTTTGAATGTCACCATGGTTTCCTGAGCTGTTTACCCTTTTAGTCTCTCATATCCTCTTCGTTCAGCTAATCATAAGCTCCTAACTGAACCCAAAAAGAAATTTGGAAGAACATTTTTCATGTAACTTCCACAAAACTGAAACTAAAGCAGTCTGCCTCTTCACTTCAATCAATCAAACACTTAATTTGTAATGTACCTCAACATGATTGAAGGCAAGTAACCCCCTAAACACCATTGATATCACTGGTGATACTTAGGTAACACACGCTCTTTAACCTACTGTAATCATTTGACTGTTTTGGCGATCAACGTAAATCAGCAGATTCTGATTCTGGTTCGTAACTTTAGCTCAGCTTACAGTGGAAGTTGGACTGGATCAAGGGCACATAAACATGTACAGTTTAGTGTTTCTGATGAGTATTGAAGAGCTCAGTGTGAAGCAGATCCATGACAGCACAAAGCCATATTATTTCAGCACCACGGACAGCACCATCGATTTATCTATACGCAGGTTCATTGTTGCCATTGATATGCCAGTGGATTCAAACTCACACAAGCTTCAGTCATAACCACATCGGTGCATCTGGCCCAACAGGAGCCTTCCGCTCTCTTCTGCCGGTCAACAAATCACAGATGCTTTCAATTTATGAAATCTTCATTCAACACAGACACAAAGAAGCCTGTGGAGCAGTAAACCTCCAAAGTATAATTTCAGTGCAGCCTCTTTTGAAACTAACCAATTTCCTCAATCAGAACACTTGTTAATGAGGAGAACACCAAAAAAAATCCAAGTTGGTCTCAAAAGAGACTCAAAAGAGACCAACTTTCTAAAAAGAAACTTCATTCATTAAAGAAGGTTAACGTCCCTCATATAAACTTAATTGATGAAAATAAGAAGTTTAAATGGAAAACTGAACAAACAAGATATACATATCCACTGATTTTTTTTTTTTATATTTACGTTTTTAATATTTTCATTCAAGGCTTCTTTAGTTTTTTAGATGCATACCTCAGTGGCTTTATGAATTCTGAAAAAGGACTGGCCTCCTGTTCTAACTCTCAAAAAAACTACCTACTAGCTGAAGTTACTTTAGTAAGAATGCTAGATAATTAACAAATTGCTTCTGACTTAATTGGTTTACCTTTAAGATAGAACTTTATGCCGCAGTGAGGAATTTTGCAGTATTTCGGACAGCTTGCAAGTTTCTGCATGAAAAAGAATAACATCTCACGCACACAACAGTAACAGTTTTTTGTGTGCATGCATATGTACAATTAAAGTAACAAAAAGATCCAATTTACAGATGTATTTTTCAAAAAAGATGCTCAGCTATTGGTTTAGAACATAATTTCTTGTCCCTTCCACATGTAAACAGGCACATTTTCTAAGTACATGTGTAACACACTCATAAGACAACACTGTACGGTAGATTAATGCATCGCACAGCACATTTTATGTGGGAAGCACCAAAACATTTCACAATACTTTGGACAGCTTTAAACACATTTCTCAAGGTAGTCTTTTTTATTTCTAAAAAATGTCAAAGGGGGGAGCTGGTACCTGATGATAAAGGCCGTGGTTAGTAGGACAGCTCAGAAAAGAAGAAGAATACGAAGAAAACTAGAAAGAATTGCCACAAAGAATAGTGGGGAAAAAATAAAAGAGTATCCCGCTGAAGAAGCCGGAGTCAAGGAGTTTTGTTGGTCTTTTTTTTTTTTTTTTTGGTTGTATGGGATGAATGTGTCATCTTCCGGAACCTTCACTTTTCTTTTCACACATTGCCTTCTACCCACATAAATAAGAGGCAACTCTGTGAGCTAAACTACGCAGGAGATCCTGGCAGGATTTCAGTCAGTGGGCTTGTGTGCTGGCTTATGTGATTTCTATCATCTTTGCTTCTTTTAAATAAGGCACAAGAGAAATCCATCTAGTTGGAGGCTAAAAGCTTCTAAAAGGGGGACGGCCGTGCTCTTTAAGGAGACCTAAATCCAATATTCTTCCGATTTCCTACTTTATAGCTTGTAATCCAGCGGTGTCTTTTGTAAGAGGAAGAAGTTTTCTCTCAGGAGATTTAAACTTGTCGTCTTTTCTTTGTCGTTTCAGCCCTGGAGGATGAGTTAGACTTTGCTCTGGGAAAACAAACACCTGCCTTTCTCAGGAAATGCGTCTGCTACATTCGCAAGATCTCCAACTTTGACCGTTTCGCCAAAATTCCAGAGATGTCGCGCTACATGGACATTGTGGTCAGCAGCGATCGCGTCATGCGCAACCAAGAGTCCTACGAGCGCCTCCTGAAGGTCCGGGACGAATTCATCCCCACGATTGTGGCCGCCTCCAACCTCCGCGTTTACTCTTCCGTCACCCACTGCGACATGAAGTTAGGCTACTCCCAGGAAGTGGAGAGTCACTATGTGGAAGGTCTCTGTAAGCAGTTCTACGAGGACATGGTGGACATCATCCAGGCCACAGTCCAGCAGAACTTTGACACAGAGACCGACCCATTGTACGACGAAGTCCTGCAGCACCTGTCCCTCTGTAAGACCTATGCTGCTCTTTATGAGTACAAGGCGGAGACGCTGGATTATGTGCAGGAGTACCTGATGCCCTCCAAGGGGAGCAGGATGAGCCCCATGGTGGTCTTTGGAGGACCCTGCACTGGAAAGACCCTTCTGCTGTCTGAGGTGGCCAAACAGGTGTGCCAAAATCTCCTTTTTATGAGTCATATTTCCTACTTTTCCTAAGTATCCTTTTACTGGCCCAACACGTATCCAGTTCTGTGCAACAGTATGAGGAGGCGTGCGACTGTTCGTCCCCTCACAGCAAATAATCTCATGACCATCTGTGCATCCACCAAAAGCCAGCGCGTGCTTCATTTCCTCCCAGGCCAAACATACACACCGAGTCTCAACAGCTGCTTTAAATGAGTTGTGCAAAAGATACAGTTTTTTAAACATGGCGTGACTGCTCCCAGGTTCATGTGTGCGTCATCTGGCAGCCTCGCTACATAAAGATTCATCCGCGGCATGCCTACTCCTCCAAACACAAAAAGCTCTCACTAATGCCTATGTGTCAGTTTCTGCATTCAAGTGAGTGTTCAGGACATTAAATGTTTTTTATTTACAACCTGACTTATCTTAAACGTACATTCAACAGGAACAAACGATTTACACACATTCAGGCTAATGTGGTTACAAATCAAATCTGTTACTTTAGCATAAAAGGATCATTAAGGGGAGAGCTTCAGGGAAAGCCAGCCCACAAAAACCTGCTGATATATGACACGACGCTTTATCACGTGTAAACAGACACGCACGATAAGAGTGGTTTGTATGGGCTCTGTTTTTGGCCTGCAGTTTTTAAGTCCTAACAGTGTTTCTCATGAAAACAAAGTGAGTTTTACATTCATTCGAAAAATAAAAAGGAACTTCTAAAGCAGACCAACACAAAGGTGCTAAATTGCTATTTCTATTAAGTGCCTTACATTGTGATCTTCACAAAAAGATGGTGCTGAGTGTGTAAAAACATACAAGTCTGTCTCCAGCTGGTTGGGCTGCAGGTGGTCTGTAGTTACACAACAGCACATAGCAGCTACAGCGGGCTAAATATAGACTTTTATTTTTGTTGGACCATTAATCATCTTCTCCATTGTTCTCAGCACAAAAAAAACAATATCAACGTTCTTTCCTGTTTGTGTTTCACTCAAACTTTTTATTGAAGTTTGTCTCTAAAGGTGAATCATTGTTTATTTTCACACACACAGTACAAGAGTTTTCAGATTTCGAAGCTCAACATGATTAATCCAAGTTTATGATAGTTTATGGTCCGGATTTTCTGAGACGACTAGTAAAGAGCACGACATGTGCGCTTTCAAAAGATTCCGCCTGCTATTTAGTTTTATGATTTGAGGGGGATCAACCAATAGTGACTGTAACAGTAGGATTTGGCACATGCTTTATACAATATACACACATCATGGAAGAGCTGGAAGGTGGCCCTGTGATGAACTGGAGAACTGTCCAGGGTGATCCCCACTTTTGGCCAACAGGAACTTGGATTAGCTCCCACGACCCCAAAAGGGATTAAAGTAGGTTTAGAAAATGGTTGGATGGAGCAGGAACCTATTGGCATAAAATTGGATTGGATATGATAAAAATAGATATCTGCACCATGAACGGCTGTGGTGCAGAGGTAAAGCACTCAAGATTCTAGGTTCAGTTCCTGCCCTGCCGACCCATGTGTTAAAGTGTCCTTGGGCAAGACACTGAACCCCACATTGCTACTGGTTATTATAGTTTGGCGTTAAGTGTTGGGCACTGAAGTCGCCATCAGTGTGTGAATGTGTGAGTGCATGGGTGAAAGGATCTGTGACTCTAAAGCCCTTTGGGCCCTCAAGGAAGGTCGTAAAGCACTATTTAAATAAACACAATTTACCATAAGTAAATAAGCAGAAACAAAACTTAATACCACAATCAGAACTTTTATGGGGGCATACAAGAAGTGAAGCTGCCAAACAAGATTGTCAAATGAGGTTAGGAGGGTTAGTGCTCAGAATAAAATGTTGGCTAATAGGACAGGTTGGGGCACCAACAGAAGAAACCCCTCTGACAAATATTATTTACTTCCTGTAAGAAGATAACTTGAAACTGAAGTGCTTCTAAAACAAACAAAAGAGTTTGTAGCTCTCTTGAAGATGATCTGACATCTGTTCTGCTTTCCGAGACAAAAGAGTTAAGGTGTCTGTTGCAGCGCAGTCTCAGCAGCTGGTCAGCACTGTGTCTCGGCTGACAATGCTCAGTAATGCCCTGGCAAGAGGTCGAAGATGGTATATAGGTGGTGGTGAGCACTCTTAATCCCAGCTGCCCCCTGAGTTCAGCAGCTGAGGCAAAGAAGATAGGAAAGGGATCAGCATGCATTATTTGCAAGGAGAAACAGTTGCAAAGTTGCAAATGTGACGCTGGATTTAAAAAAAAGTGGGGGTAAAGAATGGCATAAAAGCTTAAATTAAAACACCCAAACTTGTATCAAGCTTTTACTTATGCAGAAGTTTCAAGATTGCAATGCTGCTCCTGGCATTCCATAAGTGTTTCAGATTACATTTATTTTGACTCGCCATGCTGCTTGTGCCTCCTCCTCTCAACTATAACCACCATTGTTTGTATGTAAAGTTGCACAGTGTCCACCTGTGTTTTAGACATGCTTAACACTCCAAAAGGCAGCCACAAGCCTGTTTCGTGTTTGGCAAATGGCAATCCATGGGTTAAATTGACCTGTGTGCATCAACTACTGCCGATTTAAGGCACATTAATGCTAGAAAAGCACATATGGTACATTCACAGATGGCAAATTGATCAAGTTTACTGCAGGTATTGTTTGACTTTTCAACTCTTTAACACTGGAGCTGGAGCTTCAGTGTTGACATTCTTCTGAGTACTGTAACTTTTCAGCCGTTAACGCAATACCACAGGATTCTGAAGCATAGAAAAGCAACTTTGCAGGAGTGCTTACACAATCAACGTAAATCTGCTGATTCTGTCGTGGAGAAAAGTGGCACAGCCAATACGTAAAGGATCTTTTCTCCATGTTAAAATTGGCTGAGTCACGATCGCGTAAACAGCTGAAGACTTACGGAACGTCAAAGAGAGTGTGTTATTTATTTCACTGGGGACATCTCTAGTGTTAAAAGGTTTAATTGACAAACACCTTGATAAGTCATTTTAGTAATCTAGTGAAGCATGGCTTTCTGTATCCTAGAACTATTCCTAAATCAGGTTATATGAGTAAATGAGTAAATGAGTAAATGTTGCAGGCTTTGGTTGATCTAAAAATCCATGATTATAAACTGGGAATTTCAAGTGTATTTGGTTATCAAGAGTAAATATGGGTTGTTTCTTTAGTGGCTTACAATTTTGCTTCTGCTTTTAGTGTCCATACTTCACATTTTGCAAAACTGTGGTAAGATTTTAAGGAATTAGATTCAAGTATGTATAATTCCAGATCTGATCAGTTCTTTGTAGCACACACTGAAAATAATCAGCCATGAAAGCTAGGAAAACATATTTACATTGCAAATAATTCACAAACAATCTGTCTCCCCGCCTCCTCAAACCCACTCAAAGCTAAAACTGGAGTTGGAGTCATGAATATTGCCCCAAAAGCTTCAGATAATATTGTTATTCTTCCTGAAATCTCAGCTGGGCCATTTATTGAATTTATTTGGCAAAATATTATTATGGAAACATGAAATAAATTATTTCAATATTAGAACTGCATGAACTTTAACATGGTATTTTGTTTGTTTTTTTTTGTCTTGACAGGCCTACACGTGGCTGCAGAAAGAAATGGGTCCGGAAACTGACCCGGTGGTTATTGTTCGCTTTATTGGCTCCAGCCAACTCTCTACAGACCTACGAACTCTCCTCCAGAGCATCTGTGAACAGATCGCAATAAACTACCGCTGCCTGATTCACTTTTTGCCTAACAAGATTCAGGAGATGAGGGAGCTTTTGATTAACCTATTAGGAGAATCATCGTTCCATAGACCTCTGGTTATTGTTCTGGACTCCCTGGAGCAACTTTCAGATGCAGATGAAGCTCGCAAACTATGGTGGCTCCCCATACAGCTCCCTCGCACAGTCCGCATTGTTGTGTCAACATTGCCGAACAAGCATGGCATATTGCAGAAGCTACGCCACCTCATACACGACGATGGATATTATGTAGAGCTAATCCAGAGGGACCGAAAAGCCTGTAGCCAAATGTTGAAACAGCAGTTACTTGGAGTGAAGAGAAAAGTCACCTCAGGCCAGCAGATCTATGTGAATGAGGCACTGGCCAAGTGTACATTGCCGATGTTTGTCAACCTGATCTATAGAGAAGTAGTTCATTGGAGGTCTCACAAAGATGTGGATGATAAGTCCCTTTGCTCCACTGTGCATGAGAGTATAGAACAGCTATTTTACTCTGTGGAGAACAAACTGGGCCAACGATTTGTCTTCCGAGCACTGGGGTACATCACCATGGCCAAAGCTGGGCTAACCGAGGTTGAGCTTGAAGATATCCTGTCCCTTGACAATATCGTTCTAGGTGATGTCATTGTGGCAACATACCTCAAAAACCCTCTCAGGATCTCCTACGACTTGGTTGCTAAGCTCAGAGAGGAGCTGGAGGGGTATCTGATAGAACGGCAGGTGCGGAACATTGCTTTGTTGGTTTGGGCCAACAGGCATCTCCATCTTATCGCCCAGAAGCTGTACCTCAGCAATGAGGAGGATGTGCATCAAATGCACAGCCTCTTGGCTGAGTATTTTTTAGGGGCATGGGCAGGAGGCAGAAAGAAGATTTTTACCTACGATAACAACCACTTCACTTCCCTCAACATTTCTCACCACAAAAACCCTCACCATCAGCAATCCCACGAGAAAGCATCTTCTGATAAATACTCATACGACAGACAGACTCCCGAGCAGCCGTGGGTGTTCCAGTGCAACCTTTTGGAGCCTGACATTTTCTTTGTCAATCACAGAAAAATGACGGAGCTGGTGTACCACCTCACAAGAAGTGGACGCACAGATGACCTCATGTTTGGTGTCATCATGAATTTCAGCTGGCTCTATACCATGATCAAGATTGGCCAGTTTGAAAAGGCTTTGACAGACATTGACCTTGCTTACAGCTGTTCACAAGAAAAAGAGCTCAAGTTTCTTGCTACCACCCTCCGTGGTGTAAAAGTAAAAGTGCTAAAAAATCCTGCGTCCTTGTCTGCAGAACTGCAACAAAGGCTTCTGCCAGTTGTTGCCTCACTACCCAAACTCAGACACCTTCTCCTGGAGTGTGACAAAGATGGGCCAAAGTACTGCTCTATTATGCCCCTCCATTCATCAATGGATGTCACCTACAGCCCAGAAAGACTTCCTCTTTGTTCAAGCTACATGCAAATTGTAGAAATATTGCCCACTCTTGCCCCGAACATAGTCATTGTAGCATTGGAAGACGGGTCCGTTAGTACATGGGATGTAGAAAGCAGGCAGCTCCTGCGCCAGATAGACACTGCAAGATCTGTTGTGCTAGGAATCAGACTAACTTCTGATGAGAAATATCTGGTTGTAGCCACAACCAAGAATACTTTGCTCATCTATGATAACCACAAATCCTGCCTTTTATCAGAAGTTGAAATTAAAGGGTCCAAGCACAGTGGTGTCAGTGGTGGAGTTGCTTTCATCAATGGTTTCACTCTGTCTACCCATCATGCGCTTGCTTGGCTTGAAGCTAGCAAAGATGTGAACGTAATCGACCTGCTGTATGGCTGGCCTCTCTATCAGTTCCATTGTTGGTATGAAGTGACATGTGTCCAGTGCTCACCAGATGGAATGTATGCCTTCTGTGGCCAGTACCTCAACACTACATCCATCTTTAACTTGGGAAACGGTGACAAGTTGGCCACTGTGACATCTGAGTTTTCTGGGGGGTTTGTCAAGTCCATTCTTGTACTTGACACTCTTAACCAAATGGTAATGATCGACAATGAAGGAAGTTTGTCAGTGTGGAGTACGAAAGAGATAACCAACCCAAAGCTCATGGAGGACTATGATTGTAGAGGAGATGATAGTGAAGTGGTCGGTATTGAGTTATCTGAAGACCAGCGATCTATCCTAATCTGCAAGGCAAGGAGTATCGAAGTTCTTGACACAAAAGTGTGGAAAATGGTTGAGAAGTTCAAAGCAAAACGTACTGAACGCTTTGTTGCTGCTGTTCTGTCCAAGAACGGGCAGAGCATTGTCGCCTCCATGGAGAACACGTCTTCTATCTTTGTCTGGAGGAGGGACAGTGGACAGTGCATGGCGAGTTTGATTGAGATCTCAGGGGCTATTGTCAAACTCATCAAATCTGTTCACCACAATTTGCTCCTCTCTGTTGCCAGCAGTGGAGTTCTGTCAGTTTGGGACATCGATATAATCACCGCCATGTCTAACATTGACAAAACAGGCAAGAAGATCCAGACCTTGCATCTGTCTGGCCGGGAGGACTATGTGTTTACAATGGATGGCTCTGAAGCTGTCCACAAGTGGAACTTTAGCACTGGCTTTATTGAGGTGGTCTTCAAGCACGAGGGCACAGTGGAGAACTGTGCCCTCACCTCCTCAGGGGACCTCATGGTGACATCTGACGACAAGTCCAGTCAGTATATCTGGCAAACCAATACTGGAGAAAACATCTTTCGCATCAATGGACAGAGAATATCCCAGCTGCTAATCACCCATAACGACCAGTTTGTGGTGTCACTATGTGAGCAGAATGCCTCTAGAGTCTGGAGACTTGCTACAGGGCACAAAGTGTGCAACATCTTGGTAATGCTCCAGAATGCCCTGATAACAACCGCAAACACTTTCCTTGTGGGAACGTCCAAAAATAAGCTTCTTGCTGTTAGCTTGTGGTCAGGGAGCGTGTCAAAGAAGTTTGTCTGCGACGATGGCATCACCATTGTCAACTTCAAGCTCATTCCTGACTGCCCCGACTGTGTGGTCTTCATCACTTCCACCGAAACCGTCATTATTTGGAGTGTGGCAGACGAGTCTGTGTGCAGACGAGTCCAGCTTCCAACCAACTTCCTCAAAAATCTCGAGGACTTTCAGATTTCCCCTAATGGAAAATTAGGAATAGTTTCCAAAGGTGATGAGAGTATTAATGTCCTCGACCTTCACAGCGGCAAGTTGAGGCTTGTTCACGCAGCCGGCATAATCTGGCGTCAGAAATTGTCAAGAGATGGACGCTATTTGGTGTACGTTTGCTTCCGTAACTGTGACGAAGATGACGATGCTGGGGTAGTGTCCAATCTGATAGTGATGCGCCTTGCTGACGGCAAGAGCATCGGCACATGCTCTCTTTACAAGACTCCAACCTACCTTGTTCTCTCCCAGCGAGCTCTAAACATCATCATCGGCTTTGAAGATGGCAGCATTGGCACATACACAGTTGTCGACCGGGTGGATGCTGCTCTCAAAATAAAGATAGCCACCTCCAACAGCCGGCAGATTGTCAACAACGCCTCCCAGAAGGTTCGGCCCAAATGTGTGAACCATTCCTTTAAGAGCATTGCCGACTGTGTCTGGAGGGAGTCAACAGAAGTCTTCTCCAGGGACAGCCCCAGCAACGTATCAGACTCTGGAGAGGGTGAGTCCACAACACCTACAAAAAAGGCTGAACTGCTCCAGTGAGGAGTGCGGAATGGAGGAGTTAAAGATGTCTATTCAGGGGGTGGGTGGGAGACGTGTCACAAATCTTAGAATCTCTGGGGTAGCAGTTGATTCTTGTTTACAGCCAAGTGATTCAGCTGCAAATTTCAGGCCTGTGGGTAGTCAATAGGCCGACCATTTAAACGCTGCATACAAATGATGTATTACTTCCAACTGCAGATGCTCTTTATGTTAGTTTTACACAAGAAGACTGTTAAAAAAAATACTGTTTTACAAAAGAAAAAAAATGTAAACTTAGTTTGCCATTATGTGTCCTTTTGCATTTGAAGAACTAAGCTATGATTCAGATTTGTTGGTCAAACATTATCATAGTCATTCCAGCTATCTTAGCTACTGTCATTGACTTTATTTACATTGTACACACGAAGCCATACTGTTCTTAAGAGTATATTTATGTTTGTAGTAACAGCTGGCAGTACTGTACAAAAAAAGAACTTTGAACATTTGTACATATCTCTTTTCGGCTGCTGCAACTTGTGCAACTCCTTAAAATGTTAAGTTGTGCTTAATGCAATCAAAGTGAGTGCCTGGAAATAAAAATGTTCTTTATGTGCATATTACAAGATAACGAAAATGCAGGGACTTTGTAAACAAACTATACGCACCATTGCATAATACTTGCAATCCAGTCGACATCAGGAGCGATTGATGGCATTTCTTTCTGGAGTGAGAGCTGTAGGGATTTCTTGTAATGGTTTATGTGAATTTGACATCAGTTGACCTGCAGTTCTATTTGTTTGTAAGGGAAACACCACTATAGAAGCAAACAGTGTAGCATAGCACCATACACATTTGAGCCTTAACCAGTGTACTTGCTTTAGATTTTGTGGAGTTAGTTGAGATGTTCCAGTATAGAAGGACAGAGTTAGGTTTTTTTTCTGCAAAAAATCTTCTCTGTGAACATATGTACAAGGCGTGTCATTAGGTGCAAGCACTTTAGGAAATGTTTGCGGGAAAAAAAATGCTTGATTTATTCAGAATAAATAACCTTTTAATTGTTTAAAAAAACTAGGTAGTTAGTCTGCTGACAGATAGAGACACAGAAGATCCTTGCAGGCTTACTTGAAATGCTGCATTTCCCCTCCATATCCCAGATTTGAATAAAACATGGCAACCCTGTCATCTTAACAGCATACTTCAAAGAGGAGCCATTTGGAAATCTATCAGATTTAAATTAGGGTCAGGAAAATGACATGGGCATTGTGTCAAAAATGGCGCCAAAGACAGTAGTCTTATCACTGTTATGAAGGAAATGAGAAAGATATAGAGTACAAAAACCTCAAGACAAAAGATGTGTGGGATAACAAGCAAAGAATATATATTGAAACATCTATTTCTTTAAGATAAACACTAAGCACAAGTTCAAAGAAAACTGCTTCATCTTAAAATTTAGTTTTGCTCAAATAAATGTCCAAGTTTTGCAAAAAATGTTCCAAAATTGTTGCTTATTGCCAGCTTTATCCGAAGTTTTGTGCTGAAAGGATCATCGGTTTCCCAGAGCATATAATTGAATCGGTTAGTTCAAAAGGGGCCCAAGTCCACCATTATTCAAAATAGAGATATGGTATGTTCTATGGTCTTCAAGGGAAAAGCTATCTGATTATGCGCAAAAAAGTCCCAAGTCCGTAGTAATGTATCGACTATGCTTGACATTTAAAATGCATCAAGTACAAAATTCCTGGACTAGTTATCCAATATGGCAGCGCCCCTGTTTAATTCAAGAAGGGCCCAAGTCCAGAGACTTTAGTTTGCTAGTCCTCTGAAATGATAAAAGTGAGGTGCTTCATATTATAGCATTTGTAAGCTATGAACTATTGCTAAATCTGGGTAAAGTATTAATCATTTGGTGTAGCCTCCCTTTAAGCTATGTAATTAAAATAATTTTCTGGAAAAACAAACCTCATGGTCTTGGGCCCCTTTTGAACTGACCGATTTTATTATGACTCAAGTCAATTTACTTTTAAAACCAGAGGATATGTTGTACCTCTACATATAAGCGGGTTTGAAGTCAGGAGGTCTTCACTGGTTTCTCACAAAAGTTCAGCTCAATTAAATCCACTTTTTGATGCCAATGTGAACCTAAATTTTGGCATTTGTGTCCCAAACCAACCATTGATCCGTCAACCTGTTCTTTTGCGAGATAGTTTACATCTAAATTGAGTCCAGCCGCATATCGCTAATCAATCATTTGTACGGTCCCACTACAAGTGTTTGGTGCATCCCAGGAGTGGCTGTTAGATAATGGGACAGGGCCTGTGACGGGGTTGCAGTGGGACCAACTGGGATCAGAAAAAGATTGTTGTTTTTTTATTTCTTTAGCAGCTGGTGAAACGTTGCTTTTGCAATCCAATGTCAATTTAACCTTTCAACCCCCCCAAAAAAAATATCACCAATGCAGCCTAATGGCTAAAAGTCTCAATGTGGTTTCTATACAATACATTGATCTTTACCATATCTTTCAGATATAGTATCACCTAATCCTGGCCTTTCCTTAAATTGATAAGTAGACATGCTAATAATTTGATAGTCACCTCTCAATCAAAATCCTCACAAATTCAATGTCAAATATTGATCGCCCTGGAAGTCATCTATTAAAATGCCCTGGCTCCATTTAATTTAGTTTACAAACGAGTGAGGCTAAGTCATATTGTGCCATTTTCATAACATATATAGTCTGATATAAGGTAAAAAATAAACACACAACACTTATTAGGGACCCATTGTGTGTAACACATTAACAATTTTACGCTTTTGTTTTTTTATTCATGCCTTAGGTACAACTTCAATACTTTTTTTTACGTCTGTTGTCAGAAAAGTGCACATTACTTTTTCTCCAGCTGGCAACATGATGTAATAATGCACATTGTTAAGATTGTCCACAAGGCCAACCGGATCATCACTTGTAACGTTTATTGGACTATAGCACACACGGTGAGCATGTCGTGCAGGAGGCGGACATTGGTGGATCAAGACAAGGGTCAGCCGACAATCTTAAAAAATTAATTTAAAAATAATCCAGATCTGTGACATTGGACAAGGAAAACTGAAACCGAAATTGTATCAAGCTCCTACACATTCAATCATCTGACCGACACGATGGCAGAAAAACCAGACGCGTAGGCTATTTTTAAAGGTTAGCCATCTTATTGTATGTTTACGAGTAAGGAATAGTTGAGAAAAAAAAATGCCCTTGGATGCTTTCAAACTGGGTGGCAGCGCCAAGCTTTAAACTTTCTCACCAAGTCAAAAGTGTCTAAACGAAGAGAAAAGACATTCTGATATTTAATTGCCAAAGTTCCTACGATAATTTGTTTCATTTCTGTTGACAGTCTAATTTGTTTTTGAGGCTTGTACTGTAATTATATTGTTACCAAATGGTTTTAAGTGTTGACTGTGATTATGTTATGATAGAGAAAACATCTTTGCTAAAGGAAAAAAAAATTCAAAAGAAATCCTCTTCTATTATATTGGAATGCCAGTTTAAAAGTATATTTGAATGTGTCCATATGGCAGCCAGTAAAAGGTATTATCGTATGTTCAGTAACTTGAATGACTTTTAATAACTTACATGTTTGCAACTCTTAGTTGACTTACTGGTAATGAATGTTTCTATGGTATTCTTTGTATTGTCAGGACTGAAATAACTGTTTAGAGATTTATATTTTCATAAATGTTGTATCTACATTTTGTTACAGAGTTGTTTAACTGAAAATGAAAGAGAAAAGAAACTAATGTCTGAAGCAATATGAAACTAGTGTGTATGCATTGTTTGTAATAAACATTTTAATGTACAAAAAAAGAGAGTCGGTCCATAGTTTCCAGTGTTTTCTTTTAGACGTGGAGGTTTTTTTTTTACTGACATGAATAAATTCAAGTGTAAATGGGATGTTTCTATTCAATTTTTATGTGTTTTCCAAAACCTCGTAACATTTTCATACATTTTTATCAATTTAAACTTTCCAAAATCAAACTAAACAGTGAATAAAGCCACAGTTTCTGCAGTTACTATTACTTTTTGAATTAAATAATTGTTTTTTTTGGTGAGTTTAGACTTTTTTTATGTAATTTACATATAGGATTTTTACGTGTTATGGACTTTGTTTAGCATTATTTAGCTTATTTGGCACTTTTGCCACTAAGCAATGAATTCTACTTTTTCATCAAAACTTGTTTTAACCAATTTTTACATCATTCTTTCTTTGACAAGTTTAAACTTTTGTTTACCGGTATTTAGCATGAAATCAGTCTGTTTACCCATTAATGTTGGTCATCTTATCTTAATTATGATACATAGTTTTCTTAAATGTATTTTTTTAACCAGTTTTTTGTTACATTTAGCTAATTGTAGCTTTGGTTTTTGCAGTTAACGCCGGTTTTCTTGTTTTGCTTTAAAGTATTGGTCTATTTTTCTCTCAAAATCATAGATATTTATTAGCTAACTTTAACATTTAGTATTAAATGTAGCAGTTTTTGTAAGATTTTTTACCTTTGTACCCAAGATATATTTTTTGAGAAACAAATTTACTATGTATCTAATTTGACATTAAACATTGGCTTGCACAGGTAATTTTTTTTAAATAAAACAACTTTTTTTAATACTAAGAATTTCTTTTAGCTATGTTAGATAAATTGACTGTACTAGCCCTTAATTTGATCTCAATTAGCAAAACCCAGTATTTTCCTTCCTCTGGTTTTTTTGCTCAGTTTCATGTGTTTTAGCTAGCAGATCAGATCTTTAATGCCAGAATTTACTACCATAAGTACCATAAGTCTTTATCCGTTTATGCAATTATCATAATTCCAGCTGGTTCTATAGTGGAGTTAAGCAGCTTTGCGCTGAAATGCAAGACTCCACAGTAATGAATTGCTCACGCAATCAACGTAAATGGGCTTATTATGTTGCAGAGAAAAGCGACTGCGCCGTTATGCAAAATGTTACGTTAATAAAGTGCTAACTTTACGTTAGCAAAGTGTCGCATAACCGTGCAAAGCCCATATAAAAAATTAGAATCAGCTGATGGATGTTGATAGTAGAAAAAGTCAAAGAGCTACAGAAGGTCAAAGGACCTTGTCGCCAGTGATGTTTCGGGTGTTAAAGGGTTAACTTAGATGCCTTTAAATTTAACTAAGCATGTAGCTATCAAATGTGGAGTTTATTCTATCCACTTTAGCTCTAAGCATTTCAAAAAGAATGTAATTGCAGTCATGTCCATCAATGTCTTTTGGTGTCAGTTGCCGTGTGTTAAATATCAGGGCATGCAGGGAAACGGGTCATTTATGGGGTTAGAATTCTTCCAAAAAAAACAGCCGACACCCTCAAACAACACACAGTACGGAGCTCTGAAATGAGTGGATGGGCCACTAATTGCTCAGTTACACGCAGAATGCCAGACAAGTGTGGTGACTATTTCCCCAACGCGGGCTGACAGTGTCATTGTAATTAGGTGATGCGTGTGCGCCGCACCTGCACGCCAGCCTGCTCCCACCTCGCAAACTTGCAAAGTAAACAGAATGAAGCTGTATTGGGATGGCCAATAAAATCCTGTCGCTTTGAGTTACCGTTCTAATTTCCCAGTGGTGTCAAGCTAATCTTTCTGTGTGGAAATGGGTGGGTGTGTGTCCTGTCACCACAGCAACACCCCACCCCTTCCAGCTCTCTGGAGCTAAGCCACGCCTCTCATTGTAATGAAGGTGAGGTCACGTCTGTTGGCTTTTGGAGGGGGGCCGCTTCCAGTTCTGAACACAACAACAACTACGGCTAGCACATTCCACCTGCAGCTCCACACACACCACTTGTTTGTGGAGCTGGAGGTCTCCACAGGTCACACACGGCGTACAGTAGGACATTATTCAGTAAATAGCCGCTTTCTTGTCAGCCAGAACCCTTTTCTTCTCATCGTGCTCAACTGTAACCTCTACGGGTGGGGAAGCCTTTTCTTCTCTCATTTGGGTCTGACCCTTTTTTCTCTTTCTCTGGCACGCCAGATAAACCAGGCACTTTGGGTGACGTTTAAATGAAGTCCTGCTCAGCGTGCAGCCTGAGGGAAATTGGTTCACAGGCCAGTCCAGTTTTTTTAGGAAACCCTGCTTCACCTGGGATGAAGCTCAGGTCCAAAGCCTAATTCTTACCTTTAGGCCTTTTTTCCTCCTCGTTTTTCCTCCATGCATCAAGGCTAAACACCAGTTTGAGGAGGATAACTACTCGTGAGGCCTGACCTGATTCCGCTGAAGCATGCTGGGCAGAGAGACGCCCGTTTCTCTCTTTCCATTTCAGGTGAGCCATGACCAAAGGAGGAAGGGAGCTTGTTTGCTTTGGAGAGGCCTTATGAAAACAAAGAACACATGACTTCTCATGAGTTTGTTTAATTTAAAGAATCAGCATAACCTTGAGCTGAAATGTATATTTACACCCAAACAATGACACACAAAAGCTGTAAGGATTTACCAAACAATGTGGGTTTTACAGGAGAAATTTTGAAATAAATAAAGGGTCAGAGCCTGAAGCTGCTGTTTGACCTTGGATAAAGCTGAAAAAAGTTTTATTGGATAGTTACCGAGAAGCTAGTAAATGAGCTGGAACCGTTTCCTGGCGTTGGGGTTTATTGGAAGTCAAAAAACTGTTTTTAGAATTGTTGAAATAAAAAAAAGAACATGTTTACTCTCTACATTTTTGTCAGCCGTTTTTGTAATTTGTCATTGAAACGTTCTCAATCTGAACAAAAAGGTGAAGCTAAAGGAGACAAGAGGTATCAAAACAAATTGAACAAAGTGATTTTCCTGTATTTATACATACAAAACCCCGGACGTCCCAAGCGTTCCCAGTTTTCTTTTAGTTTATACCGTTTTAAGGCAAAATGTTGTTTTCTAAGACAAAGCTTTGGCAGTTCATTAGAAATGTACCTGTTGGCGTGAAGCAACCCCGACCCCCCTTCCCCGCATTACGTCTGATCCTGATTCACAACAATTTAATGAAAGAAATGCTCAGAAATACTATTTTCAGATTCACTTTCTTTATGAATGCTTTCCATTGTAAGAAAGAAGCTGCACGAATGAAACCCCACTTTCATTTGAGTGGGTCTTTAACCCCCTTTTTTATTGGTTTCTGTCATAATTTATTAATTTAATGCACTCCGTGGAGCCCGGGCTGAAACAGCCGATCTGTTTTTATTATGCAGAAAGCTTGAAGCTTTTAAAAAGTGTTCACTGTTCTGATGCATTAAAAAATTGTCATTTCTCATATTTATGGAGGGCTCGTCACATGTTTTTCTTTTCCTGTCATTATCCTGCCTTTGTAGAAAAGCTGCAGAATTATTCACTTAACTTTGTGTTTTTTGGAGCATTTTTTCAACGTATTTTCTGTTTTAGCTGTGTTTTGCTAATTTTGGATCCAAGTTGTGTTTGTTTTTTTTGTTTTTTAAAGAATTCATATTTCTAAAAAATAACTAGAGACAAGATTTGTCATGACTTTATGAGAAAAGCAACATTTTTAGCCTAAAATATGCTCCAAACCAAGTGTAAACTGGTCAAGTCTGCGTTTTTTTTGTCTTTTTTAAACTCCATCTATTTTAGAAATTTTTGAAATAATAAAGTGGCAACGTCTTTATATAGAAAGTTTACCATTTTACAACAAAAACAAAAAGTCCTAAATATCTAAGATTTACTGTAGTTTGAAAATACATAGAACTTATATTTTAATCTGTCACAAAGCCCAAACAGAGCTTTTTGTGTCTATTTAAATTTCTTAAAAAGCAAAATTTTGCTAAAAACCAGAAACAAAAGGGCTAAACTGAAATTTGTAACATCTAAAAAATCCTGTGTAAAACATAAAATAATGTCTAATTTTGTGGGACTTTTCAGATGCGATCATGTTGTGCTCACATGCTTTGTAAATGTCTAAACACTTCAATCGTTTTTTTCAGCTGTTTCTTGTCCTCATGGCGCCACGTGTCTCTAAGGGGATCCTTGTCTTGTCATAAAGTAGCAGCTTTTATTTGTATAAGATCCTTCATTTACCCAGAAATAAATGTTTTCAGGGACTTTTTGATAAACCTTTTTAACACTATTTTGAACGTTTATGTATAACACCTTCAAAGTCCTCGTAATCTAAATGTTTGTGGATGTCAGAAATGTGTTTTTGTTAAACTTTTTAGTCCATTTTTGTTTACAGAATGACTTTAGGTTGTGTGAAGAGTGAGTGTATAAAAGTTAGTTCTCCCTATTGGCATCTTTGTCATATGATCAAGCATGGTGACTTCAGAGAGGCAGGTCAGGTTAAGCTTTGTCAAGTTTTATGCAGGCTGTGGGGTCAACACAGGAAGTGGAAACTCCTCGCCTCTGGCTTTCAGAAAACAGATGCAATTTATTTAAAAATTGAAATATTCAAAATATTATAAAGCACATGGAACAAAGAACCTTTACTTGTTGTTTTTGTGTATTTTGGGTTTACAATAAATTTTATTCCTGTATTTTTTAACTTTGTAAAATAAAAATAAAGGGACATCTGCCTGAATTCCAGAACATAAAGAGTAGCAACAATATTTTGGACATGTTATTACTTTACTGACAAAAGTGATAGACTGCAATACAAAGATTCTTTTAATTTTCTGACATGGAAAATGTAATACAACAAAAATAAATGCATTTCTTTCCAATTTTGACAGCGCCAGTGTTCAGCAGCGGAGCCGCCATCAGTGTGGGAATGTGTGAATGGCTTTGTGATTGTAAAGCGCTTTCGGCCTTTGAGGAAGGTAGAAAATAAAATAAACATATTTTTTAAAAATATGGTGTGTAATAAATAACTATAAATGAATATTTTTAAGACATTTCTTAAGGAATTTCTATTTAAATGTGCTATTTTTCTTCTGTTATTTAGGCATTTTATTCTATTCCCTCATAATAATCTCACTTTGATGTAAAATAGAGATACCAAACAAAATCAATAGTCAAAGGAATATAAACCTATTTTTAAATTTGTTTTTAAACGAATCAGTTTTATTTATTTTAATTATTATGTTTTGTGTTTAGGGTCCACAAATTATTTTCCCTAAAAGCTCTTGAAAAAAGAGCAAACATGAAAGACACGAGGGTAGGGGATTTATTTTGAAGGCTCAAAGCGGAAGTCGCGTCTTTCCACCGGCTTGATGGAGTTGACTAGTTTCCCAGACTAACTAAACTACCCATCAGCCGTTCTGTGTGCACTCAGGAGACATGGGGCAGCGGAGTCACCGAGGAGGGGACTCAGTTCCAAACCGTGTAACTAAAGAAATTGACAGGAGCGTCCATATTATCATCCTGTGAACTTTTAGTTACATTTTTTTTACACCGAGAAGGGACCGGAAGAGAAAGACGTTCAATGACATCGGTGTGTTTTTGATACCTGGGGGCAACGTGTGCCACACCTTCATTTAACACGACAGGTGAGTTCAAACTGTCATTTTTTATCTATGTTATAAATTATAAAAACAGCTGCGACAAATGTTTTGCATTTAGAAACTGTGCTGTTTTGTATTTTCATTTTATCTTTTTTTTTTTTTTTGCTTTGTATTTGTTACAACAGGTGTGTCACCCATATGCTCCAAAAAACGTAACACACAAAAAAGAAATGTCTAAATAAAAACATAAAAATAGAGAGAAAAAATATTTTTTGCCTCAAAGAGTGTTGGCTAGTTTTATTCAGAACATGGAGGTGTGAATTTGGTAAAAAATAAATAAATAAAAATAAAAAGTAGAACGTAAAAACGTTTTTTTAGACACTATTACTGCACTGGTAAAGCAAAGATTACGTTTGAAAAAAAATGGGTAAAAGCGAAAACTTTTTTTTTATTTGGTAGTGACGTAGTTATTGATCCTGTTAGCTCGCGTGTTTGAGTGTGGAAGCAGCAGCGACCACAGAACCAGCTCGTAAATTTCCACGGAGAGCGCGGTGCACCCTGGGTTAATGAGTAAAGTCTGCGTTGTTATGGGATGGAGACGCACGGAGGAGTGGTCTCGCGTGGCCTTGGTTTGTGTTTGCACCTCCAACATGACCCTTCACTGAGCTTCAGGTCAATGTTTTCTAACCTGTACTAGTCTGTCAGTCCTGCTTTCTTTAGTGTTTGTAGCTTCGAGCTGCTATATTTCCTTACAAAGCCAAGTTTGCTGACTCATTCTTTGTGTTTGGTGGAGAACTCCTCCCATTGGTTACTGATTAGATGAGCATTTAAAGTGAATGCAAATCCTGTTTGGCCCAGATGGAGCGTGTGTTGCTGGTGGGAACATGGACGCTGTTGGTTTACACTCCACATATAGTGAACAGATTACATGGCAGTGCTTCCCTGATGGAGGGGACACTGGAACAGGCTCCAAAAAGTATGTTTCAATAACATAAATATAAAAAAAAATCCCTAATAGACATATATTTACTTCGAATAACACTTCACATGTGTTTTCATTAAAGGTTGTTGCTGTTTATTACATGCACTGGTGGCCTTTTCTTCTGATAATGACATGTATGAAGAAATCTAAAATGAAAATTGCATTTCAGAATGTATATTTTTATTCAAATCATCTGGATTTAGGAGCACACGAAAAACAAATGCTGGACAGCTCTGATATTTCTTGTCACTTTTGTTGCACTGGTGATGTTGGGTAGGGTGCGATGGGGGCTGTAAGCTAGCAGGAGAGAGTGTAAACAGAAAACTCTCTGCAATGGGGAGGGAAAGGGGGCACGGAGGCGCCAACAGCCCCGTCCACAAATCAGAAGGGACCTTCGAATGATTTCATGCCGCTCTGCAGAAAATATGTCCTACAAAACAACTGTTTTTTTCATTTTGGCTAAAAGCGGCATCATCATATTTAACCTCTTTAAGACTGGAGCTAATATTTGAGCTAACCCTTTACACGCACAGTCCCGGGGCCCCGGTTCAGCAGTATTAACTACTGTAGTATTATAACCCAAAATGTGACGTCCACACATGTGGCCATGTGTCAAGAGGTTGGGAACGCCATGAAAATGGCTCAAGAAATGGTCGGCCTTTTCTTTTTGGTCTCCAAAGTCCTATAAGTTCCCAATTGTGTACAAGAGTGCCAAAAAATAAACAAAAAAATAGGCCTTTATCTGCTTTTATGTGTGGCCTTAGAACAGCAGTCAGAAAAAAAATGCATGTTCATTTATGATAGAAGAGAAATAAAATAAAAAAACAACAACAACATGAAACTATAAGGAAAAATAAGTATTTCACTGTCCTGGAGAACAATGAAAGGCCCTACCCCCAAAAACCCCCCCATCAGTAAAGAGGACATCGCATTTTCCAATAGGAGACTTTTGAACATAAAACTAATGATCCACTTTATCATTTCACAAGTCAGAAAGGAGAACTTAAGCGCTAGCTAACGACTCAGGAGCTCCGTCGCTGAAGGTCAGGCTAATGAATGCTAAAATAAGACCTTTGGCTGTTGTGATGAGTCGTTGTTTTGGGTGATTAATCAGCAGCAATGTGAAACGAAGACTGAAAACAAACACGCAAAGTCTTCTGCTGCAGTTTGCACAATCATAGTAATTACTGTCCTTGCTGTTTTTTTATGACTAAACTATCATCTTTGTCATTCGATCAAGATAAAAAGACTCATCCTCCACATATTAAAGGAAGAAATCAGGTAAATCTGGAAGAAAAAAATAGTTATGAGTCACTTTGCTTTTGTATGAATGTTATTGTATTTGATCTTGTTCAACTAAACTCAAAGAATTCTAGTAGGAACACAAAATCCCCTCAATCTGTGGCTTTGCTACAATCAGACTTTCTTTCTTTCTTGGTCTTGAGCAGCACAAAATAGTAAAATATTTTGTAAAAGTTCCAGTTTTTGCAGGTTTTTATTTTTTTTCCATTTCAGAACCACAAAAGTTGATTTACCTGATCTGAATGGGAAATACCCATTTACAAAAAAAGATAAGGAACTTGTAAAGCCCTTTAGGGATAAATCTTCTGGATGGAAACAAATATTCTATCTTTTAGTCTAGTTTTCAATCAACTAAAATATGATGTCAAATTTATTTTGATGTAAAAACATAAAAAACATTGTATTGTATTTATTAAATATGTCAAGAATAGCTTATATGATTGGCAGCCTATAGAAATTCTTAAAAAATAAATTTGATTGTAATTTAAAAATGTAACGATGATTCCTTAAAGTTATGGGTTGATTGTCATAATAAGGTAATTTTATGGGGTTTTTAAAGGGGAAAAAGTTTTTTTGTAATGAATGTAAAATAAATTGCATCAATTGTACTCTGTAGTGATGTAAAAAAGAAAAGCGTTTTAAAACATAACAGGCTTTTAAAAAAGAAAATGTAAGAAATGAATGGATTTTTATCAGCATCCTGTCAAATGAAATTGGAAACCTGTCAATCTAAATCAAATACATTTATTATTTTGGCTCTAATAGCAGCCCTGCTATGTTTTCCACCTTGAAGACAAACATAAGTTCATTTGCTTCCTTTTTCCATTTTCCTAAGTAGAACCGATGAAACGCAGAACTCCTCCTCCTCCTGGCTGCTATGCAGACTTGTTTACCTGCTAAAGTACAGCTCAGCGCTTCTGATTAGGGAGTTTCCTTTGAGAAACACTATAAAAAATTCGAATTATTCGGGGAAAAATTGACTCTTTTTTTTCTCCAAGTCATTCCAAAACTGGATGATACGAAATTATAAGTCAAGCTTTTATTTTTGTAAAGTTGAAGTTTCTCGCTTTATCATAATAAATAACGCCAAATTCTGGTTCTCAGAAAGTTAGAAATATCAAGAACAAATTCAATATTGGTTTTAATAGCGTCACACCCTGATCAGGTAATAAACCCATACAAAGGTTTCCTAAGTCTTAAAATAGTCTCTGTAAAAGACAAAGGTATCAAAATTACAAAATATTGGCTATTCAATTCTATATTTAAGGAATATATTCAAATAAAGTTACAATTTTTTTAATTGAATGACCAGAGGCTATTTCACTTTTAACATGTGCCTGTAAGCAGAAAAGGTTTGACAAATGTTGGCCTCAGTATTACAGTCAGAACTGATCTTCACAGAGATGTTTTGATTTTAATAAATCTACTTCAGCCGGATCAGCAAAGTGGTAAATGGGATTCCCAGTCAAATCACGAAGCTTCAAAAAACAGACGGCGAATCGTCTTTTTTTCATTTGTATAAACGTACCGCCATGGCGATGACCTTTGGTACGCTTCTCTTATCAACTTACTCAAATGAGTGGCGTCGAAACCGGCCAGCTGAACTCAAGTGTCAAACATTTCACGGTGGAGGCGCTCCGGCTTCTGACACTCATTTAATAGTTTTCCCCAGCTCTTCCTCGGAGACGTAATTGAAAAAGTTCCCCAAATATCATCAATCAAATGGAACGTTGCTGCACGCATTGTTAGGCCAGGTCGCTTGTCCTGTCGTCTTCCTATAGCAGCTGAAATGGACGTTTTTATTTGGATATTAGAGTGAAGGAGCTAAATGAAGGCTCTTAAAGGAACAGTTTAGGCCTTAGCCATATGCACCCACATGGGCGTTGACCCGCATGGGTGCTGCATACTGCAGGTTTTTTGGGTCTGTGAAGGATCGTAGACAGAAGCGGTTGCATCTTAAATGGTGTAAATGTGTGTCTCCTGCCTTAAAATCCCACTTCAATAAATTCAAATTTTTGGTGTTTTTAGTAGCATTTTTCTGATGATGGAGGACATCTATAAAGATAATGAAGCTTAGAATTACATTTCTGAGTATTTCTTTATTCAAATCGCTGTGAATCGGGAACAGACAGGAAAAAAAATCTTCAAAAATACGGGGCGGCCGCAAGCTCCCTGCTCCGCTCTATTCTGATGCATCCATGTTCTCCACGTCTGAGCTGGAATATGGTTCAAAACTGTACGGCTGGATAATTCCAATACAGTATTGATGGTTCGGGGTTAGGCCTGCACAATAAATCCCATCAGACTGCTGAACTCAGGAAGATCATTGAAGACCCACCCACACCCCCACCCACACCCACGGATAGCTTGAAAAAGCAGTGCTATGTGAAACACTCTCTTCTGTGCAAAATTTCAGTGCCCTAATTATAGGACTGTGCAATACTGTGATCTATATTCTCTTCTGTGCATTACTCAATAGGAGTCATAAAATGTCGTATTGATATGTCTCTTACTTCCTGTCTTAATCTCACTGTAAACAGCCGGGCCGGGACCAGAGGCACACATTTCGTTTTATCCCCTGTAATGAAATGACGATAAGTAATCCTGAATTCAAATTTATCAATTATCGGGATGTCAAGCTGTGCGATATGCACATCGCAAAAGTCGACAAAAATTGCGATAAATGGTTACCTTAAATGTGTTTAAAACAAGCTTATGGCAGCTTGAAGTATTTAACAAATCAAATAAATCCCTTTATGCATTTGACCCATCGGATTGACCCCTTCAGATGGAGCCCTTATATGTTAGATGCTCGCCTCCTATGTGGACGAGGGTCATTTGGAGTGTAATTTAAGTTGACTCTTATTTTAAATAAACTGCTGCAGTGAAATAGAATATAAGCTTTCGTTTTTTTGCTATTTGTTCACTAATGTTGATCTCTAATGTCGCAAATCAGGAGTTTTCCTCATATGGTGCAGGCCTAGTTGGGGTTGTGAGGGGCCGTAAACTAGCGGGAGAGCATGTATGAAAACATGCTCCATGCCAACAGTCCCGCCCACAACTCAGAGGTGAATTAACGACTGCCGGTCTGCAAAAACTGTCTCAGAAAATGTTTTTTTATGTTGGCTAAAACGCCGTATTCATAATTGAAGACCACTTTGAACAATAGATCAATAGATGAACAGGGTGGGTCTTTAAGGCCAATGCGGTCGTGAAGCATTAGTAAGGATAATGTGAGTTGCGACGTACAGGTGCTGTCGTATGGTGTCCTTACACCACGCTCTAGATGTTAGTAAGGTGTGTTCAGTGGCTTCTTAGAGGCCGCAGGCAAGAGCTGCATGCGTGGGGCGTGCATGTGATATGTACGTGCACGTAGGACACCCACACAAACTATGCCCTGATTGTAGAATTTCCTCATTTCTAACAGTCAGGGTGCACACAAGATATGGATGAACAGCACTGCATCTCACCCACTTCCTCCTTACTTGGCATTGCATGTTGTAAAAGTGTTTGCTCTGACCTGGCGCTCACAGCAGGCCTGTAGAAACAAAGGCCATTCGTGTTTTTACTCTAGGGACTCGCACTGTTTTGACGTCCTTGATATTTCGTGCGTGCCACCCGCGCCCCTCGTACAGGTTTGCCCATTTTCTGGCCGCATTTACCGTATTTACCCATAAGGGCAGTTGTGACTGAGGCAAATATTGGATGAGTTGAAATACATACTTATTAAAGTGTATTTTTTTAGTATCCCAATTGTTTTTTTGAAATCAACACATTGTATTTTTCTTGTACAGTAATCCAAAAATATAATAGTTTTCATTAGAACATTTCTTGCTAAAAGACTACTTTAGGTGAATAAGATTGTTCTTTCTAGATTCTGCTTTTTTATTTTACAATTGGTTTTTCTTCCATCTGATTTCTTTTTTTTTCTCCCCTAACTTGTCCTCTCCAACAGCTGAGCAAGCAGATCAGAGCTGAAGGCCTCTTGTGTTGGACAGATTTTACTGTTCCAACATTTATTGATCTTTAGACAGAGTGTATATTTGTACAAACCCCTTTTGTATTTGAGGCTAAGCTTTATTTATGATAATTAGATCATTAGAACAGAAGTCCTTCTGTTTGTAGTGTTTGAGGGTCTTTGGCTGTTCGGCTTTGCTCCACCAAAATGTTGGACACGGTGGAAGATGATTTTGTTGACCGTGTCTTCTGGGATTTGAAGTTGCTCTTTAATGAAGGTTTTCAGGGGTTTTCCCGGATCCTCACCTACCTGCTCCGGAATGCGTGAGACAAACAGGTTGTCCCTCATGGAGGTCCAGCACCGTCTCTTTAATCTTGCTGTAGTCCATGGAGATCTGCCGCCCGCTCTGCTTCAGCTTCTCCACGGAGTCCTTGAACGCTTCATTTTTGGCCACGAGCTCCATGACTTGGTCTAAGCTGAATTCCAGCGCCTCCTTTAGCGCCTGGAATTCTTTGTGGAGAATCTTTTAGCTTTTTATCTATGGACTCCAGGTTTCCTTCGAAGCTGGTGCCGGGAAAGGATGCAGCTCCGGGCGAGTCGTCCTGACGTCCGGCGGCTTACGACTTCCCTATAACTAACCCCTAACTAACTAAACTTCCAGAGCCTCCAGACTCAATTATTTCAATATCGGTAACAATATTTTTCTGAAGCTGGTGGCTAATGAAGCAAAAGTAAAGGTAGCTTTACCTGGGCCAAGCCAATTTGGTAGCACAGCAGTCTCGCAGCTCTTCCTGTTTACTCAGGTGGCATGAGCCTCTCCCGTGACCTCTGAACCTCTCCCGTGACCTCTGAGCCTCTCCTGTTTGATTTTTTATAAAAAGAAAAATCCAATCTGATTTCTGTGGTTTTTCCTTTTCTGTCTTTGTTAACAGACTGAGGCTTGAGCATTAAGGTGATAAAATGGCCATTTTTTTATCTCACTTCTCGTCACACTCGTGTTCCAACTGCCAAACCGCGGATGGCACCGCAGTCACAGTTGTCACTACAAGTCCGCCTCATGACAGCGAGGCATCGCGTCACCCTCCCAGCCAGATCTGGCACCGGTGTGTTTATGAAAGGAGGCCACGAAGCAGGAAGAGGAACCGTGCCTGCAAAGGTTACGACGGCTGCGAATTCACCGGAGCAGCAGCTTCAGTTTGCCATCTGTGTCTGCACAGGATGAGACAAAGGCTTGAAACAGAAGGAAAGAGCACCGTGCAGCAGATCCTCCAGATTCTTAATGAATGTAACCGTTTTTGGGGAATCAAAAGCAAAATGAAACGTTGGATTTGATCAAATTTCATAGAATTTGGTCCAACGATGAAGTGATTCCTAAGATCTGACAAATAGGATTTCCAGAGCTGATTTGTTTTGTAAAAGATATGTAAAAAAAGTCCAAGAAGCTCAGTTTGGTTTGATGCACAGCTCCTCATCCAGATATTCTCATGATACTGAGGCTTTAAGATGACAGGGACATTGGACAATCCATATTAAGGTGTTTTTACACCAGGTTAGTTGGCTTAGAGGTGGTTTTGCCAAAATTAGTTCTGACCAGGAGGAAGAAATAGAACTAAAAATAAAAATTTCCCACCACATATCATTCATGGAAAAGCTTTTTTAACTCGTGTTTACAGTGGAAACAATTTTTTAAACTTCTTTGGTACATAGTAGTCCCTCACTATATAACCTGGTTCACCTTTATCAACCTTGCAGTTTTGTTGATTTAGTTTTAGCATTATTTTTAACAGTACACTATTTTGTATATCCTGATTGGCTGTAGACTGTTGTCGATCTGCTCTCCAGAACAAAATGTGTATCCAGCCTGACAAATGTACATTATTCTTCAGTCATGATCAGATCTTTGTTTTCATTCTATAAAACTGGAATTATTTTTTTCACGACGGTTTGTACTTTGAGAGTATAAACGAGAGAGAAAAAGCGTGAAAATATTCATGTTTGTCAGAGAATAGTGTAGAAAGTGTGTAACGAGGAGTTTTACAGCCTTAAAAACTGGTGCAGCGGTAGGGCGGTCGACCCATGATTGGAAGATTGCAGGTTCGACTCCCGCCTTGCACGCCCATGTGTCAAAGTGTCCTTGGGCAAGACAGTGAACCCCACCTTGCCTCTAGTGGTGGGTTGGCGCCAGTGTTCGGCAGCGGAGCCGCCATCAGTGTGTGAATGTGTGTGTGCACGGGTGAATGGGACTGTGACTGTAAAGGGCTTTGGGCCTTTGAAAGAGGGTAGAAAGCGCTATATAAGTATACAAGTACTTAAAAGATGTACAACGTTCCCGAACGCTGCTGTGTCTGTGGCTCACCGATTCCCCCAGGGGACGGGTCAAATGAGGAGAACAAATGTGTGACAGCTAATGAGACTTTAACGTAGCACTCTCACTTCACAGCCCTTGTTTGAATACCGGCTGGAATTTTTCTGTGTGGAGTTTGCATGTTCTCCTCACGCATGAGTGGGTTTTCTCCAGCTTCCTCCCACAGGTCAGAAACCTTCTTCAAAGATCATTTGGTGAATCTAAATGGTCCTTTAAAGCCAGTCTGTCTGCATTCACACTGCGGCTAAACTGCACCACAGTTCTCTTGCAAGTAAACCAAGACGCCAATTTGTGTGTTTCGTAGTTCAACCAGTTCGGGTGAGCTTTCACTCCTGCACAATTAATCGCAAATTTACCGTTATTGCGATTTCAAGCTGTGCAATATCCATATCGCAAAAGTCAACGAAAATCCCAATAAATACTAACCTTAAATATGCTAAAACAATCTTATGGCAACTTGAACTCTTTAATAATTTGAATAAATCCCTTTATGCATTTGACCAATCGGATGGGGCCCTTCACGTTGTTGACCAATCAGATGGAGCTCTTATCTTCGATGTTGCCCTCCTAATTAGACGTGGGTCATTTGGAGAATAATTGAAGGTGTTTTGACCCTTATTTAAATTAAACTTTTGCAGAGAAATGTTTTTGTTGTTTTTGCTATTTGTTCATTTATCTCAAGTTATATCGTCATCGCAATATTGATCACTAATATCGCGAGTTTTCCTCATATGGTGCAGCCCTAACTCCCGGCAAACATTGTAGAGTTCTCTGTTACTTTAGATTGGAGTTTGTCATTTATTGGATATTCTTCATTTCCATCTCTAACATTTCTTTTGCTACACATTTTTGATAAAGTACATCATACAAAAAGTTTTTTTGGTGCTTTGTCCTTTGAAGTAATTGAACATTAGCTATGGTTCTGCTCATTTCTTTAGTTTATCCCTTCAGCTCCTTGAAATCGGCTTCACATTTTTTTATGTTTTGTTTGTTTGTTTTTTTCACTTGAACCAACTGAAATTCCTGAAAGCGGGTGTGACTAATTTCACTGTAGGGTCACAAAAGGAAGAAGAAGTGGAAATGAAAACCAGCAATGAGCTGGATGTCAGACCAGTCGGCCCACTTTTCCCTCCACCACGCCCGTCCTATGTCATCCAAGAGAACCTGACCGTGTCACCGACCTCCCGGCACACCAACACGTACACATGATCTTTGATCTCCACCATGTTTGCGTTAAAGAATAAAGTGCAGTTTATCACGTGGACACACAGCTTATATAAGCCGAGCGTTTAAGGGCTCCATGGGGTGATTGAACCCTAAAGCGGCACATCATCTGTGAAAGACTAGCTTTCTTTGTTCAGCCTCTTTGGAGATATTCTTATCCACACTTCAGGCAACAATTCCACGGAAAGATCATTCCATTGCAGTCTGCGGAAAAACCGAAGCTCATCTTTTCTGCAGCCCGCAGTGTCATTGAAGCTCTGTGTTTTTGTCCTCAAACCTTATCTACCTGTATTTATTTGTTGTAGAACTGCCATGTGCAGTGTTTGCACCAGCAACTCCAACCAAGTGTTTTCAGCAATGCTTGTGGTTAGATTTCAGTCTTCCAAAGACACAACAAAAAGAACGGCGGTATCAGATATGCAAGAGTGACATCATTTCAGGCTGGTTGAGGGGCGTAACTGTGTGTTTTTAAGGTGGAACTATGGTTTAAAGATCACATAAACAACATTTTCACATTTCCTAAGGGGCCCAAGTATTTTTCCATACTGCGTGTGCACTTCCAGCTGTAAAAATATGCATCTTTAGATTTATTCTTTTTTCTTTTAGGTACATTGTTTTGTTTTTATTATTTAAAAGAAACATATTTATTATTTTCTTTTGTAGAAACTCTTAATTCCTAACCAATTTTTAACTTTTAGTTAATATCACTAGTTATTTAAAAACTGCCTGTAAGACCAAAAAAATTGGATTTTTGTCAACTAAACTAATATAAAAAGGATTTCACTTTTTTTTTTTGCGGATAACCCAGCTCCTGTACTGGAATTAGTAGAAAATAATTACAGGTATCAGAGTTTGGCAGTTTGGCCTATGTGAGCTGTATGAACACAGGCTACAGTTTGTAAAGGAAGAGCACTTTGTTAGAAAGAAACAAGGCTAAAACCCAAAGACATCAAAGATTGTCTTCCCAAAAATGTGCAAAGAAATGGAGACAAACATGCAGGATTGTTGTTTGAACAAACCATTTAGGGGAGGATTAGATGTCGACATGTCAAACAATACACTTCACTCCGGTTTAGGCACAGTCTTCAATATAGAAGAAAATGCTGGTATTCATAAGAAATGTCTCATTTTATATCTAACCAAAGACCAAAAAATGTTATTTATTCAATTCTCTTCTGAAGTTGGGTTGTTTAACCCTTTAACACCGAGCCTTAGCTCAAGTGTTTACATTCTGTCACCTACCTCTGTAACTCTGCACTTGTCAATTAATCTGAGGCAGAGAAAAGCAGCTTTGTGTTGATTTGCTGCTGATTCTGACTCTGAGAAAAGCGGCTTTGCATCTTTATGCAACATTATATGTTAGTAATGTGTGGCAAATGAGAATCTGCGGATTCACATTGATCACACAAATGGTCAAAGAGTCACGAGACCTCAAAGATGGTGTGTTATTGAAGTGTCGCCGGCAACATCTCTAGTGTTTTAGGGTTAAATAGGGGGGGAACAAGGACAGGCTTGGCTCTAATGACCTTCATTTTTAAACCTGTGCCTGTTGCCTACATTGGCTGGAATGCCTCCATAAAGCAGCCAGAAGTGAACTTAAATGCGGTTTTGTGATTGTCCCCATTAAACAAAGAGATGGCTTTAAGTTCAACTGTTAACCTGTAGTGGTTTCAAATTTTTACAACCATTAACTGAGGTCACCAACAGCTGACCCTTTGTTAGAAAAGCTTTATTATTTTATTTCTTTTTACTTTAATATAAGCTGTGTTTCCACGGCAACAATGGAGGACTACCCACAGATTTGCAGACTTGCAATTCTGTTTTATCCAGCTAAATAGTTCAATTTATCCGCCTCTGCTTTAATACATCACAGGAGTGCAGTGAACAGCTGTTTCCTTCAAAATAAATGTGCCTCTTCTCTTAATAAACTCTGACTTAATATACATACAATAATACAAAAATAGTTGTGTTATAATATCCTCGGTTTCCTTCTTTGGAAAACAAAAAATTGTTGGGGACTCTTTTCAAAGTTGATGTGTTCAAACACTTATTACCTCGGGAATTTAGAGATTATTACAGATGTCGTTATAAAGCTATGGAGCAATCAATTGGTAGGAAGCAGAATGACATCTGGGTTCTATAAAACTCAACTGGATAGCCTCTTCAGATCCTTTTGAAAGCTGTGTGTATAATTAATAAAATGAATGATTTATCAACCTAACAGATCTAAAAATGAGCTCAGGGACTTTCTTTTTCTCTGAGGCTCTTTTTCTATTATTCACTTTCTTTTGGTGAATTTTTTTTCTTGTAAAAACAAAAAAGATGTTTTAAAATAAAATAAAAAAACAGTCAGAAGGTAAAAAATGTGATTGTTATAGTTATGCTAGATGTGATTACTGCTTCTGATTTCTATATGGCCCTGTGACAGGCCGCTGATCCATCCCAGACATCACTTTGCTTGTTGATCAGTCAGATGAATATAAGTCAATCACAAGAAGCAGAAACTGCTTCTTGTGATTGACTTATATGAGAACTAGACTGATTGGCTCCTCCCCCTGGCGTTTCAAACAGGATCTTATTGACCTTAGAATAACCATTCTAGCTCTACTATCTTTTGTAAAGTATTCTTGGGGCGGCCGTGGTGCTTTGTTAGGGTGGTCAACCTCTGATCGGAAGATTGCAGGTTCGATTCCCGCCTTGCACGCTCGTGTGTCGAAGTGTCCTTGGGCAAGACACTGAACCCCCACCTTGCCTCTGGTGGAAGTTTGGCGCCAGTGTTCGGCAGCGGTGGCGCCATCAGTGTGTGAATGTGTGTGTGAACGGAACTTGTTTTTGTAAAGCGCTGTGGGCTTTCGAAGAAGCTAGCAAAGCGTTATACAAGTCTACGCCATGTAGCATCCTGTTTTATGTTTGGGTTATTCCAGTTATAAACTGGCCAATCAGATGCCTCAATAAAAGGATGTGGTCTTACATCCAACCTTCAAAACGTTTGATTTGATTTTCCTGTGGTAGGGGCGTTGACTTCTAGCAAGCTCACTCCTGATTGGTGAGAGTGGTTACCATAGATACCATGACTTAGATAGATTTGGACCAATCATTGCTTACCAACATCATCTGGCTCCAACATAGTGGCGTCCGAATCATGAAAAAATGGCTATTGAATTGAAATATTTCATTAGAGCTGGAAGTAAGCCATTTTTTATGGATGACATCCTACTCGCTTGATCCAGTTGTCATGAACAGTCAATGGTCAACACCCACAGCCTCCTCCCCATGCAAAGATGACTGCTCTTGATGCTCTGAAGTTCTAGTTTTAATTTTCTTTCACAGAATTAAACACTTTTACAGCCCTTACAATCCAAAACCAATGAGCATTTAAAAGCTCCAAGTAGAAAAAAAAACTATCGGTAGTTGCATTGTAGATTCCTTCCTGACTTCTCACCTCCAGCGGAATTTCCTGAAAGGGCCCCGGCTGTCATTCCTCCGGGTTTCAATCCATACCACATTAGGAAGACATCCTACAGCAATCTTGTTTTTTGATTAAACCTGTTTCTCCAGGATGAAATGTTTCAATTTCCTCCGAAGGAAACCCAGTAAGAGGAAGAATGGGAGGTCGGCCAAGCCAGCAGCTCTAAAATGTCCCTCCACTTCAGTAATCGTCCCGCCAGCTTTCCTCCCATAAAAAACAGGAGCAATATATTACACATTGAATGGCACACGGAGCAGATAAGGCATTATTATCGCCAGCCAACAATGGCCAATATGTGAATGAATGATAGTCATTTGATGCACAGATTGAATCTGTGATCTCATTTTAAGTTTGGAAAGTCTCCAGTGAGGAATCGTGATGGGTCCTTTGGATGAGAGGCTCCACTGCCTTTTGTTGTTAACTTTCGGGGTGCTTTAGGAGGCTGACAGCAGGGACAGGATACCTTTAAACTCTCACCTTTTATGTTTTAAGTGCACTGATACTTTCTACACAGCCTCAAAACCGTTATTATTTATGTGCTGTGAAGGGCAAGTCTTTAAATATCTAAGAAGAAATCCGTTGGGAGTTTTTGAACAGCTCCAGATCAAACAGGCACATTTAAAAAGTCTTAATTATCAGGAAATACAAAGAAAACTACAAATTTGGGGACTACCGGCACATTTTTTTTTATTAACCTTTTAAAGTCAAGTTTTAAAAAAAGCATAGAGAATAAAATTGAAAACTGATCCAATATCTGTGTTCATTTATATTTATAATCTAAAGTAAAGGGCTAAAAGAAAAAATAATTCCAGTTGTTTTTGGGCTCTTCACTTTGTAAATTCTGCGCACCTCACTGTACCATAGTATTTGTTACTGCTGTAGAAAGATTCTCCTTGCAGTGATAGGAAACACTATTCCTTCAGTACGCTTTATAACGGTCTATAAGGTGATTGGAGGGCTACCAGAATCACTACTGTCTGAGGTTCATTGACTTTTCACCATTGTTGACTAAAAAGCTGTCGTCACACGCACCCATTCAGGGGTCAACTTGTACGGCTGTGGTGGGTATTTGGGTTGTGCGGGTCCATGGAGGGTCATAGACCCTCACAGCCGCATCTTAAGGATAATACAGGTGTGTCTTGCAGTTCTCTTGCGGCTTTTTAAAAAGGGAGTGTATGATTATTGTGCACATGGTAAGTGTATCATGAAGTATTCGTAAGGCTAATGTAAGTTGCACGTACTTATGGCGTACAATTGATGCTGTCCTACAGTGCCCTTACGTAACACTATCGTTGATAGTAAAGCATTAGTCCCAACTAGCCATAATCAGGAATCAGGAAACTTTATTGTCATTTTATCATGATAAAACGAAATTAGGCTCTCTGGTCCCGGGCCAGCCGTTTACATTCAGACATAAATAATATATAAGGGTTTCCTGCCGGGAAAAATAAGGTAAACCTGAACAAGGCACACAAAGAGTGTATACTTATCGCACAAACATCACTTACAGGTCACTTGTTCAGTCCACAGTATTTGTGTGGGGCGTCGAAAAATAGGTGCATGAACTTTTTCACTTTACGGCCTACCAAGCGGTCTATGACCTTGATATTTTGCGTGCCCCACACAGGTTTCCCCACTTTTTGGCAGCAGACAGCCTGTTTTCACCCATAAGGGCATATGCGACTAAGGTATTTCTTGTTGCTTCAGGTTTAAAAGGTCCAGTTTGATATTTTACTGAAACTGGACCTGTGTTTCCTTCTGATCTTTTTCAGCTGCTCTACTAAAGCTTTGCTGTAATCTTGGGATCTCTGCTCTTTGGTTGGGGTAATTTAGAGTTTAGCTCAAGTTGTAGGGCAGGTGACTCCAACATACTTCATTATAGAGCAGAGTCTATTCTCATGGTGTGTTGGCAGTGTTTTGGCGGTTATTTTCTGTCACCAGCCTGATCTCCTTCATAGTTTATATATTCATCTAACTGATCAACAAGCAAAGTGATGTCTGGGATGGATCAGCGGCCCGTCACAGGGCCGTATAGACATAAAAAAAAACACGTTGAGTTTTGTGGATGTTGTTTTTAACAGTATGACAGTATGATGCAAACCCAGTTACTCTCTGGTCTCATGCCTTTCATAGCAGGGATGGCTCTGAGCGGTTTCTGCTGAGCAGCAGCACAATGCTTTGGTCTGAAGCAGGAAGCACCACAATCACATTGTCAGCACTTAAACAACCCCAGGACACTCTTTGCCTTGCAAATGTGGAAACTATCTCCTCTCTGATGCAAATGAGATTTTTCCGACTTGGTCAGCCAGCCATTAAAATGTCTTTGTCTGTGTTTGAGATCTATGTGTGTTTGACCAAAGCCCGAACGCACGCCTTGTGTTTGTAAAAAAATGTCATGACGTGCTGTGTACACAAGAAAAAAAGGTTTGTTGACATTGCTCGTGACTAAACCTAAAATAACATTTAAAAAAAGTACAAATTTAAAAAAGTACGAATAAAAGTAATGTTTTTTTTTCTTTTTCAATAAAAACTTTATTTTTAATTGTTTTAGGGGTAAAAATGTTTTCTTTCACTTAAATGATTTTAAACCAATTAAGACTTTCAGGTTTACAAGATAGAAAAATCAATTTAGGCTTTATCTAAGCCTCTTTATTTAATATTCAAAAAAGAGTGAAAGTTTGTCTAGATTTAGATTTTTCTTATTTATTTATTTTTTTAAACGTCTATTTCTTAAATCTTGGAGCCAAAACAATAGCTCGGTTCTTCAGACACAAAAGGGCCTATTTTCAGGAACAATTTTTCCAATATCATCAATATCAAATTTTTGATTTGCAAAAAAGGGATAAAGACAACCCAAAGACAGAATAGATGTTTGGAAGGAGTTGAAACTGGGTGTTTGGGCCGATTGGATCTTCTGTCTGCCTGCATTGTGTTGTTTGGGGGATTCATTTGGACGCGCTTGCATCACCAAGTTGTCCAGTAATCGCAGCAGCGGCTCCTAAAAGACTTGTGTTGTTCAATAATATTTCGCTGCTGGGGATGTCTAGCACAATCTAAGACAGAGATCGGACAAAATCACATGTAGATGTACCAGAACTCTTTACTAACTTGAGGTGCTCAGCAGATCTTATTTATGTGCCTCTCAAGAAAAAAACTCTTGTTCTTTCTGTAACTCAATGGATTTATTATAAACAATAAAGTTACTAATAATGAGTAATGCCTCAAAGCTATACCCACACCGCACATGTGATGCTGAACTGGCTTTCTTGGATGTGCTTATAGTCCATGTACACACAGTTGGAAGAGTCTCGGTGTGAAATGTTGTAGCCGTGCAAATCTTGCTCCAGGATTTTTCTTTCACAGCTCTATTCCAATATATGTAAGACTTGGTGTTGTAAAATTCTGGACAGGCACAAATCTCAATTTTTAATTTCTCCTTCACGACCAACTTTGGAACGGTTGGCACTTCCATGAATTGAAAAGGGCGCTACCCAAATGTCAATACCAAATCCGTGATCCCTGATTGGTCAAAGTTCAACGATCGGACCTGTACAGGGCATGCAGGTAGCACTTACAAAATAGTAACACACTAGACAGTACAGTTTTTCTACAGTCATGCTGCGGGTGTTGGCTCATTGTGAATACTTGTTGTAAGTTTTTTTCGTTTCTTTTTCAACCCCCGCCCAAACCCTGCACACTGCGCAAGGGGCTAATAGTGCTATTCAATACACTTACCACACGCACAACAATGGTACGTTCCATTTTCATAATGTCCCTTAAGGAGGTCGCCTCAAGACAACTGTGAGACACCTGCTGCTTTCCGCTGCAGCCCCTCCGCTCTATGACTCTCACAGGTGTCAAGCTCCTGGCCTCAAGGGCCGGTGGCCTACATATTTTCTAACCAACCTGACATTGAAGCTCCTTATTGGCTAAACACACCTGATCCAGGTAATCAACAGCAGATGAGGCAGGATTTCTGAAAAACCAGCAGGAGGTCGGCCCTCGAGGCCTGGACTTCGACACCCCTGCTCTACAGGCTTGGCAACCCAAAAAGTCGCAGCATCAGTACATGGCAACCCACGAACCAGTGCATGTGATTAAGGCTTCATACTGAAATTATTTCAGACTTTATCTTTAAAAACATTTATCGCACCGCTCTTCCTTTATTCCCTTTTAAAACCATAATTTCCTGCTTCATTTCACCCATTGATGCAGCTTTGGAAAAATCTCTACACAGAAGTCCCCGCCCCCCTTCCACCGTGAAAACAAAATACAAGGAAGAACTTTAATGAAGTCCCTTTCATAATTAATTCTCTTATGGCTGTTCAGTTTAAGCCACTTAAGGTTTAGGAGCTTTTATTCTACAAACACAGAGACGGATTTGGGAAGCAAAAGACTCTCAAGTTTGATAATGTTCCTCACTAGAAGTCGAGCAGCTTCTGCGAGACGAGCACATTACCGGGGGACCCTGAGGGTGTACAGGACATAAAGCCACAAACGCATAACTGCAGGATGCAGAACATACATAATGCAAAAGGAAAAACAATGGCAGCAGAAAACGGAGATGAGCAAGCTGTTGGTGTCAGAAGAAACTGTCGTTACTTCCTGATTGTTTAAAAAACAAAATGTCTGAGATTTTCAAACTATTCATTATTAAATGAAGAGTCTTCACCTGAACTAGAGGATAGAACGCTTACCAGAGCGACCTAATGTAAAGTTGTGCTTCATAGAATGAGTTGTTGGAAGCCCATTTTTAACCTAAAATCCTTTATAAAAAAAAAAGTATTTCTGGTGGTAAATTTTCACACTCAGAGTATCATAGAAATGCAAGAATTTGTTTTGCACCCTCAATGATGACGCCCACACCGGCTCTGGACTCTTTTGTGTCTCTGCGTGCAGCAGCAGACCTGGAGGAGGATAATTAGATGTCTTGGGAGAGCTAAGTCGGGCTTTGCAGCTTCTCACAAATAATGCAAAACAAAAAAAGAAGAAGAAAAAGAAGGGAAAAGAGGAGAACTGGGAGTCGGAATGATATGCTTGTTTTTAAACCTTCTCGTATGGTGTACCATCACATAAATAAGCATGACCTCTTTACATCCAGATTGACTCGTCCCACAGGCCCTCTCCTAGACCTTTGAGCTCATTACTACCTTCATAAAAGCTCTAGGCAAGGCAAGGCAAGGCAAGGCAAGGCAAGGCAAGTTTATTTGTATAGCACAATTCGTACACAAAGTAATTCAAGGTGCTTCACAAAACAGAAAAATGCATTAAAATCACAATACATCATAGAAATAATCAACATAAAATTTACTTTAAAAGAAAAGGAGAAAAAAAAAAAAGATTTAAAAAGAAAGGAAGGAATGAAAGGTGCAGATAGGACCTTTCAGTCATATACACGGCTAAACAGAAATTTTTTAAGTCTAGATTTGAACATGAACACAGAAGAGGCCTGTCTTACGACTTCAGGGAGGCTGTTCCAGATTTTAGCTGCAGAATATTGAAACGCTGATTCCCCTTGTTTAGTTCTGACTCTGGGAATCAACAGGAGGCCGGTCCCTGAGGTCCTCAGAGTACGAGATGGTTCATATGGCACTAACATGTCAGAGATGTACTTTGGTGCGTGGCCATGGAGAGACTTGTACACAAGCAGAGCTGCTTTGAAGTCTATTCTTTGAGGTACAGGGAGCCAGTGCAAAGACCTGAGCACAGGACTAATGTGATCATACTTCCTGGTTTTGGTCAGGACTCGAGCAGCAGCATTCTGGATCTACTGAAGCTGTTTTACAGCTCGTTTGGAGAGGCCGGTGAGCAGGCCGTTACAGTAGTCTAACCTACTGGAGACAAATGCATGAATAAGTATCTCCAGGTCTCGCTTTGAGATTATGTTTTTGATTTTGGCAATGTTTTTCAGGTGGTAAAATGCCGCTGATGTTACTGACTTGATATGGCTGTTAAAGTTCAGGTCAGAGTCCATGATTACCCCTAGATTTCTGACTTGATTTGAGGGTTTAAGAGACAGAGAATGAAGGTAGCTGCTGACAATTTCTCTTTGTTTCTGTGGGCCAAAAACAATAACTTCGGTCTTGTCTGAGTTTAGCTGGAGAAAGTTGTTCTGCATCCACGCGCTGATCTGTTGGAGGCAGTGGTTGAGAGAATCCACCGGCCCATATTCACCTGTTGTCAGTGACACATAGATCTGAGTATCATCTGCATAGTTGTGATAAGATATGTTATTACTGCGTATTAACTGCCCTAGTGGCAGCATGTAGAGGTTGAACAGAAGGGGTCCCAGGATCGATCCCTGGGGCACACCACAATTCAAGCCCATGTAGTCTGAGACACAACTCCCAATTTCAACAAAATATTTCCTGTCTTCTAGATAAGACTTGAGCCAACTTAGGGCAGATCCAGAGATGCCAACCCAGTCTTGGAGTCTGTGCAAAAGGATCCCATGATCAACAGTATCAAAGGCAGCGCTCAGGTCTAGCAGGATTAAGACAGAGACTTTTCCATCATCAGTGTTCAGGCGGATGTCATTGGTTACCTTGATAAGAGCAGTTTCTGTGCTATGATGGGGTCTAAAACCTGACTGGAAAACATCAAACGAATTGTTTAATAAGAGAAAGTCAGTGAGCTGTTGGTAGACAACTTTTTCAAGGACTTTTCCTAAAAATGGCAGATTAGAGATAGGTCTGTAATTATTCAGTACAGTGGGATCAAGACCGCTCTTTTTCAGGAGGGGTTTAATGACTGCAGTTTTTAAGGCCTCTGGAAATATTCCAGATTGAAGAGACATGTTAACTATTTGAGTAATTGATGGCAACACACTGTTCAAGACAGACTTTAGAAATCTAGTGGGTAACACATCAAGGCAGCATGTAGACGAGCTCAGACGGGTGATGGTCTCTTGGACAGTTTGGTCAGTGACAGGTATAAAGTGAGTCAGCTTAGAGTGAGTAGGTGGCCGTTCGATAGTTATATGTGTTGTGGAGTTGATGGCTTTTTTAATGCCCTGAACCTTGTCATTGAAAAATACAGCAAACTCATTACATTTAGGTGTACAAACCAATTCTATTGGTAGCTGGGTTGGAGGGTTAGTTAATCTGTTAACTGTTGTGAACAGGATACGAGAGTTGCTGCTGCAACTTCCAATTATTTCAGAGAAGTACCTTTCCCTTGTTCTGCATAAGATCTTCTCTTTACTTAAACACCGCTAGCCTTAGCTTAGAACCTAGTATGGCCACCACCACTCCTTCCGCCTCTCCTCCTCTCTCCTGCCCCATGTGCCATATGTTTAGTGATGATCCTGCCTCCTTTAGTGAAGATAGGGGTAGGTGTGTTAAGTGTAGTCTTGTGTTAGACTTGGAGGCCAGGCTGGAGCAGTTAGAAGCGCGGCTCCGCACAGTGGAAGCTAAGCCGGCTAGCCAGGTCGTTACTCGTAGCGCGGGCCGCGCTACCAGGGCTAACTTAGCTAGCACCCCAGCGCCCTCCCAACAGCCGGGAGACAGTCAGGGGTTTGTACCGGTTGGGAGGAAACATAGTGCTAAACGCAAAAACTTAGAGCACCCGAGACTCCACGTTAGTAATAGGTTCTCCCCCCTCAGCGACACACCCGCTGAACACTCAACTCTGGTTATAGGCTCTTCTGAAGTTAGAAACGTGGAGCTCCCAGCGGCTACAGTCAGGTGTTATCCGGGGGCCAGAGTTGGTGACATCGAGGGGAACCTTAGGATGTTAGCTCAGAATAAGTCCAGGTTCCGTCGAGTCGTGATTCACGCAGGCGGTAATGATGCCCGACGGAGACAGTCAGAGGTGGTTAAGTTAAACGTAACTTCGGTGTGTAAACTGGCTAAGACGATGTCCGACACTGTAATTTTCTCTGGTCCCCTGCCGAACTTAGTCAGTGATGAAATGTACAGCCGCTTTTCATCATTTAACCGCTGGCTTTCTAGATGGTGCCCAGAAAACGGCGTTGTTTTTGTGGATAACTGGAGCGCGTTTTGGGGGAAGCCCGGTCTCATGCGGAGAGACGGCGTCCATCCCACCCGGGACGGTGCCGCTCTTCTTTCTAGAAACATTTCTGCTAGCCTTAGTCTGTTAACCTGACAATCCAGAGACGAGACCCGGGCGCAGAGCAGCAGTGTAAAACGCTCCTCTGAGCCTCCCTTAGGGTTAGTGCCGGTGCAAAACCCATGCAGGGAAAGTCAAGCAGGTCCGAGCTTTAGCTTATGTGCTGAAAGACAAATGAAAGGAGCGCGTCATAGAAACTTAAAAGTGACAGACAGCAGTTCTCACAAGCAGAATTATGTCATTAAATGCGGTTTATTAAACATTCGATCCATTTCCTCCAAGTCCCTCTTAGTCAACGAGTTAATTACTGATAACAATCTTAGTCTTTTAGCCTTAACAGAAACTTGGCTCCATCAGGATGACTATGTTAGATTGAATGAAGCAACCCCCCCCACTTATGCTAACTATCAGAAATCCAGGATTTCAGGGAAAGGAGGTGGTTTGGCAGTAATATCACAGTCTAGCTTACTTCTCAGCCCTAAAGTTAAAAATGCTTATAATTCATTTGAAAGCATCATATTGTCTTTAAGTCACCCAAACAGGAAAACTCGAAAACCTGTTTTACTCATAATTATTTATCGCCCCCCCGGCCCATATTTAGAATTTTTAACTGAGTTTTCCGACTTCCTATCGACTATTGTCTTAGATTCTGATCAAATTATAATATTAGGGGATTTTAATATTCATGTTGATGACCCCAGTGACTGCCTAGGAAAGGCTTTTGCAGCTTTATTAGATGATGTTGGTTTCACCCAAAGTGTGAATGAACCCACTCACTGTCATAAGCACACCCTGGACCTTGTTCTAACCCATGGGATAGAGATCAGCCAGCTGAGTGTCCTTCCTCTTAACCCCATCATTTCTGATCACTTTCTGATTACCTTCCAGTTTACACTGGAACATCCTTCTGTCCCAGTGAATAAGAAACAACTTAGAAGAACCTTAACTGACCGTTCTGTGTCTGAGTTTAAACACACAGTTCAGCCAGTACTTAGTGATATTCTGAGAAAATACTCTGAGACCAGCTCCCATAGTATCAGTCCTAGTATAAATGACCACTTTGTTAATGATGCCTTACAAGCCCTCAGGAGTACACTCGATGTTGTTGCCCCCTTGAAACCTAAGTTCGTCAGACAAAACCGAGTAGCACCGTGGTTTAACGCTGAAACTCGTTCTCTTAAACGAGAAACCCGTAAGTTGGAAAGAGAATGGCGCCGCTCCGGTTCAGAGCAGTCTCTGGATATCTGGAAACATAGCCTATTAAATTATAAAAAAGCTCTGCGTAGAGCTAGAAGCCAGTACTATTCAACCTTAATATCAGAGAATGGAAACAATCCAAGATTTCTTTTTAGCACTATAGCTAAATTAACTCGCAGTCAGAGCTCAGTAGAACCACATGTTCCTGTTTCTCTCAGCTCTGATGATTTTCTTACATTTTTCGATAGTAAAATCTCAAATATTAGACATAAGTTAAATCAAGTTATTCCTATTATCAGCCCAGAACAGGCTGAAGCGGTAGAAATGGAGGCATCCATAGAAACCTCTGTAACATTGGACTGCTTCACTGCTGTGGATCAAGCGGAAATAACATCAATTATTACGTCCTCCAAATCCTCAACGTGTCTGTTAGACCCAATTCCCACTAGACTTTTTAAAGAAACTTTTCCCCTAATTAATGATCCCATATTAACAATGATAAATGCCTCTCTGGAAACGGGTTACGTGCCACAGTCTTTTAAATATGCAGTTGTTAAACCTCTTCTGAAAAAGCCCAGTTTGGATCCTAGCATCTTGGCCAACTATAGACCGATATCAAACCTGCCCTTTATTTCTAAAATCCTAGAAAGAGTTGTAGTTAAGCAGCTTTACTGCCACCTACAGGACAACAGCCACTTTGAAGACTTTCAGTCGGGGTTTAGACCTCACCACAGTACGGAAACTGCACTAGTTAGAGTCTCTAATGACTTGTTATTGGCCTCAGAAAAGGGACTACTTTCTATTCTGGTCCTGTTGGACCTCAGTGCTGCCTTTGACACTATCGACCACGGTATTTTACTCCATAGATTAGAGCAGGACATAGGGATCAGAGGATCTGCTCTCCAGTGGTTTAAATCCTATCTGTCTGATAGGTATCAGTTCGTTAATGTAAATGGCCATTCCTCTCAGTGCACTCGAGTCAACTATGGAGTCCCACAGGGCTCAGTCTTGGGACCGATCCTGTTTACGCTTTATATGTTACCCCTAGGAAACATAATCAGGAAACACAGCATTAATTTTCATTGTTATGCCGACGATACGCAGTTGTATTTATCCATGAAGCCTGACCAGAATGACCAGATAGAGAAACTGAACGCCTGCATCAGTGACATCAAGACCTGGATGACAATTAATTACCTCCTCTTGAACCCAGAAAAAACTGAGGTCATTATACTTGGTCCTAAAAACCTCAGAGATGCTCTGTCTGCTCAGATAGTCTCCCTGGATGGCATAAGTATAGCCCCTAATTCCACAGTTAGAAACCTTGGGGTTTTACTTGACCAGGATTTATCATTTAAGGCTCACATATCTCAGGCATGTAGAACTGCCTTTTTTCACCTGCGAAATATTGCTAAGATCAGAAATATACTTTCTAAGAGTGATGCTGAAAAACTCATCCATGCATTTGTTACGTCGAGGCTGGATTACTGTAACTCCTTGTTAGCAGCGTGTCCTAAGAGTTCCTTAAGAAGTCTCCAGCTTGTTCAGAACGCAGCTGCTAGATTGTTAGCTGGAACCAGCAGAAGAGATCACATCTCTCCTGTGTTAGTTTCGCTCCATTGGCTCCCAGTTGATTCTAGAATTAAGTTCAAGATCCTCCTGTTAACCTATAAGGCCTTACATGGAATGGCCCCGTCCTATATTAAGGACCTCATAGTCCCTTACCAACCAATCAGAACACTTCGCTCGCAAAATGCAGGACTGCTTGTGGTTCCTAGAATTAGTAAAAGTACGGTTGGAGGTAGAGCGTTTAGCCACCAAGCCCCTGTCTTATGGAATAAACTCCCAGCTCATGTAAGAGAGGCCGACTCAGTTTCTACATTCAAAGCTAGACTGAAAACATTCCTCTTTGGACAGGCTTATTGTCAGACTAGCTAGTATTCAGAGATTATTTAACTTAATGTTAGTTTGTTTAAATTAAACTTAATAATAACTATTTCTTTTAAAAGGCTGCTAGAAGTTGAAGCTGGGGTAACTATGGTGCACTGGGGTTCTGTCCTCTTTCCTTTTTTACTTCTACCCTTCCTCTCCTCTATTCTTGATCATAATTTATCATTTAGTTCTCCATGCCTCTGTTTGGTGCAGTGCGATTCATGTATTGTCCCTCTTTTCCTCTCCCCTCCTGGGGAGTGGGAGTGCTTCCAGACTCCAGTTGGCTCATCCGTGCTCCAGTTCCTGACCGTTTACCTCGCCTTTGCTCCTGCTCCTACACCTGGCTGTGGATCCTGCCTCTGGCTCATCTCTGGCTCGTCTCTGCTCTGTACCTGACCGAGTACCTCGTCTCTGCTCCTGCTCCTACACCTGGCTGTGGTTCCTGTCTCCGGCTCGACTCGCGCCTTTGACTGTCCCCACAACCACGGCTGGATGAAGCTCGTCTGCTGGACTTTTATATATGTAGTTGTAGATTTAGATAAGTTAATTCTTCTCTAAGATTTCTGGTAAATCGCCTGTCCGTCCTGGGGGAGGATCCCTCCTTCATGTGGGCACCCCTGAGGTTTCTTCGTTTTTTCCGGAATCCGGTTTTTTTGGGAGTTTTTCCTTACCGCGAAGGGGGGTCTAAGGGCAGGGATGCCAGTATAGCTTAGTCAGTTTGTTAGTTCATTTTAGTATTTTTCTATTGAACTCTTTGTATTCGTGATCCTTTTGATTTCATGTTTTACTTCGAAGCCCATCGAGACGACTGTTGTCGTGATTTTGGGCTATACAAATAAAATTGAATTAAAAAATTGAATTGAATCTGGTTATAAGCGTACAACTCCGCCTTATATATTCCATAATGAACCTGGAGTTTTGACTTGCGCCACTTTCGCTCGGCTCTGCGGCACTGTTGTTTCTGTGCCCTGACTAGATCATCATTCCTCCAGGGAGCTTTCTCTCTATGTTTTCTCAATTGAACTTTCATAGGGGCAATGGCATCCAGAACATTCAAGATGCTAGAAGTAACAGAATTCAGCATTTCATCAACATTGGCACCAGAGACGTTTTCAGGGTTTATCATTTCTACAAACTGTGCCCTAGTGCTCTCATTTATTTGTCTCCTTTGGACAACTGCAGGGCCAGGCGGTGGTTTGGGAGCAACAGACAGGTCAAAGAATACACAGAAATGATCAGAGAGGGCGACATCAACCACACTGACATTGTAAATAGTAACCCCCCTTGTGATGAGCAGGTCCAGAGTGTGCCCTCTGCTGTGGGTGGGGCAACTCACATGCTGAATTAGACTAAAGGTTTCAAGGACAGCATTGAGCTCTTTTGCATTTCTGTCATTGACATTATCAACATGAACATTAAAATCACCTGTAATGACTAGACCATCAAAGTCTGTGCACACAACTGAGAGCATTTCAGTGAAATCATCAATAAAACTTTGGCTGTGCTGAGGAGGTTTGTACATAACTATGCAGAGTAAGGGAGGAGTTTGTTTTAACTCAATCTTAAAGGACACATACTCAAATGATGAAAACACACCAAATGATAGTCTGCGGGTTGCAATATTATCTCTAAACAGTGCAGAAACGCCTCCACCCTTTTTATTTTCTCGTATTTCCGATTCATGTTTGTAGTTGGGGGGAGTTGATTCGACTAGAACTATGTTTCCTATGAAGTTGTTTTTACCCAACAAATATCACAACACACAAGATTTCAAAAACATTAGTTCCTGATAGTCTGGGATTTCTGGGAATTAACTCCCAGGATTTACTATCTGAACTTCAGCACATCTTCTGTGCATCTGGAACCTGAATGCTGGGATATATTCTTTAAAGTAAAGAAGAGGTTCTGCAGAAATAAAACAAAATCTGATTATTGTTTACTATTTGATGTGTTCAAATGATCGACTGGTATTGTGTGTCTTGACTATTCGGCCATTTCTGCTTGTGGTTTGTGCCAGTTTTAGTGGAATCTTCTGGTAATTGATGAGTTGATCGGCATTAACAAACAGCCATCGTACTGCAGTGACTTCTTCTGTTTGCATGTTTTTTTCTTTGGTCATGACTCTTTCTGGGACTATTTTTTCCTCCATCCTTTCTCCAAACCTGCTTAATTACTTGATTCCGTTGCTGGAGCCAAACCCAGCTACTGTCAGCTATTTCACGCGGAAAGTTAAATCAGAGTTGGAGAGTGTATATTTACTGTTAATTATTTGTATTTTAAGGGATTCAAACTCTATAAAGCTATTTAAAAATATGAAAGTTAAATCAGATCAAACTTTAACCAACTCTGTTTTGGTAGTGACGTATGGACGGCATCCCTTTTCGTTCACAGAAGTGCCAATCGTTTAAAAATTCCGAAATTAATAATTGCAGTTTGTGTCCAACCGGAATTCTATGACATAAAGTCTTTCATATAACAGAATAGAGCTGTGAAAGTAAAAGGCTGGAAACGGATTCTCACAGCGTAGACATTTTGCACCAATCCTCTTTCAACTATAGGTGGCGGACACGCGCTAGGAACCAGCAGATAAAGAAAAGAAGAAAGCCCCTCCCTGCTTGTCCATTGTGGACATCTTTGTTTAAACACGTGTTGAAAATCCTAGCACATAAGCGCATTCTTGACCATAGCATAAGGTAGTCTACTGATATGCAATATGGGCCAATATACAAAACGCAGAGTGCTGCATATCGACTTTACGTTATTAAAGTGCTGCATATCCGCACAACGCTGCTTTTCTCCACTTCAGTATCTACTGGAATTACGTTGATTACGTAAACGGTTAAAGAGTTCCGATAGTTGAAAGAATGTCAACAATGTCAACCACTTTGGTGTAGCTGCTGCTCTGCTACATAGTGATGTTTTTTTATTTTATTTTTTTATTTATTTTTTTCCAACTTGTCCAACAGCTGGGCAGACAGATGAGAGCTGAAGGCCTCTTGTCTTGGACATATTTTACTTTAACAACAGGGGTTATGAATCTTCTGACAAACCAGAGGTATGTCTGAACAAACCCCTTTTGTAATCAAGGCCAAACTTTATTCATTGTAATCATATTTGAAAATCTTTTGTGTTGGACCGGACGGAAAAGGAAAGGAGGGAGGAAGGGAGAGGGATATTAGGGGGGGGGGGGAGTAGGTAGGAAGGTGATTAGAGTGATTAGAGGGGGGGGGGGGTAAACCATGAAGCAGCATAAGACAACAAGTTTCAGGATAGTTATACTCATTACAGTGAGGTTCAGATGTAATACAAGTCAATAGGGGCAGGGCCTGTCCACACATGACACCAAGACCCCCGCCAAAGCAGCAATGGCAGCCAGAACCCCCAAACACCCGCACGGTAGCAGATAGAGAACAACCGCCCCCCCCGGGCGATCACATCCGCCACCCAGGCCAGGGCCCAACCCGGGGCCCCGACCCAGAAGAACCTCCACAGCCCCAGACGAGCACCTCATCACCACCCAGGAGTTCTAGGCATCCCCCCGCCCCAACCCCAGGTACGAGCCAGGACCCCCCAAAGGAGACCCACCCCGCGCTCCAGGCAGCCATCCACCAGGCCCACGGTTGGTCCAGGATAGAGCAAGGCAGGGCCAGCCCTCCCCGCCCAGGAGGAAGGCACCCAGGGGAAGAGGGGGTCCACAAGAGGTGTTGTAAACATGGCCCGTCCAGGCTCACCCACAGTTGAAAATTTGGCGAGGTCCAGTGCTCAGGGGCAAGGACCAGAACCCACATCACAGGGACTCGGACACCCCCAGGCTCAGATGTGATGTGATACCCACCTCTTGGCCTTGCCAGAGATCTCAGGGATCCCTCTCCAAGCATGGAGAGGGCCGCCGGGCCCAGGAAGCCAGCACCCAGGGGACACAGCCGCTGTTGCCAAGGGCTCAATACCCCCTACAAGAGATGGGGTAGGGGGCAGATGGTCCCTTAGCTCATTTTCAAAAAATGTATCTGCAGTGGAGATAAAATCTGTTTATTTGTGTTTTCTATTTAGTTCAAACTTTAGTTCAAATTTTAGACTATCAAGCAAATCAATAATATATCCCAGAATTGTAGTTTTTGTTGTTGGCAAAATCAACTGCGTTTTTCAATTGTAGAGTTTGTATACTTTTTATCTTAAAAGCAGAGCTGACTGTTTATCTTTCTCTAAATGAAATGACAAAGTATTCAATTTGGTATTTTTCTGGTTTTAGCAGTGTTAAGAATCTTTTGAGTCGAGAATATTAAAATGTTTGCACAATTTCTATTAAAATAGTTTGATTCCCTTGTCGTGAACATTTTTTTAGAAAATAACTTTTTTTTTCATCAAATGTCTGTTTTTTTTCCTATAAAGAGAAAGTTTTAAAGCAAAATGTAAAACCTTCCCAATTTCTAAGAGAAGAAAAGTCTTCTTGTCGTCTAATTTAGTTTCTTCACTCATGATCATTGTAGCCTTGTGGAAATGTCACCCAAACATCCAGTCTCCTTCCCCTTCGAAGGATTGAACCTGAGGGAAAATCTAGACTCACAGGGTCAAAGACGAGTGGTTTAGATGACAAAGTGTTTGGTTAGGAGACATAAATCCCTCCTTTCAATCCACAAGGAGATGCTGTGTCGTCTCCTGTCAATTCTTCTCCTTTACTTTCAGACAAAACCGTTTAAGTGTCGGGGATTAATTATTTATCCGGGCAATGAAATGCCAAAGCCTTGAAAAACACACCAACAGGAGTGAAAAGGTCATTCCTATCCTCCTCCTAGACTCGCACACAGCAGTGATGGATGGGAAAGCATCTTTTTCGGCGTTTCAGGTTGACACCGTTTTCATCCTCATGAACAGACACCGCCAAGACCCAACGTGTAAAAGAATGTCTACATTCCAAAAATGGAAAAAAAGCATTTACATTTCACCAACAACAGAAGCGTCGGATCAATAGGAGCCTGTGAGTTGGGGTGTCGCAATCACCTGTCACCTTTACCTGTTGAAAATGTCACCCTCTGAAAACGGTATGTGAGGCTTTTCTATGTTGGAGGATGATTAAAGTTTCATTGCTGTGCTCACGTGTCTCCACAGCTCCACCAACACCGCCGGCCAAATGGGGTGCCAATGCTGCCGGATGATAAAGAGGTCAGAAGTCACTTCCTCCTGTTTGTTTGTTATTTTTCTTTTCCTTTTTTGTATGTTTTAGTGGCGACACTAGTGTACCCCACGTCAAGAAGAGCTTGTTGATATGGTTCAGACGTGTTTCACCAAAACCAGCATTTGTCGGAGAGTGTTGTCAGAAGTTACGGCTCGTCCGTCCGGAAATGTGTATCCATGTGTCCTGGTCACCATGTCCATTGTCCACGTCCTGCAGACAGAAACACTGGTCCCTCTCAGAGGAGTTTGGGGATTTCCACACAACTACATTTTCCACAGTCAACAAAAGAATAGGAATGACAGATTCCAAAATAAAAGCCTGAAGTGGGTGGGTTGGTCATGTTTGCTGACGTTTACTCCGCCCATCAATGATGACCAAATGACCAAAATAGATGACTGGGAGGGAAAAAAGAAGAAAAGAGAGGTGGCTCCACCCACCTACAAATCAAAAAGACAAACCTGTAAAACTGCACAAATTGATCTCTAACAAAATCTAAATAGTTGATTTAAGAAAATAAAATCACAATTAGATTGACTAGACAAAACAACAATATTAACCAAATAATTGTTTTTAAAGCCCAGACTATTAATATGTTTTTTCCTAAGCTAGAATCTAACTTATTCCATTCAAATTGCTCCTTTATGCCCCCAGTGATCTTTTAAAGAACTGCAATGTTCCAAAATACTTCATTGCGATATTTGGTGCTTCTTGGTTGCCTCCCAATTTGGGAAAGGAAGGCGGGGCTTGGCTGAGTGACATAGTGAGCAAAGGTCACCGACTCTCTGCAGAGATGATCACCAAGGACCTCCAAATGTCATGTGACCTTCAGATTTGCAGCAGAATCGGTTTGCCAAAGCTTTAGAAGAATGATGGAGCTGCTTTCTAGAGACACGCCGTCTGTGGATTTCTTTCTGTCTTTTCACGTTTGGTGTGTGGTTGTTTTAGTTACAGCCAAAGATACTCTGGATGCAACGGGATACCAGACGGTTTTAGACAGGTGCAAAAGACTCGGTGGGAACAGTTTGGGACGACCCCTTTCTGTTCCGAGATCCTTGCACTGCATAGCCCAGGCAAGGTCCATAAAAACCTGGACAAACCAGTTTGACGTGAAACCACCTGACTGGCCTGCACAGACACCTGGCTAAAGGCCTTTGAGATGAATCAGTGAGAGAACTGAACCTAAACTTCTGATCCAACATCAGTCTGACCTCTGAAACGTGCAGTAAGGAAGGTCAAACTTTCCAATAAACACAGATGGGCTTTGTTTTCCTCTAAACTTAAAGTAGTAAGAACAGCCGAGCAGCTGCTGTTGTGGAGCTTTACGGGACCCTCATCTGCCCAACATCTAAATTTCTTGAGTGTCTCCACCTTAGCTGCAGTTTCACATCCCATCGGAGCTGTTATTGTTGCACACACTGCTGCTTTACGTGTCTGACCAGCTGAGTGTGCCCAGAAAAATCAAGGTTTGTCTCAAAAAAAGACGAAATCTGTGCTGTTTCAATTGTTTGAATCTATAGTTAACGTTTGGGGTGAAATAATGCGATTAAAAGAATCAATCCAGCTTTTCTTTTTATAGTCCATAAACCAAAATCTGAGTGAAGCATCTTAGGGAAACATCCTGATTTTTCATCCATAATTTTTTCCTGAATCAATTTAAATAAATTTGATTCTTTGAAAATCTTATAAAATATCAGCAAAGTGTTAAAAAGCCCCACAAACTTTTGCAGTTCTTTCGTTTTCAAAGTCATCAATCTGCATGGCAGTGAGACTAAAAAGAGTTCAAATGTTACCTAACCGGTCTCCATGAACTTGAATGTGCTGCTGGGAGCTGCATCCTCCTCCTCAGCGCCGCTCTGCAGTTCAGATGTCTGCTCGGACACATAGTGATTTCTTTTCTGGTCTGATGTGCAGTGAGAGGTCCATTTATAATGCCAGCCTCACATCGGCTTCCAGCACAAACCGGGAGTCAATATGCCAATAGCCATCACCATTGGTTACTGTATTTCTTCGCAGAAGTGTCTGCTCATTAAAAGCCCACAATGCATCGCTGTCGGGGCTCAGCGATGAGACGGAGCAGGGAAACCACATTCTGATGGCAGATTAATGAGGAGACTTGTGCAGGCCTGACTTGTAATTCCCCCCCCCCACCACCACCACCACCTTCACACTGTGTTTCTGCACCATTCCTTACTATGGAACCTCATGTGAATGCTGGTGGCACACATGCATACCTCCTTAATTGTCCGGAGGGTCACATTTCTGGGATTAGCAGGAGTTTAGGGGCATGGAAGGGGGGGGGGCTTACCAGGTCAACAGCAAGAACTCACCTGCTGGAAACCTTTTCAAAACACAGATGGGTTTTTTTTTGTTTTTTTGCTCCTGATTCACAACAATTTGAATAGAGAAATACTCAGAAATTCGATGTGGAGCTTAATTTCCTTAATAAATGTCCTCTATGGTGGAAAAATGCCACAAGAAGCTGTTAAAAACACACAGAAACATGATTTTTATTGGAGTGGGCCATTAAAAGCTCTGCTTAACGCCCTACCCTCAAGATGATCCTTGAAATCCATAAACAGTTTCTGTTTACCAACCAAACCACTTCTAATAAACAAGTACAGGTCAAAGGAGTGTGAACCGACAGGTCAACTGCCGGTTTAGCTTTTTCAAAACTTTTTCTGAATCTTCTTCATAATCATGGATCTCCACACTTTGTTGTTTTCTGTCTTGAATGTCTGCCGCTTTTTTAAAAGCGTGCTTCAAATTTCACCTTGACAGCAAGGACACGGGAGCTGAAGGAACAGAAAACATTCATTTACTCAGCTCTCCACAGGCTGTGAAGCAAAGGTGCATGTGTGTACATCTGCTGTAATCCATCAATTCTTTTTCAGATGTCGGTGTGTGTTTTTTTTTATTTGGTTCATGAGGGTTGGACAGCAAAGATGATGAGGAAAATGAGGCAGAAGTTGAAAAAAGCTAAAAGGAAGACGATGAAACCAAGAAAAGCAGAACAATGGCTGCAGGTCTTTGAGCTGGGGGTTCATGGTGATGCTGGAGGAGAGAAGGCTGCAGATTGATCTCCCAGAGAGCTGAGAAGTGGATAGACGCTCTACAGGGGTCACAAGGCTGGACATGTTGAGTGCAAAAACAGACGACGTGTACAGAAACCGGAGGAGGAAGCAGCAGGCGAAGACTGACATCTTCATACGTGTTTTTGCCACCTTCACCTGGATCGCAGCTGTAGAGATTCTTCCATTAGATCAGCAACAGGAAAGCATGAAGGCGATTTAGGACATTGTTAGACTTCAAGAATCTAAAAACTTGTTTCCACCTGTATGGTGGTTGCACGGTGGTGTAGTGGTTGGCGCTATCGCCTCACATTAGAAGGGCCTGGTTCGAATCCCAACTGAGTTCTTTCTGTGTGAAGTTTAGGTTTTGTGCAATCAAGTGATGGAGCCCAAAAACAGGAATAAAGCGGGTTTAGAAAATGTCACACGGTTTCAATCAAAGACAGTTTAAAGAGAGACTTTATGGTGGATGGAATTTTATTTATTTATTTATTTATTTATTTATTTATTTTTTTTGGGATGGAATTTTAAACTGTAAATATTATTTGGATTCTTGACGTCAAATCTTGCTAAGAACGCTTCAAAGTATTAAAAAAAAGGTCCATCAGGATTTATGTAAAAACAAAATATGATAAATATTTTTGTTTTAAACGATTATCGGAGACGGGGTTGAGTTCCTAATGTTACTATGGCATTCAATGAAAAAAAAAACCTTTAATGTCGCTTTTATTGAAATATTTACAAACAGAAGCAATTTCTACAAATCAACAACTTTCCTTCACAGAATCCTCGTTATCTGCAAAAAATATAAAAAAATTCTCTTGTAGTATGAAAAACAGGTTTTTCAAAATGTTAAACGCCAAACTTCGGCCCTGCTTGGACCGGTCCATGATAATATTGTCTAACATGAAACCGGTCCGTGAGACCCCTGATCTAAAGGTTTGCCTCTCAATGGCAGCTTTACGCTACGCTTTACGTAGCGTAAAGCGCTGTGCATGCCATTTACTTACACGTTGTTGTTTTGTTTTTGAATGACCCAAAATTCCAACAGGAAGTCAATCTTTCTCTATCTGTGAGTGAAATTGGAAGCACACAAAAAATGACTCACTACTACCTAACCCCCAAAGGACTATGTAGTTCAGGACTATCTACTGCTCTGGATTTTAACGCAATTCGGACACCATGCTCACTACATTTTTTTCAAATGATAGATTGTTCTAACACAATGCATTGTGGTTCGGGGCTGCTCAATATGAGGAAAACCTGCGATCTGCGAGATTAGTGATCAATATTGCGATAATGATATAACTTGCGATACATAAACATATCAAAAATATCAATTCCATTTCACTGCAACTGTTTAATTTGAATAAGAGTCGACATAACTTGGTCAAACGCATAAAGGGATTTATTTGATTAATTAAATAATTCAAGCTGCCATAAGATTGTTTAAGTACATTTACTGTAACCATTTATTGCAATTTTTGCCGTCTTTTACGATATGCGTATTATGAACACCTGGATACTGCGATAACAATATATTTGCAATTTATTGAGCAGGCCTAATTATGGTTTATATTCACCAGTTCTACCTTTTCTATTCTAATCTTTAGCAGGGACTTCTGAGAAATTTCCAGAGCTCTGGATTTTATAATTGTAGATTCGGACACCCCTGCAAAACGGTGAACACCCGCACACCAAGTAGTGAAAAGTGAAGGACTCTGATAAAGCCAGGACTCCTCCCTCTTTTTAGCACTTGTTTGATCTCAGTTATTTAACAAAGTTTATTCAAGGTCACTGCATTTGGTTTTCTTTTGAATTATTTTATCTAACCCCTTTAACACTGGAATAACATTTAAATAACATAGCCTAACTCTTCGACTGATAACCTAATCACTGCTAATCGGCTGATTCTGACGTGAAGAGAAATGGCCTTTCTTATCGTCTTTGCACCAATTCGCAACACATTTCTAACATAAAGTTTAGCGTATCGTGCAAGGGCCCATTTCTCTGCTTCAGAATTTGCTGGAACTACGCTAATTGTGTAGACGGTTACGGTAGTCGAAAGAATGTAAACACTGGAACAGGTTTCTGGTTGCAGCTCTATAACTGACCGTCCTGTCTCCCTTACAGCTACATCTACGACCCCTCTGTGGCGGTGGAGGAGCGGAAGGCCGACTCATCAGGCAACTCCCTCTACCAGTCCCACCACCAAACAGCAGGGGGCCTCAACAAGCAGAAGCAGGGCTTCCACAACCTGGGCTACAGCAGATCCAACGACAGCACGCTAAAACTGGAGTTTGACAACAACCAAGTCAACCACAGGCTGCACGCCGCCGGGAGCGCTGCCCCTGTGGAGGCGGGGCCGTACATCATTCAGCCCGAGGTGCGATGGGAAGACAGAGGGACGAGCCAGGTGCCAATTTACCCCAGCATCCAGGAGTATGAGCGGCAGAGGTGCTGCACCGAGACGCAAAGGAATGGGTGGGACTCCTCCATTAGCCCGCCGGGGAAGACGGGAGGCAGGAGCTCCTCGGTCGACGAGATAGACGAGGGCGTGGGGGGGACTCCGGAGTACACGGGCGACACAGGAGACGAAGGGAGCGTCTTGTCCGTGGACATCCACACCAGCACCACCAGTTTGTCCTCAGCCGGCACACGAGACGGCCTCACTCCGCCAAAGACTTCAGACGTTTCCACCGAGGAGAGCGGGATTTCAGTGACGAAAAGCGAGGATGAGGAGGAGGTCAAAGACGAGCTGGAGGAGGTGCAGAGCGTCACAGACTCCATGGTGGCAGAAGCCCTCGCTGCGTTGGAAGCAGCCACAGCTGGAGAGGACTCTGAGTAGCAGAAAAACCAGAACCAGACTCAAAGAGACTCAGGGAAACCAGAGAATATGAAGAAATGCTTTTTAGACAGATTTATTTTGGAACTATTTTTATAAATGTGAAGGAACATCATGTCTGCTTTCTTATGAAGGGCTCTTCAATTCCAAAGGCTTGAATAATGACTGAGGAGACACCAGTGTGAACTGAATACCCCCTGTGGCTGTTTCACACTGTGTACTTAACACTCCACAGTCCGGAAAACCACCAATGTGCTCACACTCGCCACAGAGGGGTTTATTCAAAAGGTTGGGGGTAAGACCTGCAGATGATATGTTACCTAAAAAGTGCAGACGATTGATAGGAAAGACGAAGAGACACTTCTCAACATTTCCTTCTTTCTGATTTTAAAATAAAGCTAAATAGAATCAGCCAACAAACATTTTTGTGGAAAAAACTGCTTTGTTAGTAGTTTCTTTGCAACATTGATTTTAGTTTAGGTTTTCATATGCGACCTTCATAACTGACCTTTTACCGCCAGAGCTTCACAAAGGTTAGCTCTCACTAAATGGTGTGGAGAGCTTCGTTTCTCATCTTATTTCTCCTCCTGTAGGTCAAGCCTTGTGTTTCCCGTCCGGTCAGTGACATTAGTTCAGTGCCTAGTAATGAACTAATTGAGGCCAGAAACAAATAATTATGAGAACGAGTGAAATAAATGATCTGTTAAATTAATGAAGTTCAGCCTTAGTTTCAGAGCCAGCGCCCTTTCCCGGGGGTTTGCTCGCCAAATCTTTTCCGCTCGTTGTATTTGTGTTGAGAACGTTAATACAAGTGCAATAAAGTTGTGTTCAATCATTTGTTCTCTTGCTGTGTTTTTCAAATGCTAGTGTCTTGAGAAGTGAGCCGGCTAGCAGTGAGCTAACTTGCTAGCTTATCAAAAGTAAACCCCGGTTTATGTTCAGCTCTGGCAGAAGCATATTACACAAGTCAAACATGTTTGAATTCTTTCATTTTTGTGTTGTTGTTTTTTGTGTTTTTTTTTATTATGAATTAGTTTGTTAGCATAAGCAGTAAAGTCAGTGTTTCTTAGCATAGACTACTAAAACAGTGAGCGTTAGCATAAAATGTTCAGTCAGACTGTGTTGGCATAGATGAAGTCGGCTTGTCTTAAATAGTCTCCTAAATTTGCATATGTTAGCATAGACTTCTGAATTGCCGTGTGTTAGCCTAGATTGCCTAGCCAGCATAGACTGCTGAGTCAGCATTTAAGCATAGACTGGTGAGTCAGCAAATGTTAGCTAGCATGGACTGCTGAGTCAGCATGTTAGCATGGACTGCTGACTCAGCGTGTGTTAGCATAGTCTGCTAAGTCAGCATAGTAACATGGTAATACTGGGCAGAGGTTCTTGAAGTAGAAGCTTCTCCCAGAGAACACATCTAGCTGATTGGTGCAGATTTAGTTGACTCGTCCATCTGGGTGGAGGCCTAACAGCATGCTAGTGATCACATTTCCCATGTTCCCAGAGGAGCACAGGTTCCAGGGTGAGGAAAGTTTGAGCATCATAGCATAGATTGCTGCTCCAAAGCTCTAATAGGGGATGGATGGATGGATGGATGGCACTGAAGCAACTTCCACTGTATTTGCAGAAGTTGACGACACGTTCAGAAAACCTCACATGTGGTTCTGGTGGGTCTGTGTGGGCTGACTGACTGGTTGAGTGGTTACCTCAGGGTTTGTCACTAGCAGAAATAGTAGTTATTTGTGTCTGCAAAAAAAGACCCATTAGAGATGGAGTAAATCTAGTCCACAAAGTAAACGTGAGGAAGGAACGAGGAAGCAAGTCCTTCTGGGGAAAAAAGGAGGTAGGGCAGTGAAAAGACGGACATGACATGAAACTAGGAAGGCAGGGCTATAAATACACACACAACTAATCTGAGTCAAAGACAGATGAAATTGGCGAGGAGATCATGGATGAAGATAAAAAAAACTCAAAACATAAATACTCAAATACGACAGGAATATTCCAGCCTCTGATTCGGCAGCACTAGTGGGACTTCAGGTCTCCGAACCTCAGCGTCGCAGGAGCCGTCGCCTCGCCTGGGACTGCAGCTAATGAACACCTCTGGGGTTTCTGCAGAGCTGTGCGTGTGCACCTCACCTGCTGACTTCTGACTTCTTCACAGCGTTGGAGGGAACATGTACAGCTGCTCTCTCCTCTGTCTCAGCTCCAGATGAAACGAGGAGACCGAAAATAGATCCTCCTTTTGACATCTTATGCCCCAACCCCTGGAGGCTGTTCTGTCTTTGAAAACCCTTTACGTCTCTTTGATCTACGTTTCCTGAATACGTGGATTCATATACTATTGACCCTTTTCGCCCCCCCCCCATTTACACAATAAAATCTCATAATTTGGGTTTCTCTGTGGTTAACACTCTCGCCTCACAGTGAGAAGGTTTGAATCCTGGCCGGGTTCTTTCTGTGTGGAGTTTGCATGTTCTTCTAGTGCATGCGTGGGTTTTCTCCGGCCTCCTCCCACAGTCCCAAAACATGCTCTGTAAGTTCATTGGTGTCTCTAAATTGGCCCCAGTGTGTGGCCCTCCAACAGACCCATGACTCTGATTCAGGGTGGACCCCGCCTTCACCCAGCAGGAGCTAGGATAGGCTCCAGTAACCCTGCGACCCCAAAAGGGATTCAGCCCAATACAAAACATACAGTAGTTGATGGACTTATCCAATCATCAAGATCGGTATTGTACCGATACCTGTGAAAATTACTGAATCGGGTTTCATTGGTGTTGTCCATCCAATCTAATATTTCTTTGAGTATTTAGAGTAAAAAAAATGTAAAAGCTTAAAATATTGTTGTTGTGTTTGTTTTTTTTACTTATACGGGCCTTTTTTTTATCTTTTAGGTGTATTATAATATTCATTGCTCTCTAAAAACAAACTCCAAAGCGTTTTTCTCTGTTCACATATTTCTGACCGGCTCTCTCTTGTGCTATCTTAGATGACCCCCCCCTTACATTGACGTGTTCTCCCTACCATGACAAAGGTGGATAAAGGTGGAAAGATTTCATGTAATCCATGGACACCAGTGAAGATCACAAATCATTGAAGAAAAAAGGTTCAGCGCACTGTCTAGTGGGTCTAGATGACCCCACCACCAATGTTAAAGTGCCTAGGATAGCACAAGGGTTAAGCGGGCGAAAGTTCAACTGGTTGAACTGGTACGTAGCGTAAAGCGCTGTGCATGCCATTTACTTACACGTTGTTGTTTTGTTTTTGAATGACCCAAAATTCCAACAGGAAGTCAATCTTTCTCTATCTGTGAGTGAAATTGGAAGCACACAATAAATGACTGAAAACGAGGAAGTAAAGGATTGTTGACTTTAGTTTTACCCCCCCCCCCCCCCCCCCGTCTTTATTGGCTCTGGGTCCATTTCATAAAAAGGTGGCAACAGCAGAGAGAATAGGAGGAAGTGAGCAGAGAACACCAACGGTTTGAACCCCATCGACGTTCCCGGCTGCGTTCCCGACGCTCAATAACCGCTCTACTTCCCCACACCTTCAGATAAAGACAAACGCAAAAACAAAAAAGCTCATTTGTGCAACAAGCTGCTGCAGATGGACTGGAGGAGCGGGAGCCCTTTGTGAGGCCGATTCCTTCATGTTGCTTTTATTGGCTCTATTAGGCAGCTCCTCGCAGACTCCCTGAGGTGTGCAGCCTCTCTTAATGTGTTTGTTTTTCTCTGGGCTCTGTTGAAGGTAATGATGTCACTCTTAATTGTGGCACACAAACACACTTCCTCGTCTCAGAGGATCAGGAGGAAGAGTCTGCGCACGAGAAAAGAAAATCAAAGCAGTTATTCAGCAGAATCATTTATTAAGACTGAACATGTTTCTTCTGGCCTGAAACTGAAATTACTTATTAACTAAATGGCTTGATGTGTGCTTTACTAAAAAACATTTCACAAAACTGCTATTTAGCTGTAAAAATAGCTACGAAGAGACGTATACGAATAAAAAATAAATCTAAAAATAGAACCGGAGCTGCTAATTTGGGAAGCACTGAGTACCGGTAGTTGTTTGGAGCATAACCAGCAAAATTTAGTAATCCAGATTAATATTCTAATTTCTAACAGTCAGGGCAAGTCATTGAACACTTGGACAGCACACAGGTATCAGGGTGGGTAAAAAAAAAAAAAGAGGAAAAGTCTGTATGACATGCCTGCGTCTCACCTTACTGACCCTTACCCGGAATTTACCCTGGTCCATCTGTGATGCATCCCCGTCTCCTGACCGTCATTTAGTTCACATTGTCTCCGTTGCGTCTCCGGTCCATTCCCCCTCCCCCTGGCTCTTGGAGGAATGGTTTGTCCTGCCACCACCGTGTTGGGTAGCTCGGCCCGCTCTCTTAGCTCATCTGAAGCTTAACCCTTGTGCTATCTTAGATGACCCCACCCTTACATTGACGTGTTCTCCCTACCATGACAAAGGTGGATAAAGGTGGAAAGATTTCATGTAATCCATGGACACCAGTGAAGATCACAAATCATTGAAGAAAAAAGGTTCAGAGCACTGTCTAGTGGGTCTAGATGACCCAACTCCCAATGTCAAAGTGCCTAGGATAGCACAAGGGTTAAGCAAGCAGGTCCCATGCCCTTTGCTTCCTCACTGAGTTCTTGGAAAATGCTTGTTTTGTGTCATAAATGATGGGACGTTTTTGAAACGTTTGCAGTTTGTGACGTACATTGACATCAGTGTATCTGCGGTGTTACCGTGCGTTATCGCGTGGGCACGTCTAAATGAAGTTTTTGTTAAGTTTTATTTTGAAATCTGCACTGGTTTCCTATTCCTGCTAAATTGATGCGTCAGCAGACAGGAAATAGAACTTCTGCGTAAAACCTACGTTGCGTTCCGGAGGGACGGTTGTGATCGACAGACATGACGGCGATGTATGGCGTTTCATCGCTGCCATAAAGTGAAAGGGCGTAAAGACAACTGAGCGGGCTCTTGCAGCTCAAGAGCCGCCTATTAGCCCCCCCTGCTCTGAAAAATAAAAGTCCCACCCCGCTGCCTCACCAAATGTAACCAGCAAATTTTGGACAATCAGATCAACCAGAAAGATTTCTGCCCCCAAGTGACAAAAACGGCCCCTTAACACTGAGGGTAAATCCTGGTGATGGCGCAAAGGGGAAATGGCAGCGCGGGATCACCGCTCAGTTAGGATTGCAGGCCTGCAGTTTTAAAATACGGGGTCGCTCGGTTAGAATTGCGCCTGCGCGGTTGTAAGGTTCCTCACTCAGTTCCTGAAGACGCCCGCTCAGTTGTCTTTACGCCCTTTCACTTTATGGCAGCTATGAAACGCCAGAGCGGTGTAAACATTCTGATCGATTCTATTCTATTTTTGTGTGCGTGTCAACACAACAGAGACGCACTGCTAACAGACCGGTGGAAATCAGCCTTAACTTGTGGTTTAAATTATGTTAACTATGACCTGTCACCCGCAGGATACCCATAGAAAATCTGTGCAGAAACATTTTCTACTCTACAGGTGGTCTACAATCTCACAATTCTCGTACAGGTTTATCCATTCTTCACCCCCCTGTTAGGGAGTTTTGGCTAAAGCCGAAGAGATTATTTGTCACTACTGGTAATTACAGTGAAAGCAACCATGAAACCAATGAAAACACCATGATGATCTCCTGTCTGAAGAGTGTTCTAGTAAAATTTAACTTTTTTCTTATATTTTACAATTTATTCTTGTAAAATAAATTTTTTCCTGTGAAATTACGACTTTTTCCACAGAATTCAGGACTTTATTTACGTAAAATTACGACTTTTTTCTTTTATTTCTATGATTTTATTCTCGTAAAATTACAAAATTTTTCTCTTATTTCTACGATATTTTCTCATAAAATTGCGAATTTTACTTATAATTTTACAACTTTATTTTTTTAAGATTGCAACATTTTTCTCAAAATTCGTAAATTTATGACTTTAATCATAATTTTACAGATTTTGCAACTTTATTCTTGCAAAATTATGATTTATTCTTTCAAAATTAATAAATTCATGACTTTAATTCACAACTTTATTCTCTTAAAATTGCGTATTTTAATATTTTTACGGTTTTATTCTCAGAAAATTGTTACTTTTTTACTATATTTGTACAAATTTATTGTCGTAAAATTACAACTATCATATTTTTACAGTTTTATTTTTGTATAGTAATTATATTCTTATATTTTCACGACTTTGATCTTTGATCTTATGACTTTTTTCTTGTAAAATGACAACTTTTTTTCTCAATATTCCTGTTTCAGCCTTTTTTTTTTTTCTAATACTCCATCGTGGCTCTGACTGTTCCTGTCCTCAAACATTTTCAGCTAGAATAAATCCATAGAGGATGCAGGTGAACATTAGCGGAATCCTTCACCTTTGAAACATCCCAGTAAACATCCACTCATCCTTTGCCTCACACCGACCCGGCGTCCTCTGGAAGTTTGCTAACGTTTCACTCGGATTAAACATTAAACCCTTTACCAGGAAAAGCAAGGAAAGCGATCCTTCGTAATGTTTTGATGTCTGCTCTTACCGAAGAGTTTCTGGTTAAAAGGAGTGAGGGTTATTTCTTTCTGTCTTTGTTTTCATCTAAAACGGTGAAGCTCATTTAGGGAAGGTCACCGCCAAAGGGCGTTCTCTGGGGAGGTCAGAGCTGGTGTTCAGCGGTGTTGAACATTGGTTGGACTTTCCCCTCTCGTCTCCCCCTCTGTTTAGAACAGGCGAGCGGGTCTGGATACTCATATTGGTGGAGACTCAATCGTCGAGATGACGCTCCTTTTGTGTCCCGTCCAGGTTCAGGCGAAGGCAAACACACAAGGACAGCAGGAGTCAATATTTGCTGTTGCCTTGCACGCTGCTGTCTCACACCCGCCGTTGTTTTTGACACATCCAACCGACCGACCAAGCGTCTTTCCGTCCTTTTCCCACCACATGTCCATGTCGCTGACACCACCTCCAGAGGTTTGCGTCCCCATCACGCTTCCCGTTAACCACAGAGGGGCGGTTGTTGGCGTGCCTTTAGGTTTTTTGTGTGGGTGTGAGCTGGACAAAGCCTCAGAAAGTCAAGAGTTAGAAAACAAACACAAATCAAGGATTGTTCTTTTCCAGAACTGGGCGGAGAACCGTCAGCATTCCAACTGATCACAGAGGAGAACTGAAGGCTGTCAGAGCGGAGATAAGAGAGACGAATCATCGTTTTATAGCAGAGCAAAGCGAGAAGAGGAGCAGTGAAGGGAGGGCTGCAGACGGATCTGTTAGATTTAAACATACAATCTACTTTCTGAGTGACACTAGGTTTTTTCCCAACAATAAAAAATAATAAAAAGTTTAAAAACAACCCCAAGAGATGATAAATATTTTACTATTTATTAAAGGTAATAAAATCGGGAGAACCTTTGTGGAAACGGTGGCTTGGAGCTAAAGTTACTGGATTGTGATGGTTCCTAGCAGCTACGTTAACACAACAGAACTCCACTTTTCAGGTTTTGTACAAAAACACTTATTTTAATTCAAGTGAAATTCGCCAGATTATGAGAAAATGAAGTTCAAGTCTAATTCTACGTTCACACGTGTGCGTTAAGCCTGTGGTGTTCACACTGGACTAGCAGGACAGGAACTTCTTCTTCTTTTACTATTGTGTACTAGCGCATGTCCGCCACCTAGAGGCTTGGTGTGAAATGTCAAAGCGGTGCAAATCTGCCTCCAGGCTTTTTCTTTCACAGCTCCACACCGATATTTGAAAGACTTGGGGTCGTATAATTCCGTTTGGACACAAACTGCAAATATGAATTTTTCCTACATGGAAGGACGCCATGCATAAGTCACTAGCAGATCAGAGTCACTGATCTGGTTGAACTTTTAATGCTCAATTACAGGTGTTAATCGTGGCTGCGTATTAATCTGTGGCTACAAAAGAGCCCGCATCATCCTTCCTCCACCACTGTGCCTGAGAGTTGAGTGTATTTTTTACTTTTTTTTAGGCTTTTTTTTGATGAATCTTTATAAACATGTTTCTTTTTCTATTTCGTCTGTTTATTCAGTTTTTAATTCTACTGTCATGAATAGCTCACAAGCTTTAGCTCGTCCTGAACAACCCTTGTGCTATCTTAGATGACCCCACCCTTACTTTGACGTGTTCTCCCTACCATGACAAAGGTGGATGAAGGTGGAAAGATTTCATGTAATCCATGGACACCAGTGAAGATCACAAATCATTGAAGAAAAAAGGTTCAGAGCACTGTTTAGTGGGTCTAGATGACCCAACTCCAAACGTTGAAGTGCCTAGGATAGCACAAGGGTTAATTATGTTGTTTCTGAGGACGTAGTTTCTGCAGAGCAATAGGAGTTCATCAGAAATTGAGTTGCAGGGAGGACCTTTACCATGCAGAATCCCCCTCCCCCCATTGCTGAGAGCACAGAGGGGTTTTTTTTTAAATCTTTTTCCAACCATTTTTTTCCCTGATTCACAATGATTGGAATAAAGGAATACTCCGAAATCCAACTTTATTCTTGGTTTTCTTCGTACATGTCCTCCGTCATCAGAAAAATGTGACAAACATGTTAAAAACACATCTGACATTCAAACTAAATCAAAATAAAAAAGGTAATTATTCGTTTTTCTGACATTTCACTTTTAGATTCACCTTAAGAATCTATAAATTTAAAACCCAACTTTATTTAATACTGTTGAAATGTTGAAGTTTGCTTAAACTTGACTTTTTCATGAACTAAACTTTTTTTTTGACCATAAATCACTAATTCTATAAAGGCATTTAAGCCATAAAAAGGCACCTCTGGTGTTCCACAGCAACAATAGAAGTTGGCATGTGATTTGAAGGACAAACTCTAGACTGCATCAAAAACACCAAATGTTTGCTAAGATATTGACGTGCAGATTAGTGTCTGGTGGTGAATACGACAACAGATCGGTTTAGATTCTTTATTGAAGTCACACTTAAAAAAACAACAGTTGCGACACACAACGGTGGGATTGAAGAACGACAGAAACAAACAGGATGAAGAGGGTTTTTTCTGCCAGCCTGATAAACTTTGCTCAAACTTCATCTGTACAGGCTTTGAGTCTGTCGTCTGGCTGCTTGGCGACCTTCATCTCCCAGGTCAGGAGATTTGTTATATAAATAAAGAGGACATTATAGAATAAAAGTCTCTTTCATATATCCACCTATAAAACCTTATAAACATATGTACACACATCGTAGACCACGTGTTGGAGAACTTTGTTGTCTAAAAAGCTCTGGTTCAAACCCCAGATGAGCAATGGAGCTGCTGCGTTGCCGTGAAACCGCGGAGCAAGGCGTTTCTGTAAATCTGAATCGGTTTTACTCCTCCTTCACTTGTGAACAGAGACACCCCCCCCACCACCACCACCACCACCTCCTTCCTCATTAGCAGCATGTTTGGGTCCCTGCAGAGCGACGACTCCTGATGTGCTCGTCTCGGGCTGCTGGTTCAAACGCTGGCTTCACGGAGTCTCCGGGTGTTTGTGTTCTAGCTGATAGACAGAAGAATCCTTGGAATAAGGGTTCTTTTTTTTTAAAAACCCTAAACATGCGGCTGAAGGTAAAGAGTTACCTGAGGTTCTATCGCTTCTCTTTGTCCCGGTTCTCTTTCTGCTCCTGTGAGACGAAACCAAAAAATCAAATCGATTCGAGCAGAAATGAAGGACATCCTGTTTGTTTATTAACTTAAGGCTGTCTGTTCCGTACGAAAAAGCCGTGAGTCAACATGGAAAACTAACGGTAAGAAATGAAGCAAACACGGATGTTGACGGGCGCCTTCGATTCTCACAAAACAAACACGGACAGGATGTTGACTCAGTCTCAGGTGACTCCGAGAAATATTCTCACAAGTTAACAGCTCCAAGGATCAAAATTTGACTTATTTGTTTGCCAAAAAAACAAAAACAAAGAGGCGCTTGCAAAAAAAGTAGGCCAGCTCTTCACTTCCGAATTGAAGCTCCTCCAAAAAGTAATTGGAGACAGGTGCAGTATATTAATTTACCACTAGGGGCAAATAAGTTCTCAATCTCTAAAATATTGATGATGAAAATGATGAAGAACTTTTTGGCACTTTGCTTTCCTACTGTGAAGCTTTTCATGACAGAAAAATCTACTTTTAAAGAACCGACTTACACAAGCGTGCTTTGTGTTGCAGTTTTAGATCTGAACATAGCAAACAAAAAAACACATCCATTTTCTGCTACTTTACATGTGAATAATTTTCCATGGTTGCATTACATTTTGCATCAGAAACCATTAAAGATCCCACAGCTACGCCACGAGGAACTAGCAAAGCAAAAGTTTTTTGGTTAAAGGAACGAAAACAAGAAAACTGACGTTTTTTTTGTGCTCAAAAACCTGTCTGAGCTCCAGCGTGGCTTGGCGTGGGGGCTCCACCTGTGTGGGGGTTGATGGGACGCTGCCGTTGGAGTCTGAGATTATCAGAGTCCGTCGATCCTTGGTGGGTTTTTCGCACCTCGTGACACGAAACCTAAAAATAAAAAAAATGAGGGAAAGTTAAAGAAAAGTTTTTTTTAGCTTTAAAAAAAGAAACAAGAGTCAAAGTCTAGAGCTAGGGCTGCTGGGAAATAAATCTATAAAGGTGAGTACACACAGTTTGCGATGAACTCTGAATTGTTTGGGGAAAAAGTTTCATTTTTGTTTGTTTGGTTTAAACCCAATTGTAAAAACTTTTACTTCCTGTTCAGTTTTTTGTACAAATTGTACTTAAAGTGTGAAGAAATAAAAAAAAAGACAACCATCCTAAATTCTTTGCTAGTTATTCCCAAAACTAGAACTTGAATCATTCTGCGCGCAAACACAGACAACAAAGCTTTAATCGAATCCGCAAATGAACATTGGTATCCGGGTCATTCTGACCCTCTGTGCACATTATCAGGAAGTGAAAATGAACTGCCTCCTCCTTGGCCTCCTAATGAGCTTCATGCAGGACATTAAGGCTGAGAAACTTGCTCTTTAGTGCAGAAAGTAACGGGAGATATTTTGGAGTTTGTTTTGAAAATTCATGACACACACGCCAAGGTCTCATTAGCAATCTGTTGCATTCCTAAAGCCCTTACAGAACCCTGAAAGAACATTCGTGGATCCATGGAAGATCTTCTGTAAGAAAGATCAAAAACAGATACACTTCTGTTTCCTCGGCTGAGTAACCGCAGAGGAAAAAACAACATCCAGAAAACGAATTTAAAACGTTCTTAAAAAACTGAAAACCAGCATCTGCTGAACCCGTGTTGAAAGTTCAACCAGTTGAACTTTGACCAATCAGGGACTTGGGTTTGGTAGTGACGTAAGGACGGCGTCCCTTTGAATGAATGAACTGTTTATGAAAATGGATCATGGAGGAGAAATTGATAAAAACGGTTTGTGCCCAGCTGGAATTCTATGACACCAAGCCGGTCCCGGTTTGTCCAGCGTGAACATCATGGGCTAAAGGGCATGTTCAGCACGTTCAGCATCAGCATCCATATCCAGGTGTTAGCATCAATTTTGTATTAGATGTGAATTTAGCCTTACAAACCTTTTTTTTTCATGAATCCACTAACTGTGAGAAGAAGGTTGTTATTCAAAGGTTGAATGAAACTCAATGTGTCTGTTATCCCTTTGATGCTATGCAGTTTCCCCTAAACTCCCCAGACCATAACACTTCCACCTCCATGTTTAACAATAAAATGGTGGTCTTGAGGTCATAGGCAGGATTTCTTCTCCTCTTTCTTATGGAGAGAAGACTTTAGCCCATTTCTCTGCTTTTTCGTCTCACCTGACCACAGCTCCTTCACCCAGCTCTCTCCTGTGAAACGTTTAGATCAGTGGCGTTGGGCCTGGAGGGCCAACATCCTGCTAGTTTTTTTTTTTTTTTTCAGAAACCCAGCCTTGGATGATGCTGATTACCTGGATCAGGTGTGTTTTGCCGATAAGAAGCGTCAATGGCAGGTGAGTTGGAAAACATGTAGGAGGTCCTACAGTTTTGACACCTGTGCTTTAGATGCTCACTTACTAATCTCAGACATGGGCCGTCAGCAGTTTTCTCCAAGACAATGGCTCCAGCTGGCTCCAGATTATTGACAAGACCCTGCTGAGTAGTTCTGGACCGACTCCTCCCACCATCACTGAAACTCCACCGAGAGAACTTGGGTGGAGCTGGCGGCTGAAGGGTCTGTGCGCTTTTTTAACCCTTCAACACCGGAGTCGGCGCCGGCGGCGACACCCAAATATCACACGCCCCTATGGCGTACCGCAACTCTTTGACCGTTTGACGTAAATAAGCCGATTCATCGTCACGAATCGGCTGATTTACGTTAATTGTGTAAGCGGTTGAAGAGTTGCGATAATCAAAAGAATGTTGACTCTGGAGCTAAAGTTGGGATGTTAAAGGGCGTCTAAGCTGCTTGGCTGTGCTCTTCTGGTCCAGTTTTCCCTTCCTGTGTAGCTCTACGATTTTCTACCGGGGTTTGACCTCTGATGAACCCGATAGGCAGGTGTGTCTTTGATCCAGGTAAAGAGCTCTTCCTTTCAAAGGGAGCTTCTCATCTGAGCTCGTTAGCTCCATTAAAAACACCTGGAGGCCGAACACTTTAACCCTTTGATCTGTCGTAAGCCAAATGTACCAAACATTCGCTAAAATGTGCTTGAACGCTAGCTTAAATTTGTAATTGTAAGTGTGGATCCAGCTGCTGAGACCCACGAGGAAGGAGGTGGTCGGGTGGTTTTGCGGGTTAATGTATTTTCACGGGGACGAGGCCTTCGTTTTCCCAGGCCTTTCCCTCACCCGAGTAGTTTCCAGGTCACCGGTCGGGCATCAAAATTAACCCGTTTAATTAAGGGACGTTTTTTTCACGGATGCTATTCAGAGTTAATGATTGATCGTGAACACCGCGCACGCTCAGGTCACCTCTGGGGCGACCGCCAGAAAATTTGATGACCTCCTGCAGATCAAAACATGGACGCGCCACAGGAAAGACTGGCACACCTGCCCACGGCCAGCACCGTGACCTCCCCGAGGTGACTGCGGCGCTGCTCCGCCCGCCGGGCGGACGGCTTCCTCATCAACGGCCACTTCTTCTGGTTGCAGCGCGTGCAGATGTTCTTGGTGCCGCTCGCTCCGCCGATGGTGTGCAGGTGGCTGCAGGTGTGCTTTTCTGCTCCAGCGGGTGGCCGTGGGGACAAAGGGGTCAGCGGAGGGGTGGCGGGGCCCGGGGATGTGGGGGTGAGCGGAGGCCTACAACCGAGAAGTCCAAAGTTAAAGATTGCTGAAAGATTGACAAAAACGCAGCTGTTCGTGTTTGAGTTAAACAACAATCACGTTGCAACATCAACACAAACTGTCATTACAGTTCTGGGTTTTATCCGTTTAAACTTTTATACAAACTGCTAACCAACCGCTTAAGTTGCATTAAACTAGGCGTGCACAATAAATCGTACATTTATCATCACCACCCTGTGCGATTCGTATTTAGCAAAAGACGGCGTGAATTTGCAAAATGGTTACCTTACATTTTTACATACATGTTTAAACAATCTAATGGCTACTTAAAGTGTTGACAGAATCATCATCCTCAACGCATTTGACCAATCAGATGAAGCCCTTTTATGATAGATGCCCGCTTCCATGTATAACTTATGTTATGTTGACTTTTACTTCAATAAAGCTGTTGCAGTGAAATGTAAATCATGTTTTTGCTTTAGCTCTGGGTTCAGGTATTGCAAACCACAATATTGATCACTAATAACGTTTCCTCATATTGTGCAGCCCTGATATAAACCCTGATTTTAAAATGTTGATAGTTTAGGAACACCACGCGTATCTGAAAAAGCGTGACAAAATGTTTAGATGACATTTAAGCCTGGTTTCCACTGGTCTGGTCCGGTCCGGTTTAGAATGGTCCAGGCAATCCAGGTGAGCCAACAACAACAATGGAAGTTTTTGGTAAACAAAGCATTTCAATTTGTTTGAGAGAAGATTGCGGGCGGCGACAGATTTTCAACAGCAGCTACAACCAACAGAGGGCCCAAAAATGGTACGGTTCGGTCCGGCTTAATAGGTCCATTTTGTAATGGAGAGTGCTAAAAAAATCTGGACTGGACCGTACCATACCACTGCGTGGGAACGAGGCTTTAGTGCAATGTTTTTAACCGCTTAAGTTTTTAAATTCATGAAGCTTCAGTATAACAAAGAACAAGAAGCACTGGTGACATCTAGTGCTCGGCTGAAGACATAGCAGCCTCTTAAGCACAAACTGGCCTTCAAGTCTTTTGAAAATAGTTCAGAAAACAGCAAAGGAGTTTTAATCTATTGGTGATTATTTTAAATCGTGATAATATGTAGTATAGTTGACGTTTACAGCTTTAAAAACTACTTTTCTCTTCTGTTTTAGTCTGAATTTAACCCAGAATCGCGTCAAGAAAACAGTCTTAGACCAAATTATTAACAGTTTCCTGTCTTTCCAAACAGGGTTTCAACACCAGGACACTATTGTGCACTTCGACCTGTGTGTGCATGTGCTGAGGCTGCATGATAATGTGATTATTTGGCTTCAGCGAGACACGGCAGCAAAAGAGAATGCTGGGAGTTGTAGTGAGGCTTTGTGGATGAGTGAGGTCAGATACAGATGTGCAACAAGGAGACACTGTCCTTCTGATGGTCCAAAAATACAGGATGAACTCCAAGTATAATGTAAAACGGCTTGGAGACACTGGTGTGTCCTCACAAAATCACAGGTTGTTATGGGGGAGGTGAAGATGCAGACCAGGCTGGAGGACTAAAGAGGTGAAGCTATGAGAATAAGAAATGTAGGGCGATGGATGGGGAACCCCAGCAGCTACTTGCCAGCTTGTAGTCCTCTCTTCATTTTATCTTTTTCTTCCTCCTACTCATCTGTCAGTGTGTCACCCTAACCCCCCCCCCGTATCCCATAAATTGCCCCAACCGAAGCGCTTCTTCTCCCCCATCCTCCATCTCTAAGTGATCAAATGGCAGGCTGCCCACCCTGCCTGACAGAAAAAAAGAAAGGAAGAGGAACCCAGCAGAATCACACAGAAGGAACACAAGGAAAGCTAATACAATGAAAACATTTAAGGTTGAGGGGACACAACTTTCTTTCTTCAAAACGTCCTAAAGATAGATTTTAAAGAGGCAGTGGTCGTGTCGGTCGTCCAAACACAGCATCTCTCCTCTCTGGCCACTTCCTGTTCGCAACATGTGGAGGACGCCGCCGCAGGGGAGATGGAGAAACATGCTTCACTGACTTGATTCACTTGGACTCCTTTGCCGTCACAAGCATCTCCCCCTCACATCCATCCATCTGCTGAACTCCCTACGCTCCCTCTTCTGTCCGTGGGGAGGCTGCGCTACACGTGCTCAACAACTTAGCTCATTGCTCTGTGCAGACGCTAACAGGGAGACCACAGGACACCGACAATTGTACCCACTCGTGAATGAGAAACGAACAAATGTGTGTTCTCCCAGCCATGTCCATCTCAATCAAAAACTCTTCTTTTACTGAAACATAATATTTGTTACTTTATTATTAGGACTGATTTTTAAATAATAACTGTTTGCATCATTTTGTCTATTAGCATGAAGCTAATTGAATTAGCTAGGTTTTTCAATGCTAGCCCGCCTGTCTTGATTGCTGGTTAAACAATTGAAAACAAGGGTTTGGTGGGCTAGCTTCTATTATTAGTTCTGTGTGTTTGTGTTGCAAAATGTATGCTTGTGTAAAGAAATGTGTACCTGTGATGAGTGCTTTTACTATTTGTGTTGCAGAACAAATGCCCATGCTGGAGCTTGTTTGTTTGTTTGTTTTACTCGAGGTTCCAGAATGTTTACTCAAAGTTCCGGAATGTTCACCCAAGGTTCAGGGATGTTTAATCAAGGGTTCTGGAATGTTTATCCGAGGTTCCGGAATGTTTAATCAAGGGTTCCGGAATGTTTACCCGAGGTTCCGGAATGTATACTCGAGGTTCTAGAACCTATACTACTGGTACATTTATGTTTATTTGAGGTCCTAGAGTGTACAAGTAAGGGTTTTAAGGTTTAGAAGTTCCAATTCAAGAATCTAGAATGCTAACTTGGGTTTTAGAAAGTTAACTCCAGGTTTCTTAATGTTCACCTGACGTTCCGGTGTGTTTACTAGAGGTTCTGTGGTGGTTGCTCGAAATTCCAGAATTTGTCATTTGTAAATTCATAGAATTTGTATACTGAAGTTTCTGAAGTGGTTACTCGAGGTTCTAGAGTGCCTTTTCGAGGTTCAGGAGTGTCTAGTTAAGGTTCCGGGATTCTTACGTACATTTAAGAAACTTTCGTTGTAGATTTTTCACTTATTTCACCTTTTTTTTTCTTCATATTTGTCCTCCTGAGTCTATAGATCCTTCACTGAACATATATTAGTGTTGAAGTATTTTGTCATCTTGTCAAAAGGTTGTTGTGGCTTCTTGTGGATTTTATGTCAGTCTCCAAAAAACGATTTATTTTTATTTTTACTTGTATTTTTTAAGATTCTTATCAAATGTAGTCTTTTGCCTTTTTCTGAACTTCGTTAGTTAAACAAAAAATTCAAACAAATCTGTGGATGCATTTTATCCTGTTCACAGACATTTTTGTCAAGTAATTTGGTACTATTGTAAAATATGCTTGAAAATAGTTTCAAAAAGGTTTCAGTTCTTTCGAGGTTCGTGAAAGTTTAGGGCACTTTTGGAGCCACGTCAGCTGAAAACTTCAACAGATCTCTATGAAGCGAGGAAAAAAATGCTTCTTAACTGAACTTAACTTTAAAAGCGAATTATCTTTCCAAATGTCTTTTACTGTTTGTCACCTTCAACAGAGTCAGTCCAGATCTCAGTAGAGGAGACCTAAAATGTTTCTATAGCACAACGCCTCTATTTTCAGTTCTAAAGCTGTTGACTCTTGCGTGACTCTGCTCTAAAGACATGAACAGTTTTCTTTGAACATTTTCAGAAGCGGCTCAGGTTTTTCCATTTTAAGTTAAAAAACATTTTAGCTCTATTGCAACCTGCAGAAATATGTCTTCGTCCTCTTTTTTATTTGCAGCCACATCCACTCACGCCGCCAAAGAAAAATGGAGGAAGAGCAAAGATTAGGGCTCAATTCTTTCCCAGGGAGGAACATGAAGCACAGCCGCGTCGTGTGACTGATCTCGAGCTGCTTCAACCTCAATCGAGCGTGTCTCTTTGGAAAATAGCCGAGTAGGGAACGTGCTCCGGCTGCGTTCAATATCCCTGTCCTGCTCCTGGGCTCAGGCACCATGGAAGCTTACAAGGAGGCTATTGCTGCCCCCTAGTGGATGCATAGTGAAAACAGCTAGATAAGGAACACTTACCCATCTGAATCAATGCTGTTCTCGTGAACCATGGCTTTCAGGGCGTCCGAGTTTGCTGGAGAAAGAAAAAAAGGGAGATGAAGCTTAAACTGGAAGCTGGGACATACAGAGAAAGATGCTGACAGAAAGCAAACAGATTAACTAAAAAGCAAACACATAACTCAATTACTGCATACATGGACCTCTGGGGAATACCGCCAACCTGAAAAACGTATTTTAAAGGAAACTTTCTGCTGACGGAGACAGTATTGTTTACAGACGGGGAGGAATGCCTCCCAGACCAGTTCCTGTTCACGTCACCGAAAAGACAACAGCTCAGGTCAAAATGTGCATGAAAATATTTGCATTTACTTTTTTTTAAACCTCATTTTAAATCAGGAATTCATGTGTTGTCCCAATTTTACACATTTCTAATATAAATTGACATATTAGATATCAAAGTCTTTAAAATTATAATTAAGTTTTACACTGAACGCCTCTTATTCCTAGCAGAAAAAATAAATTTAGAGTATTTCTAGCTGCACAACATCCATAAACTTTAAAGTTTCAGATTATTTTGAAGTATTCATTAACTGCTTTCAGAAAAAAATGTTTTTTCTCTTTTTTTATAGTTTAACAAATGGGGGTTTCTTAAAGTTTCACAGCAGTTTGACGAATAATCTAAAGGTAGAGTATAATAGAAAATGTCTTAAGCATTTCTTGCTCAAAATCTTTTTAGTTTTGTAAAATATTTGTGACGTTTTTGATAAATTCAGAGTTTTCCCTGCAAGATATTCATGTTTATCTTGTTAGCATTTTTTTAACAATAGATTATGCACCTAATTTCTGTCTGAACTTGAAAAATTTGAGTTTTTCGCTTATTCTTTATTATCTGAACAAAAATGTGTTTGTTATGCAAGCGGTGGCCACAACATCCTCTGTTTATCATGTTTTACAGCTTGAAAAAAGTGTCTTTTGGTTGGTTTTCAGTTTGGACTGTAAATGTCTCAAATGTGAATCAAGTAACAAAATCAATACTATGATTAATTTACTGTATAAAAACCATTTTGTAGACTTTTATAGTTAAAATTGGATTTTAAATAGAAGGAAAAACTTGGGAGGAAAAAACTTATAAGTATAAACTGCAACAAAACATTCTGACCAGTAGATGGCAGTGTTTCATTGTTGGGCACAGAGATCATCTCCAACCCCTCTCTTGGCATGACCACAGCACATGCAGGAGTGACAGTCTCAGACAATCATGCCTACAAAGGACTGTAGTCGTCTTTCAAATACACAGATGTCTATTTATTTAAACATTAACAGGCCTCTTGAGAAGCACCATCTCGTTTTCAAGAGGGTCCTCGGTAACGAACGCTTATGACCAGATGACAAAAAAAGGAAAAGAAGAAACAAAGCAACACAACTCAGCTCGTTATAATGCTTAAGTTCCCACACACACAAGCCCAGACTCACTCATGCACACTCACGCGCGCGCGCACGCACACACACACACACACACACACAAATTGTAGCTGGTGAACTTTTCTTCTATTTTGATGGTGGAGCTAACCAAGACGTGCATATTTAATGAGCAGGGGTGAGTCACATAGGGGGAGCGGGGAAAATAAAACAACAAATTAGGATTTACTCCTTCTGTGTTTATGGTATGTGTCTGAAAGGGCATGGAGTATGATTTACTAGAACAGTAGATAATTGTATCATCAGCATAAAAATGGATGCTAACTTTACATGGATGTTAAAGCAAAATATGTTGACAAAATGTTAAATGTGGGACACCAGGGATCATTTCACCACTTTTGAGTAATACAAAGCAGGTAATGACAGAAATGTTTTTATTTTAAACTGATCATTTCTGCTGCAACGAAAACATGACTCTGTACATATATCCAGTGTCAAAATCTGGTTGAATATTTATTTCATTTGTAAGTGACCGTGGTATAAGCAGGATAATAGCCTTTGAAGTATGCATTTTTTAGAATTAACGCACTTTGTGGAAGCAAAATCAACACTTTGAACCATCCTCTACGAAGGTTGCCATGGCGTGCGTTCATTTCTGATATTGCAAACTTCATTAACCCTTACATATCGCCGGTTCTTTTCATGTCGTGCAGCCCTAACTTTCAGTACAGGACTGACAAATACCAAACATCAAGCTGCTTCAACTCCAGGTTGCCCAACCTTTAACCCTTGACCTCTAGATTTACCACACTGCTTGCTTTCTTGCCCTCGCCGCTCCTGATGGCCGGGATCTGGTTTGTTCAGTCAGTCTGGACTCTAATCAGCAGCAATCAGGGCAGGAATACCTGGAAACGGTGCTGGTAGATCTGGAGAACAAGGGTTGAGGGTTGGGCATCCCTGCTCTACCAACTGCATTCACTTGGCAGAGAACTTACACCGGTTTTGTGTTGACAAATATATTCCAAGAATTTTCACTATTCTAACAGAAAGTAGTTCCTGCAGCTTTGGTTGAGCATTCCAGGAAACTAAGGCCATTTAAAAGCACTTTGTACATGAGAGGTGCTGTTCAAATCAAGCAGCCTCGCCTACAACGCCACCATGAGTCATCCGTTTTTCCTCAGTTTGGGGGGAATTTCTCTAAGTCAGCAGCTTTAATAAAACTTTTTATGAAACCAAATCCATTGATCTCTGACTTTCTGTTTTTTTTCAATGAATTTTCTTTTAAACATCAGGGAATCAGCTGCAACAAATCCCAGGTTTTCACAACAAAAAGGAATAGAGGCGCTCTCATTTCCACCAGTAACATTATAACAAAAACTGCTTTTTAAGATCAAGATTCATCAGAAGATTACAAAAAAAAACCCAAATCTCAGCACTAAACTGTTAGAAATAAAATCTTACTAAAAAAAATACACAGAAGTGATTTGTCTCTGAAATGAAAGAAACTAAAACATTTTCCTGTAGAAATTACAAGAATACAGCAGATTTACAGATGGAGCCGGTAATGATGGCATCTGAAAAGTCCGTTATCCAGCCACCCAATGTGCTAAAAGCAAGAGAGCTTCAAAAACGCCAAATCTCTCATTTAGGAAGCAGTAAAGAAGAACTCTAGCAGCACCAAGACAGAAATCATTTAAACAATTAGAACATAAAACTCTCAGGTTTTAGTTAAAAAAGATATGTTGTTTCTTTAAATACATTTTTTTCTTTTTTCTTTAAAAATGAAATGTTAAAAATAGACTCAAAATCTAAAATATCTTATAAGATCCTTTTTTTTCCTTCATTAATTTGTAGCTTAAAGCTATTTATGTAAACTGTAGTTTGGGAAAAATATACTACCATTTATTTAAAGATTAAATAAATAAAAACTATAAGTGCAGAAAAAGATGCATCTTTTATATCTTGGACTAAAATAACATTTCAAATATTTTAAATATATAAATGTTTTGCCAATATGGACAATGGACCTAACAAATTGTTAACAATAAATTAAAAACTAAAAGAATAATGATGCTCTTATAGTCATAAACCATTCTGAGAGACTTTGGAAGAACACAGACGCATCAGAAGTGCATCCGTCTGAGCTTCACTGCTGTCCTCCTGAAGGTTTCAGAACATGCGGTCCTGAACCAGGTTCTACTCAGAGCCCCAACTGTCCGTTTGAATGAGAACAGAATCAAGTTGAGGATTTTGGATAACAATCCCCCATTGAAACACACTGAACACGGTAACAAACCGAGGAGAACAACGCTCACCTTCATTTTTCATGATGTAGTGGACTATCTGTCCCACGGTGTCGCTGTCACTCATGGTGTCATTCGCCTCTGAAAGAAGACAGTTGTGTTACAGCGTGGGAAAATCTATTCATTTCAACAGACGAAACATTGAATTTACTGCAGCTGATTTCCAAAGGTTTCAACCCAAACTGCCACGAGCAAAAAACCCGTCGTTGAGTTTGTGGATCCATCAGAGAGGAAATACTGATTTCTCAAATAATTTGAATGATTCTATCTTCTAAATCTATAGACGGATTAAATAAAATTCAAAATGATCATGCTAATTATTGCTATACGTTTGCATGCTTACAACAGTCTGTATTTTCTTTTTTTTTTATACTGGTTTTGATCATCTGGAATACTTCAAAGTCCAGAATTAAAAACAGTATGTTTTACACAAGTAGTCTGTTATACCCTCTCCAGTTACATAATGGTGAGATAAGCGAGCCTGCATGTGTGCACAAACCCAAGGAATTTGGTTGCGCACACCTATAAGAAGCCACATTTGCCCGAGAGGGTCAGGAAGAGGGAAATCGTGCATTCAAGACACCAGGAAGTTCAATGTGTGAGTTTTAGTGAGGAGAATTCATGAGACCCGTATCTGATTGAAAGAGGAAAAGCTAAAGAGCTGCAGAGTCGTGAGAATGTCTGAGGAATGCCAGGTCAGAGGCTTTGAGCAGCACACAATAGCTTGCTTTGATCAATATCACAACTCAGTCCTGGAAAAAGAAGGAAGAAAGAAAGCAGATGCTGGTTTGGAGCTAGGGATGGCACATGTCAACGGCCGGCCGGCGTGGTGACGTCATGTAGTAGTTTGAATGGGGCTAAATTCAAGCCGCTTGTTTTACCACGTCCCAGAAAAAATAAATAAAATAAGCAGACAAACAGAACATTTTAGTTATATTGTGTCACAAAACCCCGGATTTTACAAATACATGGCAAATTAGAAAAAGTCTGACAGTTGTTGGAGCAGAGCATGCTCAGTAGGGTCATGAAATGAGGAATATCTGAGGCAGCCTGTAAAAAGGGAAGTGTAATTAGTGACTTTCTTGCCCGTGTAAGAACGACCCTAGTGGTTACTGCCTTAACTAACCCGGCTCCAGTCACTTTTGTTTTCAAGAAGGAATAGCAGGTATTGCCCCCTTTGTTGCAAAGTAAGGCCCAAATAATGTATTTCACACCAACACATACACTGAATGGCTACGTTATGAGACGCACTTGTCAAAGTGCTTATTTACGCAAATTTCCAATCAGCCAATCACATGGCAGCAACTCAAGGAATTTAGGCTTGTAGAAATGGTCTGCAGCTATTTAAACTAGGCATCAGAATAGGGAAGAACAGTGATTTAAGTGACTTTGAACACGATGTTTGTGCCAGATGGGTCGCTTTGAGAAGTAAATTTGCTTTTCCAGATCACAATTTTTCATCTGCTGTCTGATTTTATTAATGATTATAACTTATTTATTGTTTTTAACATGTGTTACGCCCCCTGTGTTAATTTAAATTTGGTAGCCGAAAACTTTACTTTTTTTTATGTTATGCCGCCTCGGTGCCCCTAGACACAGAAGGCGGCGTAACACGTGATTTTATTTTGTTTTCTTTTGAATCTGTACAGTGTCCTTGGGTGTTCTGAAAAGCGCTTTTAAATAAAATGTATTATTCTTCTTCTTATTATTATTTCAGAAACTGCTGATCTACTGGGATTTTATCCCACAACCATCTCCAGGGTTAACAGAGAATGGTCCAAAAAAGAGAAACTATCCAGTGAGCAGCAGTTCTGTGGGTGGAAATGCCTTGTTGATGGCAGAGAAAAATGGCCAGACTGGTCTCAGCAGATAGAAAGGCAACAGTAACTTAAAATATCACTGGTTACGAATCGATAAGAGCATCTCTGAACGCACAACACCTCCAATCTTTAGGCAGATGGTCCACAGCAGCAGAAGACCACACTGGGTGTCACTTATGTCAGCTAAGAAAAGGAAACTGAGCCTACAATTCACACAGAATCACCAAAACTGCACAATAGAAGATTGGAAACTCGTTGTCTGGTCTGATGAGTCTCCATTTCTGCTACAACATTCGAATGGTAGTGTCAGAATTTGTTGTCAAAAAAATAAAAACTTGGGTCCATCCTGCTTTGTATCAATGGTTCAGGCTGGTGGTGGTGATAGAATGGTGTGGGGGATATTTTCTTAGCTCACTTTGGGCCCCTTAGTACCAGTTGAGCATGGTGCCAACACCACAGCTTACCTGAGTATTGTTGCTGACCATGTCCATCCCTGTATGACCAAAGTGTACCATCTTCTGACAGTATAAGGCATCATGTCATAAAGCTGGAATCATCTCAGACGGATTTCTTGACCATGACAATGAGTTCACTGAACTCAAATGGCCTCCACAGTCACCAGCTCTCAACCCGATAGAGCACATTCGGGAGCAACAGGAGAAATGACCTCATCTACCAGCAACAGAATGTTTTTTTAGAGGACTTCAGATACAGATTTTATCTTCCAGCAGGACCTGGTCCCTGCCATACTGTTGAAGTACTTAAGGACATATTTTGAAAATACTTTTTCTTATTGATTTGATGTGATCATAAGCTCTGTCTCTATCTTTTTGCAAAAGGTACTAAAAGTAAAAGTAATAATTTCTCCAGAATATTCTAGTTTTCTCAAACCCTGTTTTTGAGGGTTTTGTGAGCTGGAACCCCATTTCTTGTCCAACTAAACAAATACTTAAAATTAATGAAACAGCAGGCCTTGAATCTACATTCTATAAAAGCTTAATATTTTTAATAGAATTTAGGAAATAAATACACTTTTCCATGATATTCTCATTTTTTGAAAGACATACATGTGTGTAAATACAAAGTACATAATTTTAGGCCTTACCGGGCAATACCCCTCTCTACCGCTCTAAATGAAAGCAAACTTTATTTGCATAAAAGCAGAGACTAAATCATCAGCATGAACCATCTTAATGTCCGGTAGTTAATAGAGATACCAGATACCAATAATTAGGTGTCTACAGTAACACAAACTTTAGATTTCCTTTTTGTTTCTTCATTAGAAATCTACAAATTTTCTTTTCTTGGACAATTACATTCTACTTGACCTTTTTTAACATACAGCAAAGGATCTCATTGGAACAAGTATCACTTTAAAACTTTCATGTAAATATGTCTGAAAGCATTCAGACCATTTAATGAATATTGGACATGACTGTAAACCATAAGCTCCCCATCGCCAGGTATCTATTAGGAACAACATGTATCCCCATCAAAAATAAACTTTATTTATCTGAAAACAGTCCATTACTGACTATGACTGTAAACAGAAGCTGCCCAATCTATTAGGAACAAGTGTATATTTAAAAAATAAAGTGTATCTAAAGGCGGTCAGAATAATTTCGGTAGATTTTTGAATATTGGACCGATACAGATAAACTCAAATTATGCAAATATCGACCAATACCGATACTGCCACTGATATATCGCCCATACCTAGTAGTCCACCCAAACCTACACAGTGAGCCATCATTTACTGCAGCAAACACCCCTGTGAGCAATTTCCTGTTGACCTCTTCTTGCAGCTTTTAGGGACAAGCAGGAAGTAGCTAAGATAGGGAACAAAGAGAACAGCTGACAATTGCGGGAATGTGTGAGACAGACCACAACAAAAAACAATGCCACGTCTTTGTTTCGTCATGTTCAAGAGGGCAAGGCTGTCTGAGGAAAGACACTTGTAAAGAAGCCCCGCCTCCTCCTCCACCTCCTCCTCTGATGACGCTTGGCTGTGATTCAAGCAAAGCGATTTAGCTACCTGGAGCGTCTGTCATTACTTGATAATACATTTGCTGCAATCTTTATGGCACTGAATCAAGAGCTCCTGCTTTAGGGAGGTTGCTTCACCTCCTTCTTTTAGCATTACTAAAAGGAGAACAGAAACTGGCTGCTCCTCACAGCTGAGCGAAAGAAAAGGAAGCAGCAAGAGAAAATATTTCACCACAAATGCAAATCTGACCAAAGAAATTAAGTCTATCGCTGCTGCCATCTGCAACCATTTAAAAAAAGAAAAGAAAACAATAACTCAGTGAGGAGTGATTGGATTTTTTCTGTAGTTCCATCGTGTTCAGCCCTCCCCTTGATGAGTCAGAACAGAGTGCGGCAGCCTAGCGCCTTTCTGAGAGGAATTACCCGTTTAGACGGAATCTTAGAAAGAAAGCAACCCGCGTGGCTCAAGGGACTGTTCCCAACAGCGTCGTTGGCGTTTCCTCCTCAGTGTGGAGCCCTGAACCATCATGAAACGCACAATTATCGCTAAACCTCTAACGTTTTAGATAAACATTCCATTCAAGGCACACCAGTCTGCTGTTTTCGTCTGCGTGTTGGCATGCAGAAGAACATTTGGCTCAGGCACGTTGTTGAAGCCTGCAAGTCCTCGACAGCCGGCAAACCTCCTGCTTTCACTGTTGGCACAAGAACCCTTTGTAACTGCTGCATGTTACCTTATGTTAATCCAGGCTGATGTTGCACATTTGATGTCCAATCTTTAAGCAAAAGAAAAGACCAAATAAATCCTCTAATAACTATTATTTTCAGACCATTTATTGAATTTTTGATATAACTGTATTCTATAAGCTATTTGGGACAACATGTATCCCCATCAAAAATAACATTCACTTGAAAACAGTCCATTACTGACTATGACTGTAAACAGAAGCTTCCCAATCTATTAGGATGAAGTACACATTTCAAAACAGTCAGAAGTTTTTTTTTAACATCCACTGATACCTACACAGGACATTTTTCATGACAAACAATCCAGCGTGTAACGTTCTTTCACCCAACAGTTGCTGGGATAGGCTCCAACAACCCAGTGACCTCAAAATCGAATGAACTGATTTAGATGATGAGACAACAAGATTGCCTGTATGAACTCAGCACACATCCTGGCTACAACCGATCTAATGGAGACGCATCTTCATGAACAGAACTGTCCCAAACCCTCACCCCACACGATGGAAAAATTCTGCACTGCAGTTCCACATGAACGCCCCACAAATGACTACCAATACTGGAGTCACATGGGAGTTCAGTATCTGGAGTGGAGGAGTGAAACTCGGACACCCACTCTTTCCATGGATCGGAGTGGCAGAAGTAAAGGACCACATCAAGATCAACAGGTTCGCATTGCTGAGACTCCTTAACACCACCTACAAATTTGCCAGCACATCAGCAGCAGAAATATCAGCCATAAAAACTATGGTTCTGCAAAATCCACTCGTGCTTGACCTCCTAACCGCATCATCGGGAGGCGTGTGCAAAATGCTTGGAGACACCTGCCGCACTTTCATCCCGGACGGCACCAGTGACAGACAGGACATTTCTACCACACTGCACGACTTTACGGAGCTGCAAGCTTTTGTGCCTGTTTAGTCGTTTTACAAATGTGCTCTGCCTCGTGTCATGTCCATGATCACAAAGGCCACCACGCAGGCTTTCATCTGTTACCAGCTTGTCCAACAAGCTGAAGAGGACCCCTCCACGTCTCAATACTACTACTTCAAAGGAATCGTATGAATCTTTCACTGAAAATGTCAAAAGCAAGTGGTGATATTTTCTACGCCCTGTTCTTATGATTATATAACCATGCTTCATGTTTGTAACTTCAATTTATCTGTGTTTACTTAAGACGTGTTTGAAATGATAAAAAGGGAGGGATGTTAGGGTTACGTAATTATCATTTGCTTACACGCTATAATCACTATGTAGCGATCATCTATTTATTTTTGTGCTCATTGCGTTTTTTAGGGGTACTTTGGATTCTGTCATTTCATATATTTACACAACAGATTTTACACTGTTATTCAGTTTCTTTATATGTAACACAAGAAAACCAAAACAGTATATCAATCCTCAGTCTCTCAAAACCGATTTGTTTTCTTTAAATGTCCTGTTAATGTTCGTGCTGTTGAGTCTTCCTCTCAGAGTTCACGGTCACTCCCACTCCTGACACGTAGACATCATCCACAATAAAACGAAATCCAAACGTAAAAAGCAATCCTCTTGCCCATGAGTCGATTGTCCAGGTGAGTCCAAACAGAAATAAATCCCAAAACGAATAATGATAGTAGGATCAGAATTTTTTAGTATGATTGCCTCAGTTCTATCTTTCAGTAAGAAAACAATGACCTGAAAAGTGCTGACCATACAAGACATGATGATGTCCCTGTAGTGCTTGATTGAATGACCCACTTTTATGTTATCAACCCCGGCCACCAATAAAACCAGACTGGATACACTGGGAAGGCAGAACTCCTCTGCGACAGTTCGCGCTATCACAGACCGATTCTCCTTCTGCAGAAGTCTAACAAAAATTCTCATCTCCTGTGTGGTTCTTCTCCTTGTTAGAGAAAAGTCATAACCCTGACAGATGGATGTATGAATGTATGGACAGACGGGTGCATGGACAATCTGCTAGTTTAGATTTGATGGGTGCCTTAATGGGTTCATGCATTTTCATTTGACAAGTCATATTTCACACCAAGTCAATACTTGGTAGTCACGTGGGTCATTACTGGTGGATACAGATCGTCTGCAGGTGAAAAATGGGCAAACCTGTAGAGGGCATTCAATCAAATAATGTCTCATTCACAATTTCTTCTAGTTGAAAGTCAACCTTATTGACACCAAGAGCTTGCCTGAATCCAGAAACTTAAGTTCTTCACATCCAAGTGTGGTAACTTGCATACACACCCAAAAACCCTTTCTTTGAGCTAAACTATATGTCTATTTCAACAAACAGGAAAACAGGATATCAACAAAGAACAAATGGGATTCTTTGGCCAATTAAACTGTTCGGCACTGCAAAACAATACTGGGGCCCTCACAGCCGGACCTCCTCAAAATGAAATATGTCTTCAGGAAATCCGATCTGGCCCTTGTTCCTCTACTGGAAAAGGAGGAGGAAAAAGGAAGCAGTTCCTGGAAATGGTTCTTTCAGTCAGAAATGATGCAATTCTTGAACATTAAAGCCTTTTAAACGCCTTCCAATACATTAAAAAAAGCTAACTGTAGAGGTGAGAGTAATTAGGATGTAAAAGATTTTGCAAAATATTTGATTTCTATAAGAATTGGCTTGTGTCCAGTGGGATAAATCAGCAAATTCCAGTCCCTGTAGCAGAGCAATCATCCCACCCCACATGTTTCACTTGTTATTCAAGTACTGCATGTGATCCTGGGTAGCAGGACCTGAGGTCTAGTATCGAGGAATGCCAGTGTGTTTGTTTTTCGAAAAAGGAAATTAGCAAAGAAAGGAGTTCCGACCTCTTTTACGCATGCATGGGGAAATCTGATCCTGTCTGAACAACAATCTTGGGTGGGGACTCTGCATGGAAGATGACATAAGCACAGAGCCGTTGCGGCAACCCAATTTGCATCAGACAACAACAGACTTCCAAGTCTGCAAAAATGACACCACAGTTGGAGTTTTTTTTATTTTTTAAACTGCCTCAAACTCTATTTAATCCAGCTGACCTTACCTCCGCCCAGCTCAGGATCCTTTTCTTCTGCGTCACACTCCTCGTCATTTTGGGCAGTGGTGCACCTGTAGCCCTTCTTCTTCAAAATATGGCAGATTACCACCCCCAACAAACCCAGGAGGAAGAAAACTGGGACCAGGACGAAGGCGATGTAGTCTGGGTTCCCACTGGGTTTATTTTGTTCTGCTGAAAGATTGAAGAAAAAAAAAAGATCAATTTAAGTGACTGATCTACATTTGCTTCAACAGGAAACGGAAGAGCAAACTAATGTGAAGAGTGAGTCTGGATACACACACGTCTAAGGCTGGGAGATCTAAACCCTGTCAGCTCCAACCTGACAGTCTCACCTGCTCCCTCTGCTCCTAAACTGCTGAGTCATGACTCTGAAAATTGTAGAGTCACACCGAAGGCATCAAAACTTTGAATTAACACATGTGGAATTATATACATAACAAAAAAGTGTGAAACAACTGAAAATATGTCATATAGTAGGTTCTTCAAAGTAACCACCTTTTGATTTGATTACTGCTTAGCACACTCTTGGCATTCTCTTTCTACTAGCTTCAAAAGGTAGTCCCCTGCAATGTTTTTCACTTCACAGGTGTGCCCTGTCAGGTTTAATCAGTGTGATTTCTTGCCTTATAAATGGGGTTGGGACCATCAGTTGTGTTGTGCTGAAGTCAGGTGGACACACAGCTGATAGTCCTTCTGAATAGACTGTTAGAATTTGTATTATGGCGAGAAAAAAGAAGCTAAGTACAGAAAAGCGATCATAACTTTAAGAAATGAAGGTCAGTCAATCTGAAAAATTGGGAAAACTTTTGTGTGCAGTCACATAACCATCAAGCGCTACAAAAAAAACTGGCTCACATGCGGAGATGAAGACCAAGACGAACAGGAAATGAAGACCAAGAGTCACCTCTGCTGCAGAGGATAAGTTCATCCAAGTCCCCAGCCTCAGAAATGGCAGGTTAACAGCAGCTCAGATTAGAGAGCAGGTCAATGGCACACAGAGTTCTAGCAGCAGACACATGTCTACAACAACTGTTAAACGAGACTGTGTGAATCAGGCCTTCATGGTGGAATATCTGCTAGGAAACCACTGCTAAAGAAAGGCAACAAGCAGAAGAGACTTGTTTGGGCTAAAGAACACAAGGAATGGACATTAGACCAGTGGAAATCTGTGCTTTGGTCTGATGAGTCCAAATTGGAGATTTTTGGTTCCAACCACTGTGTCTTTGTGCGATGCAGAAAAGGTGAACGGATGGACTCTACATGTTTGGTTCCCACCGTGAAGCATGGAGGAGGAGGTGTGATGGTGTGGGGGTGCTTTGCTGGTGACACTGTTGGGGATTTATTCCAAATTGAAGGCATACTGAACCAGCATGGCTACCACAGCATCTTGCAGCGGCATGCTATTCCATCTGGTTTGCGTTTAGTTGGACCATCATTTATTTTTCAACAGGACAATGACCCCAAACACACCTCCAGGCTGTGTGAGGGCTATTTGACCAAGAACTAGAGTGATGGGGCGCTGCGCCAGTTGACCTGGCCTCCACAGTCACCGGACCTGAACCCAATGGAGATGGTTTGTGGTGAGCTGGACCGCAGAGTGAAGGCAAAAGGGCCAACAAGTGCTAAGCATTCTGGGAACTCCTTCAAGACTGTTGGAAGACCATTTCAGGTGACTACCTCTTGACGCTCATCAATAGAATGCCAAGAGTGTGCAAAGCAGTAATCAAAGCAAACGGTGGCTACTATGAAGAACCTAGAATATGACATTTTCAGTTGTTTCACACTTTTGTATTTTATATATATAATTCCACATGTGTTAATTCATAATCTTGATGCCTTCAGTGTGAATCTACAATTTCATGAAATTACACATTAAGTCATGAAATTTCAGTCATGAAAATAAAAGAAACTCTTTGAATGAGAAGGTGTGTCCAAAACTTTTGGTCTGTACTGTGTGTGTGCGTGTGTATATATATATACTGTATATGTACAAACGTACGTATATATTTCCAAGTACAGCACCTTCTTTAGTCACCTTTGTGAATGCTTGTATGCTTCTAAAGGGTGCCAATGTACACAAACCAAGCCCACATGTTGTAACATTTGTCATATCTAATGGTTATGTAACCAACTCCAAAGGCGAAAAAAAACTCAATTCTTCTGCTCTTCTCATGAACTGACTTTTTTTCTCCTACCTGCCAAGTACAAACGCAGGCACTTTTTATTATTGAGGCCAATTTCCATCATGACTAGTTTTTGTTAAAGTTTGATCAGCCATTTAGAATTGTTACATTTTTTTGATTTTCGTTTCTAAAAACTAATATTAAATATTAATAATTAATAAAACATTCAAGCTGCCATGACATTGTTTTATCATACCTGTAAACATTTGAGGTAACCATTTATTGCAGTTTACTTGCGCAATACATGTATTGCACAGGCTGATATCGCCATGACGATAAAGTTGCGATATAGAGTGTAGGCCTAGTCAGCGATGCGATTTTTGTCCATTTCATAAAAGCTTTCTTAAACTTTCTAAACTCAGGCCCCTCGACTGCGAGTGCCATAGGGACATGAGCGGACAGGACAGCAGCTACAGGCTAGTGGTTTCCATGACTACTCTTTCAGAAGCAACATGGATTCACCAAGAGTCTCCAATAACACCAGCAAAAGTTGCTAGATATGTCGCTAAAGGCCTTCAGCATAACATCTGGTTCTATAGAATAAAGATTTCAAAATTCGGTTGCTCATTTATTTCCATTTACAGTTCAACCATTTTGCAATGGAGTGAATGGGCGCTTCCGAACAAGCCTCCTGCAGTTACTTGGTAAACCATCCTGGCTTCCCATCCTTAGTTTTTGAAAAGATTAGATGGAAACATGTATGTAGTATGGGAAAGCAGAAGTGCTTTGGAACAACTTTGACCCAGCGACAAAGCAGAAATGAATGGCTAGTCACAGTTCAGGATGAACAAGGAGCATGGATGGTAGAGGGCACAAACATTTAGTGGTATTCACTGTGTGAGGGGCAAACTTCATTTAAAACTTTTGGTTAAATTTTTTACCTAAACCAAATCAAAGAATATGGGATAAAAAGACAATGGAAAGTCTCAAGACCGGACAACCGACATTTTTATTCAACTGTAAAATGCTCTAGAGAAGTATTTCCCAATCCTGCTTCTTTTTCTGAGTACTGTTGCTTTAAATGTTTGCCTGCTTTGACGCGTACAACATTAACCAACGACTCAATACCAGGACCCAAACAGAAGCAGGGAAACATTTTAAACATTCAGGATGCTCAACATAAGGCAGATGGGCAAACGTCTATAAAAAGCTTCAAGTTGGGGGAAAAACCTTTGACGTGGGTACTTTTTCTGAGTATCGGTAGGAATGATTAGAGTGTAAAGACAGACCATTCCAATATTCTGTGGAATGTTTTCCAACCCTATAGCCTTAGTTACATGCATTTGCACAAAAGGTGACCTGTACAGTTACTGTGAGTTTTGGGGGGTTTTGTGCACATTGAGGGCTGTAGAGAGTGGCAGCTCATCTTAAAGCTGATACAGAAAACTAAAGAGATGTGATGAAAATGGAGCAGATTAGGGATTCCACAATTCTCAGTTTAAGAAGAAAGCATTTACTTCCCTACTGAGTAAGATTGATGTTACATTGAAAGTGTCAAAAACACACGATGTGCTAAATTTAAGGACTCATTTTGTAATTTTTTTCTTACATTGCACCATGCTTAGTATGAGCCATGAAAGGATTGTCTTTATTGTTACTTGCTTATTAACAAATTAAAAAAAAGTCTGAATTTTTAGCTTATAGTTGTGTAATACTGTAAAATCTGCATTTCAAAATTTGAGATTTGAACCGAATTGTGGGTAAAGTGATACGCTGCATTCCCAGAATGTACGATTGTTGTGTGTCTGGTAAGTGTATCGTGAAGTATTTGTAACGTAAGCTACACACAGTTATGACGTACGGGTGAAGTTTTTGTACGGTGCCCTTACACCACACTATTTAGTCGTTAGTAAGGTCCAAGGACTGACCCCGTGCAAATGGGCAACGCAGGCAACGGGGTGTGCAGGTGATCCCCAAGTACCCATAGGATGCACACAAACTACGTTCTGATGTCTAATTAGCCCATTTCTAACAATCGGGCTGCTCGGAAGGACCACACACAACCACGAGCAAGGCTCTCACGGGCACCTGGTGCATTCCATAGGATTTGGAGTGGGGACTAAAAACAAGAAAAACCAGTATGACTTGCAGCAGGCCTGTAGAAATAAAAATGTGCATTTAGGCCTAATGGGCTCAACGACCTTGCCATTTCCTGCTTGCCACCAGCGTGCCTCATTTCAGTTTGCCAATTTTTTTGCCCACAGACATCCCATATCCACCCGTAAATTGGGTCTAAGGCTTAAACTAATCCTACACCATGAGATGAATAAAGATAAACAGTCTGTATGCTGAAACGAGCGGATTTGAAAGAGATGTACACTATTGGTACAAAAAAAAAAAAAGACTGTTCAGATAATCTGTTGAAATAAACTACATTTCCATTAACTCAGTTGGCTAAAAAAAAAACACTTCAGAAAGTCTTTGTATCCTCTTCTATTTTGGATCTAATGCCTTGATTGGTTTAACCATCAAAGGGAGAGGCATAATCATGGTCAGTCAGAGGTCATCACTCCCGTAGCTCCTACTTCCAACTGAGCTGGGCAGCATGAAGCACAAAGGGGTGGGGGTGGGTGGGGGGGGTGGGGGGGGGGTCTGCATTCCTGTTAACACGAGCATGAACCAGATGCAGTCAAAGTCAGACAAGAGTCCGACACAGATGAACAGAGTCATGGCTGAAGTAGAACAACCATTTAAAAAAGAAAAAAATCTGAACGTGTCCAGCAACTTTTGAGACGGGCAAGCTGCTACTTGTGAATACATGCAGCCCCCGTCACCAGGGCATATGCGCGTTTGTACTCTTCCATTGTTCCGGATCCCTGCTTCAGCAGACTGAACACACTCAACATTGTCCGTGCTCTCACCACCTTGTGACCCATTGTGTCCATGTGGCTCCATGAACAGATGACAGACTCACAGACTTTCCTGGAGCAACCCTGTCCATCTCCAGGCTACCCGTTTAAATGCTTTTAAGTTCAAAGAAAACTGATAAATGAGTTGGAGAGAGTGGTGAAAAAGTCAAAGAATAAAGACCGTTCCATTTTTATGCTGATTCAGTCAGTGACATAAGATAAAAGTCAAGATTTGAGTCATTTTGTCCGTAGACACACAGAAGATAGAATCGCCCCAGACCCACTTCTTTGTATTGGACTCTCTTTAAAAAGTTTGTTTTAATTGCCACAATCTTGTCTTGTTATGATGTTAACCTTTTCCAAGAAAGGAAAATGGGCAAGAACTAACACACCTGCCAGATGTTGGAGAAAACCCCAAACCCTACCTTCTGTTCTCAGATACTAAAGCTAACCTGAAGTACCAAATATGCTTCTGGTCATGACGACTCTTGGGGAGGGCAAATACTTTTCTCAGATGGCAGTCTTACTTGTCTAGAGCTAAATTTGTGCATCATTGTGTTTTAATATGCTTTAATAATGCTCACTCAGTGATTCATGGATCCACCCACTTGGTGGATCCATGAATCACTGAGCTGGGCAGAGTTAACTGGGTTTTGCCCTAACAAACATAAAATATAATAAAGAAGTTCATAATAAATGTCTGTTTTTATATTAAATCTAATCGCAGACTCAAGAGTTGCAGTCACTGGGAATTTTTGGTGATTAAAGTTGGCGATTTTACACTGGAGTGACTTGTGTAAAAAGACACCAAGTGGTTCACTGTAGAAATGATACGGCTCCAGTTACTTTGGTTTCTTGAGCCAGCAACAAGGTGTTTTATGTGAACTCTTTATCTGCAAACCTCAAACATTTAATCAGGAATTTAAGAAGGAAATATCAAGTTAAAAAGTCAAAAGAAGAGGAAAGAAAAGAGATGGGGGAGGTTTCAAAACAATGATGGTATCACTCAAACAACTGTACCTTTTCTTCTAAAAAAAATAAAAAGTAATTAGTCTTTTTTTAAAGGACAACTTCTGTTTCTTCAATTTCCTGCCGATTTATTCGGCTTTAACAGGAGAGAATGTTATTTCTGTCCCTGATGGTGATTTCAGCCAGGACTTGAAATGGGGTGATAATCAAATCCCAAACAATAAAAACACACACACATATACAGGAGGGGTTGTTCTTGAATCCTAGGAAAATGGGACAAAATTAATTCCAGGACTTGGGCTTTTCTTAGAATCCCAGAAGAAATCTAACAATAAAAATTTAGCCCACCCTACTTAGAATCCGATTCATCTTTTTTATCTATTATAAAAGTGTTCCCAGTGGTCTTTTAAATATGATCATGTCATTTTTAGCCAAAAATCTAAAAAAAACCTGCTTGGTATTCTGGGACATAAAAACACGATTTTCATCGGAGTGGCTCTGTAACCTCTGTGGCCTCGGAGACCTGAGTAACTGAAAATGGTTGAAGTCACTGACGACAGGAACTTTCCGTCTTTTGCAGGACCCAAGGCTCAGATTCCCAATTTAAAACATGTTTTAAGTAAATATTTACTCTCATTCATCCCATACATAAGAACGGGACTGAGTGAGTGTGACATCATCCATAGAAATTGGTTTAGCTCCAGTTCCAACTAAATGAAGTCAATGCAGTCGCCATTTCTTCACAATACGGACACTACAATGTCAACCAAAATTATGTAGTTATTCCTTCTTGGTCAAATGATGACAAGTAAAACATCCAAAAAACTGAAGACTGATGGGTTAGAAGAAAATCACTGAGGTTCCATTGTCCCCATTGTCAAGAAATTCCAGATTTCTATTACAAAACAGATTATTCTATAACAAAAATTAAAGATGTAGGAAAGAAGCTTCTTCTTAAAGGACTGAGAGAACGTGTCATTTCATACATAAATAAGGTACTGCAAGATTATTTCAGCATTGAACTGGAAGAACAGCTCAGACTTTAGCGCGACGGGAAGTGTGTCCTCTTCCTGACAAAACAGCAGGTCGTCACAACTATGTTCAAGGATGCGCCTTTACCATAGACGTATTCATCAACCCGACGGATCATCTGTGATGTCACACGTAAGATTCCCAATGGCCGAAATAAAATAAAATGGAGCCTGGATGCACTTGAGGACACTTGAGTATTTTTACATTTTTCGTTCTTATAAAACTGCTATTCGTTATTTTGCTTTTTTCATTTTATTTCCCAACTAATGGTTAATCCGCGATGATCCAGTATAAACTGAGGGAAGTGACTTTAACAAAAAAAGTAACAAACAAGATAGAAAAGAAGTAGTCCACTCCCGCACTTAACTAGTGAAGTGGACCGGCGGAGCGCGGACTTACAGCTTTGTGTTTGATGGGAAGGGGGGGGGTACATGAGCGGTATGTGTGGGAGATTTAAGACTGCGATCCGTCCCGCAGCTCTAGGGGTACGAGCTACCGAACTCAGAACCGGGTCTAAACGTGTGTCTGAGCACAGCTCGGATCGTCAGCAGACACACAGCGGTTTGAGCTTCAAAGCAGAAATGTCGCTCAGTCCTTAGAAAACATTCAAACAATCACGTGGATTTGTGTTTCCAGTCGTGTCCCGACTAAATAAAGGCTGATGTTATTCACAGGATGCAGCACCACCCAAAGCTAATGTTGTTAGCCCGTGTTAGCATACTGCTAATCCTGGCTCCGTTCAGAAAAAGCACTGACCACACGGATTAAAATTCAAATGATGAGCGAACAGGTATTTCATAATAACCGTAACATTATTAAAAGCACGTTTAGAAGATCATCTCGTCTTTTACCGAGCTGACATGTCAATATATATAGCCGCTAGGCGCTGTTTAACATCGTTTTGTATTGAATTGTTACATTCAATAAAGTTTGGAAAAAAAAGCCGCTCGGCCGAATTTATATCCTTCCGGTTTTCAAACCCTACTGCGCATGTGCGAATGATTTATTCCGACGGAAAGTGTGACCTTAGTGAACGTTTTTATATTCTGAAAACATTTTTCTGGGCCCATGTACACGGTTGGATTCTAATCCGACCATTGATCCCATCAAGATATTTTGTACATGTAACCGCGGCTTATGGTGTCGACGCGCAACGTGGCGGGGGCGTGGCATCACGATGGTGGTCTCTCCATCGGGATGTCAGTCACCCATCACGATGGACGATGATATCGTCCATCGGCACAACCCTATTCTAAACAGAAAAATTCCATTTTTAAAAAGCTTATAGCAGTGATGTAGAAACTACGATCGGCAGGCCACAAGCTCCCTGCTCTGCTGCATTGTGGTGCATCCACTTGGAGACGATTAGATCCACAAATTTCCTTGTTTGAGATGGTATCCATTTTTGTTACACCTGTAACGTTAGGTTAGGGGTGTGAGGGGCTGTAAGATAGCAGGAGAGAGTGTAAACAAATTGATGACGGGAAGTGGAGGTGGGCTTACTCCACGACAACAGTTCCGCCCCATAACTCAGAGGTGAATTTCTAATGAACTACTGCTGCTCTACAGACACTATGTCCTAGGAAATGACACTTTTTGGATTTGGGCTTTTAAAAAAAAGGACTAATCATAATTAAAAGACCACTGGGAACGCTTCAAAAATAGAGCAAAAGATGATTGGGGTGGGACAGCTTAGAGGGTAAACTACTAACCAGAAAAAGAAGCTTCCAGATGCGCATTCAAAGCATAAACAGGATTCACAGCATCACAATACATTGCATTGCAATGAATGGCAATCATGGCAACTACCAGAGTAGGTTTCATTCTTAGTCACCATAAGAGTTTTCACATTTCCACTCTAAAACGACTATTGCTTGACAATTTCTCCCCAGTTTCTCTCTTTTACAGACAAAAAACCCCTAATGTTTTCTGTTTTAACAGCATTTAGGAAAGCAGGTTACCGATTGTAACCTGGTTCCATAATGCATGGGAATATGACAGTTCCACTAGAAAGAAATCTATCTGTAAAGCTGAGAAAAACTATGGGGGGAAAAAGATTGTAGAACATCCTCGTGCTTCCTGGCATCTACTTTTCGTTTTTTAGCTTGTACCTAACAATGGCAAAAATTAGTTTTGAGATATGTTGTTACACTTTCAGTTTCTCCAGGACAACAGAGTTTTAGAAAATGCAACAATGCCCTGACACCAAGAATAAATCTGAGGCAGTTCTTCTAACCCAGACTTCGCAGACAGACTACATGATCATGGACGGACGGGGAAGAACTGAAAAAATCCTTAAAATGATAAAACATTCCTACTAAAAGAACGTGGTTCTCTGTGAATTAACCCTACACACGAGTCCAAACTGACCAATCAGGGGGAAAAATAATATTACATTCATCAATGTAATTAAAACTTTCAGTTTCATAATTTGAATTTGTAATTGCATGTGTGACACAATTTCAGCTTTTTAGAAACTAGCCTGAACTGAATCGTTCCTTTGTCTTCCTATTACATCTGACAACTTCCCAAAATGCGTATTCCTCCATAATTACGCCAGAAACTTGACAACAAAAGACAGAAGTTTGAAATAATTAGTATAAAAACTTCCTTCGGGCATAAATCAGGCGCCACATGATGACAGTGATGCTAGCAGTACATCACTACACTACAGTCGTTGCTTAGCGAGCCGCTCTTTTAGACAGTATAAATAGACTTACGCATGGTGGTGTTCGGACTGGCCATGAATGTGCCGTCCAGCTGCCTGCAAAATACGAGTCCCACGAGCCGCCTGTAGACGTCTGCTCCAAAATTAGTGTGGAAAAATGAAAAGAAAAAAAAAGAAAGAGACGTGCTTCCTTCTTCTGCAAAGGGCAGCCACGCCCTGTTCAAAAGACGGCACCGCCTCCACCGGAGATGCCCGGGAGGAGGAGGAGCAAGAGGACTCACTCCACACTACTTCCGGTACTTTCACAATGTAAAGTTTTCTTTTAATTGCTCCGTTCATTTGTCAAAAAATAACGGAATTTTTGATTTTTTTCTATACATTTTTAAAGAAATTCAAGAAAATATAGTTTGAGGAGACTTCAAATCTTTATTCAAAGAAAGACTCGCCCCCTCCAACTGATGTCACCGTCGGTGACAGGGACCAAGAGAGCTCCCTTTAAACTACTTCCGTCTTCGTTTTATCTCCACACTTAATGTCAATAAATTGGTTCTTCTTTTAATCATTTGCATTTTTTTTACTATTTTAAAAGAAAAAACTATTATCAGGGTAAAATATTTTGGAAAATAACTAAATGAATGGACTCGAGAATAAATTTCTCAATCATTTTTTCAGATTCAAACAACGATGCAAGCAAAACCTTTAGCAAAAAGTAGTCTATTCAAGTATTCTACAAGTATACATGCTAAAAATAAAGCATTACACTTGAAGTATGCTTTTTATATGCAATCTTTATATTGTAAGATTAAAATGTCCCAATTTAGTATAAAGAAGTATTCAGTTAGTACACTTCCTGCATGACACATACGTAGGCTAAAGTAGACTAGCTATACTTCAACTGTACTACTTTTTGCACTGGGAAAGCTAAAATTGAGCCTTAAAAATATTAAAGAAATTAATTTAAAGTCATATCTTGAGGTAAATCCCATTTCTGACACTCCCCACATCGTGAAATGATACATTTTATTAATGTTACAAACCAAAATCATAGAAAAAGTATTTCATTAAGGTAAAAACATAATTAAATGAGTTAGCCCGTCAATAAATAACAGTGATTTTAACACAATACCATCTTGAACTTTAAATAAAATAAAATAAAATAAAATAAAAAGTTACATTTTGTTAGCAGCCTCTAGCTAAACAGAGAGGCCTCTGTGTAGTATTATAGTCTATTAAGAAAAGCACAAGTTTAACAGCTATTGAAAACCCATATTTCAATTTCAGATGATTTAGGACTGATGTATGTTTTTTTTAAATAATTTAAAACATCTTTTCTTTCCTTAGCAAAAAGACATACACTTTTATTAAGTATACTTGAACATAAGAAAAGCAAGTATACTAAAGCCCATGTATTTGTAGTGTAGGAATTATACTAACTGAATCCTTGGAATATTTTTGGTATACAATATATAGATAGTATATATATCTAAAGTAAACCATAAGTATACTGCTTCACTTTTAGTAGAGACTAAGTATACTTGTACATTTTTGCTAAATGGTTATTTTCTAACCTTAATCAGACATATTGTTTAAATCCTCTTTCAGATCACAAAACTTAGTATTATGAGTTGATTTTGTGGCTATCTAATAGTAACTATAGTCCTTTACTTTTTCAATTTATTGGCAGTTCTACAAATATAAACATTCTTTATTTTTACTGATAAAATCTTTCTTTAGTCAACAGATGAAGTGTTTTACAGAAGGTACAGGCAATTTTCCAATGTATAGCCCAACAGCAGACCTAAAAGTTTTAGTTTTAGGCTAATACTGGATACAGTGTCGTACAAGTGGCCCCTTTGGTGTGTTTGGTGTGTTCACAAGAGTCAACGGCTGAACTAAAAAGCTGTTGTAAAACGCTCTCCTGTAATTGGACAGTTGAGTAATTCGAAACCAACAGCAAAGGCAGACCTTCCACGTGGATTGTTGAAAATGAATGAAAATACACCCCACATCCCCAAAACAAACCTTATTTTGACATTTTTGAGTTAATCACTTGAAGGCTTTTCTTTTTTTGGAGACACGTTTTCAAACACACATACTATGTGAGTCTATTTTTCCCAATCTTACGAAGCTGCCATTGTGTTGAAAAACGTTAAGAAGCAGGACTTGCAGGATGTCTGTCAACAGTGCTGTTAGCCATTCACTTTATTTTGAAACCAGTTGACATTAAACACACACCCCTCTCATGATGAAAAGACATTATGATCTAAAAATAACATTCAAACAACTACCCAGCCAGCTAGGCCAAATGGGCCCTTTATGGTTTAAAAGTGTGCAGAAAATGTGGGCCCCAGCTCTGAACAACAGTGTAGGGTGTCCTGGTGCCAAGTGCATTGATGGACCCCTTGTGTTTACCCTCTGCATGTATCCGGACTTGGGACCGGCACAAGGGAACACTGGATTGTGTTCCCTTGTGGTTGCATGACATTCATTCACTCAATAATATCATTTCATTACATCTGTTACATCTAACACATGTAATAATGCTTTCCATCCATTCATTTTATCCATGTATCCATCCATTTGTTCAAACATTCATATTCACACCTAAATGTCTATTTTTAGTCACCAATAATACAGAAATGTATTAAGCAGAAACATTGATAAAACAATTTTATCAATTTCCTGAGCACCAGGAGAAAACCCCACAGACATTACACATAAAAAAGGCTTTTAGTTCTTTATCTTATCACAATAAACTACAATATTGATAAATGTTGATGACATTTTTTAAATGCAAACCTGAGCTCCAGGAGAAAACCCAAACACATTAAACATGAATAACCCTTGTGCTGTCTTAGATGACCCCACCCTTATATTGACGTGTTCTCCCTACCATGACAAAGGTGGATAAAGGTGGAAAGATTTAATTTAATCCAAGGACACCAGTGAAGATCACAAATCATTGAAGAAAAAAGGTTCAGAGCACTGTCTAGTGGGTCTAGATGACCCAACTCCCAATGGTAAAGTGCCTATGATAGCACAAGAGTTATATAAAAAAAAGAAACTACTTTTTTGGTCTTTTTTTTTTAATTCAAAACAACATTGAGCCTTTCAGCCTTCCACTCATATGGTTTCTTTGTCTTGGTTTCTTTTTGGACAATACTGACCCCTACTGGACATTAATATGTACTAATTCTTGCCATGGCTGAATAAAAAAAAGAATTAAACCTACACAATTTAAAAGGTGCCTCTCTAGTCAAACAAGAGTTCACAAAGAAAACATGTCTCTGGGTATATTTAAATAGAATTTAAATAGATTTCAATGAAAACATTTTATTCCACCATTGAGCCACCAGCAACCCTTGTTCTGCTGACCTGAGCCTTCAGGATCCACTTCTGATTTAAACACTGACTTCCATGTGACCTATTGTCAAATCCAGCAGATCTAAAGCAGCTGCTGGAGGTAATAAACCATTATAATTTGACCAAACACAGCTGGATTTCTATGTGTGATTGTCTAAACCACAAGAAACCATGTGACCATTTTTTGCACAGCAAAAACTGAATCTGAAGAAAGTTGGTTCAAGAAAAACTGTCTTGCAAGAAAAATTATCTTATTTTGAAAGTATTGCAATTGGAAAGTATTCTTAGTTTGACAAAACGGGTATTAGTGACTAGAACTTTTTTTCTTAAAATGAGAATTCGTGGAAAGACCATTTTCTTGCCCCTTAGGCAGATTCTTTTTGCTTATTTATAGTAAATGTTTCAAATGCTGAGAACTTTTGACTTATTTTTGAAGGGGCCTGTTTTTGCAGAGCCCCTCCCAACTCTTATAACTCTGGTTTCTCTTCTTTGTTCCCCCCAATGAGCCCATCCATTTTTCAGGAATGTGGGCGCCCCACCTGGAGGCTATACGTGTGGCTTGAACGCAGCAACATTCAGCCTGAGTCCAAGTTTACTCATCACTGCCCGGTGGGGTTAGTGGGGTTCTCCATTTCCAAATCCTAAAACCGAATGCCCTGGAAATTTCCCAGGAGCCTCCGCGAAAAACAGTGTGCATCAATGCTCTCTAGATTTGTCAGTGTAGACCTCAATGCATCATGTTTGAACAATTTTCATTAATTTTTTTATAAAACATCCAGGTTTTTGTCATCAGAACCCAGTGGAATCATAAACAGTCTTCTTAAAATGTTTAGATCTGTTAGTTTTTTACTTCTGGAAATCACTGACATCATATTTGCAGTTTAAAAAAATGCAGTGAGCATGTGTATGAATCACATTAAATGCCAGTCTATGGGGCACATGTGTCAAACTTAAGGCCCGAGGGCCAAATGTGGCCCGCCATGTCATTTTATGTGGCCCGCCAGTAGGGCTGTGATGATGACCTCATCCCCGCATTTTTTTTTTTGAAAGTTCAACATGTTTGGAACTATAATAAACACATTAAACACGTTCATCTTTGCTGATAATTTACTTTTTCTGCTAGTCCTATGTTCAGACTTTCCTCCTTCCTTTCAGACTGTTCTCAGCTTCTCTCCCACCGCGCCTGTCACTGTCTGTCGTCGCGGGCGCTCTCACTGCCTCTGCTTCACGTGGCACGCGGCTCCCTTTACACACAGGCGCGCGCTTTCAGTAGCATACATCCTCATTCTACAACAGAAGTTTCCGTCTCGTGAGGAAATACGACAATAGTACAAATAATAATACAAATTTATTGCGTTCTAATTAATAATTTCCATTTGTTTTCATTTCCGTAACAAGCTCCGTGCGTTCTTAAGTGCGCGACACGGCCGCCCGCCGGAGGATTTTGTGTTGGGGGGCTTAATTACTGTTCTCAGTCACTCTGTAACACCAAACATGAACGCGCACTGTTAGATTTCAATGAATATCACTACATCTTTTGTTTGGGAACTATTTTGTGCAGCGCAAAGTTACGCGTCTGTATAAACAAAGGCGGAGCCTCCTGCCCCGCATTCTTCATGGGTGTCAGGCTCACGGCTCCCAGAAAGGTGACAAACAAGTGTCTGCAGTCTGTTTATTACTGGGCAATAAATAATATTCTGAGAAGATGTCACAGGTGAAGGCTCACCTGCAACTAGAGAGCAGAAGAATCAACACGCACCCCCAACACACGTGTGCGCGCTCCCTCCTACCAGTCCTACACACGTTAACCGCAACACCGCGCCCCCTGGTGGTTCATCACCGCGGTGATAAAAAATCCGACACGTCACAGCTCTACCCGCGAGAGCATAAACGTTTTCAATTTCTTAAAATAAAAATTGGTGTGTATTTATTCATATCTAGGGGGAATTGGACTTGAAATATCGGATTGGGCATCTAAACATTAGGACTTAAACACTGTCCATATAACCTAACCTGACAGAATCAAATGTAAAAGGATTTATGCTAAAGTAACAAGCAAACATATGTTTCTATGCAACTGTAATTGTCACTTTAAAAAGTTATAATAAATAAACAAAGAGTTTTTTAACTTTAAGGAGTGATTACATTTATTTTTCATTACATTTAGTTACATGTATAAGTTATATCTGACCCTTTGAGGACAGCCACTATGCTGATGTGGCCCTCAGTGAAAATGGGTTTGACACCCCTGCTATAGGGGGTATTGAGGGAATTGGTACCTCTGACTGTATATTATGTATTTTTCTTTTTTTCTTCTTTGTAAAATCTTTGGCTTTTTTTCATTTATTTTTTCAGCTTTATTGAACATAGTGTTAACATACAAATTCCAACATCAAGGAATCAGACAGATTATCAGCAGTGGTAATCAATGCCATCATTCCAAGCTTGTTAAAACACCTCAAGTTAAAAACGTATCCGAAATATATCAAAATTAGAACTTGCTGATAGGAAAATAAAGTATCTTAAAATATATAAAAGAGAATACAAAATAACAATAATAATGTTTACAATACAAAGTTTTCTTAGAGGATGGGATTACATATCAAACAAAAAAGCACAAATTGTTCCAGTGTTACTTGCTTTGGGTGTGTTAATTTTTTTAATGTGTTCAAAAGATTTCTCCTTTCGGTGTAATGTTTCTTTTTTCACTCAAAGTATTACGAATATAATTGCTGTTGCACTTTTTATTGAAAGTATCAATACCATTAATTATTAAAAGAGAGTCAATTTTAGAGGCTTCTTCATATTTAAGGTGAGAGGTCATCATCTGAATTAATCCTGAGGGGAGAGCTTTCATTACACTGCTAAATTCTTTGCTTGTTGCTGGAAAACACATTTTATTTAGAAACCTGCCATAATCCAAAATCGTACCATTCTCATCAAAAAGATCTGAAACGTAAATTATTTTTTGTCAATCCAGTTTTGTGTAAACAAAGATTTATTCTGTATTGTTATGTCTTCATTGTTCCAAATTATACTTTTGTGTGGTGAGAAATTATACCTCTGACTGTACAGTAAACCCTTGTTTTTCGCGGGGGTTACGTTCCAAAAAGAACCCGTGATAGGCAAAATCCGTGAAGTAGGAATTTATTTATTTTTTTACAATTATTATACAATTAAATCCTCTATTATACATTGAAAAGAAACAAAGAAAAAAACATTTTACAGGCTCAAGCATTTGTTTCACAAATAAAAGTACTTTAGAAACGTTTTTTTCAACAAATAACTTCTGTACTGTAAATGTCAAATAATAATTTTAATCATCAATGTGAACAGAAGGGGGGGAGCCAGTTTAGCTCGTGCTGGTTTGCAGCGCCTTCCGTCCGTGAAACCAGGGTTCGACTCCAGGCTGCTCCCTGTTCCCTTCTCTACCCCTGTGCCGGTTCCAAGCCCAGTTTGAGAAGGTTGCGTCAGGAAGGGCATCCGGCGTAAAACATTGCCAAATTTACCATGGCGACCCCTGATGGGAGAAGCCAAAAGTGGAAGAAGAACGTGAACAGAAGGCTTTAAATCGCGGAGATTAGCCCCACCCACCGCGACCCAAGTTTCAGATTAAACAGGAGAAAATTTAAAATGATCATGAAAAAAATACAAAGTACAGTCGGAAAAATAGTAACTGATGTGTATTTCACTGGTCTTCCGACTGAACCACTGCATCCTGACTCCCCTCTGCAATGTTTTCTCCTTTTGAAGCCCGCGGTGCAGCTGTGTTTGTTCAGGAGAAGAACATAGTGATAGGCTGTTGTTGTCGCTCTTTTTTCTATGGGATTTAGAGAAACTCCAAATTGCAAGAGAATTTGCACGTACGTAATGTTAATTTGGCAAGCTGTTTTACAAACATGAACATATTAAACTGCAGCGTTATTGACGCGCAGGTGGAGAAGAAGCAGAGTGACTTTTTAGCCAATCAGAATGCAGAACACAATGCACGATGCAAATCCGTGAAGTAGCGAAACCGTGAAAAGTAAACCGCGTACCAGCAAGGGATCACTGTATATGAGAATTGGACTGAGTGAGTGTGATGTCATCCATAGAAAATGGCTTACTTCCAGCTCCAACAGAATAAAGTCAATACATATTGCCATATTTTCGCCATATTGGAGCCAGATGGCGTCAATAAGCCGGCATCGGTCTGAAATCTGTCAATCAAACATTAAAGACGTGGGACCACATGCTTATATTGAGGCGTCTGATTGGTCAGTTCATAACTCGAATAGCTTGCAAAAAAGAAAAAGTAGGACTGTAAAGCTAGCGGGAGAGAGGGCAAATAGATGGATAATGGGAAGTGAGGGTGGGCTTACTCTCCACCAACAGTCCCGCCCAAAACTCTGAGGTGAATTCCTGATGAACTACTGCCACTCTGCAGAAACTATGTCTTTGAAAACGGTGCAGGTTTTCTTAATTTAGGCTAAAAACAGCATAATCATACTTAAAATACTTTAAAAGACGATTGGAGTGGGACTTTATCTCTTTAAGCGATCTCTTTGCTCTCACTTCCCATCTCAGTAGCTCTGGTGTTCAGGTGTTTTGAGGAGGAGGCGGCCGGAGACCTTTTTTGTTTTTTTAGGCTGTTTACGGGAGTGTGAAACGCTTTGCCAGGCCTTGTGTCTACTTTGTGCACGTCATCTGCGAGTTGTTTACCGGGGTAAGGTTTGAGGCACCTAGTCACGTATTTCAAGCTGTGATTGACAAAGACAAAGTCTCTGAAAAAGATCAAAGGTTGAAATGTCCTGCAGTTTTCTGCAACTTTCTGAACTCTTCTCTAAAATACGTTTTTTTTCTTTCCAAAGTGAAGACAATTCAATATGTGAAAGTAGGAATAATTTAATGTTTAAAAAATGTTTTTACCTGATGGTGTGATTAGGATTCTGACACAGTCATGGACCAGCAGTTCCATCTAATCCCGGAGGATTAGCAGGTCCTGGACGGTCAGGAGTGCAGCAGAGCAGGACCCCGCTCACGTATCTGCCTTTGTTTTCAGCACTTAAGTGTCAAGTGGGAGGAGTTTCTTGGATCCAATACAAAAATCAGTTCCAACAACCATCTCCATTAACAGACTGGACCCGGTTGACCTGCATGCAAAAACAAAGTGTACCAGAGTGCGCCTGCAAGGGTCAGGATGAAGACTGTGATGAAGATGAGAAGCATTGTTTATATCGTGCATCCAAGCACAGCTTTGTGGCAACTTAAAAACAACACAACTGTGTATTTATGTGTACAATTTTAAACATATTTTTATATAGATTCATAGATTAATATCAATATCAAAAGATTTAGGCAGATGTGCTTTAAACCAAAAAATGCCTTCAAAAAATGAAGTGTCAATCATTTATCTGCAACCATCAACAAAATAAAATGAATTTACTAAAAGAAAAATCTAATTTTAGAAATGGTGTGACCCCCCTTTGCCTTGAAAGGGGAGCAGTTCGTCTAGATGCACAGTTTTTAGAGGAACTCAGCTGGTTCCAAGTAGTTCTTGAAGAACTAACCTCAGATCTTCTGTGGATGTGGATTTTCTCTCATCCTCCCGTTTCTTCATGTCATCCCATATATGATGCTGGGCTCAGGGTCCATACAATTTCTTATCGTTTAAAATTACTTTATTTATCAACCAATTGTTTTAGTTTCTCAGTCATGAAGAAAATGATCTCACAACTGATTGTCCCGACTTTAGATTATGGTGATATAATATATCAAAACGCCACTCTCACTGACCTCCGACCATTGAATGTTATTTATAACAGCTTGTGTAGGTTTATTCTCAGTTGTCCATTTAGAACCCACCACTGTCCAATGTATCAGCAACTGTCCTGGCTTCCCCTATCCTCCCCACGTAAACTTCACTGGCTAGTGCACATCTTCAAATGTGTTAACCTCAGTTACCCAGAATATCTCAAACAATATCTAATTCCTTTTCAGTCTTCTTATAATTTACGTCATGCAGATCAAATCTTTTTTTGTTGTTCCAAGAGTCAAAAAGGAAATCGGAAAATATTCATTTTATTACAAAGCACCCTCTGACTGGAACAATCTTCCTCCATCTATTCGTTCTTTAACCTCATACTTTGCATTTAAAAATGCCCGTTTAGAACATCTTCAACACTCATGTAACTGTTTTTGATTGAATTTGATTTCTTTCCTGCTTTTTATTTCCATACCTTTAAACTAACTGCTAAGAGGTGCAGTAAATGTCTGTGTGTGTGTGTGTGTGTGTGTGTGTGTGTGAGTGTGTGTGTGTGTGCCTGCTCGTTGCCTTGTATATTTTATGTTCTTGTTTTGATATATGTAAAGTTTGCTCAACTGTATCTGCCAGTTTTTGCTTGTTTTGTTGTATGTCAAGGACTCCCTTGAAAACGAGATGACACATCTCAAGGGGCTTATCCTACAAACAAATACATTGGAATTGGATCTGTGCGGCCTTCACTTCCATTGCTTCTTATCCTACTGCCGGCTGGAAATGACTTTGGCTGTATGCTTACATTAATTGTCCTGCTGCAGGATAATTTTGGGGGCCGTTCGTACGCCTCCGTGATGGTGTTGCATGATGGGTAAGTATCTGCCAGTATTCCTCAGCTTTGAAACTGCATTAATTCGGAGGAAATCTCCAACTCCCTTTGCAGAAATGCACCCTCAACTAAATGTTCAGAGAACCTCCACTGTGCTTCACTGTTGCCTTTCTGTATTTTCTTCTCCATTCTTTCTGCTTAAAGTCCCACTCTAATGATCCTATGACTTATTTTCAAAGCCTTCCCACTGGTCTTTTAATTATCATTATGACATTTTTAGCCAAAACTTTTTTTGAGAGCTCCATTGGTTCATTAGAAATTCTCGTCTTGGTTGTGGGCGGGGCAACTGTAAGCCCGCCCCAAACGTACGTTGTCCATAACTGAGAGATATGTTTACAAGCTCTGTTAATATCTTACAGTCCCTCACACCTTCAACCATAACATTACCGGTGCAATAAAAATGGCGGGTTAGAGTCCACTTGTAGTTGTTTTCACAACACAAGAAAAATAATAAAAAGTTTGACTCTTCAGTTCAAAAAAACCTGCTGACATTTTTTATGTACTGCAGTTTCTGTGTTTTCATGCATGCGTGACTTAAATTAACAACAAGTAAATAAGTCAAAAGCCCTGTAATGTGATTTGTTTATTTAATCAATGAGGATTACAGGAAGGAAAGCAAAGAAAATAGTTGAAAACTTAAGTGATTTAAAAAAAAAAGTCAAAATAAATTTCCAGTTTTAATAGAAAGAAGTTAAAAATCATCAAAACATCTACATAATGCAACACTATTTAACAAATATGTATCATACAGATTGAAATAAATTACTGTCTATCCACATTTACTGTTTGTAAATAAATATTGAAGAGTTACCTGATTCCAGATTTTTCTATATATGTTATAATAAGTACACATAGTATGGTCTGATGTGTAGTAAAAGCATGTTTTCGATCTTAATTTCCTGCATATAAACCGTCGCGGACCCTGAGATCCTCTGGTAGTGGTCTTTTTAACCATTCTGACTGAATGATTTTTCTACTTCTGTTGTTAAAGATTCAGTCATAGTTAATGATAAAACTGAACTCCTGAATTGCTTCAATGAGCAATTTTTTATCATCAGGTTCCTTCTTTGATTCTGCAGGAAAGTCCTCAAAAAACTCTATCCCCTTTGTTTTCTGGGGACCCGTTTAACTTTGTAACGTTTACTGTGCATGAAGTGCATAAAGCTTTAAAGGGATTGGATCACAGAAAACCTCCTGGGCCAGACTGGAGCCTTACTTTTTTAAACTGGCAGCAGATTTTATTGCAGAACCGCTTACAATTATTTTTAATCTTTCAATCAAAACTAAAGAAATTCCATCAGTTTGGAAATCAGCTTTTGTTTTGCCTTTATTAAAAGGACGTGATCCATCCATGCCGACTAACTATAGGCCAATATCAAATGTATGTTTTTACATACATAATTAAGGTGATAAATGACATTATTGTGGCACTTGATAAAAAACTGTACTGTGGATCACTTTTTATATATTTGTCAAAAGCTTTTGACACCGTTGACTATGCTGTTTGGATTGTCAGAGCATGCAGTTGCGTGGTTCTCAAATTACCTAAATAACAGGACCCAATGCTTTAAACATGAAGGTCTCTGTTCTAAATGTGTTACTGTCCACAGGGGGGTGCCACAGGGCTCAGTTCTGGGCCCCCTTCTATTTATTTTGTACATTAATGAGTTGGGTGAAAATGTCTCGGATGCTAATCTACATTTTTATGCTGATGACACAATTATTTACTGTTATGAATCATCTCCTGCTCAGGCCATTCAAACCTTGCAGAACAGCACTTATTCAGTTAAAATTGGTTCTCAATGCTGACAAGACAAAACTAATGATGTTTTCAAACTCAAAGAAGGTCCCTGAAACAATTCCAGTGGTGTCCACCTTGGATGGAAATGTCATAGAGTTGGTTAATGAGTACAAGTACCTTGGTGTCTGGATTGATGACTCCCTCACCTTTAAACCTCACATAGAAAAACTTGTGAAAAAAACTCGAACTTAAACTTGGCTTTTTCTTACGTAACAAGTTGTTTTTCTTTTGAAGTAAAAAAGCGTCTTGTTACTGCAACTTTTTTTTTTATCTGTGCTGGATTATGGTGATATTCTGTATATGAATGCCTCATCTTCATGTCTCAAAAAGGTTTGAAACCACGTATCATGCTTCCCTGAGGTTCATTACCAACTGTAGAGCCTTGACGCATCATTATGGTGACTGGTATTTAACAGTACAATGGCCTTCTCTGGCCACTAGGAGGCAGGGACATTGGTACACTTTTATTTACAAGGCCTTGCTTGGATCACTGCCTCCCTACATTTGTTCTTTCGTCACAAGGACAAGTCGGGAATCTTACTCCTTAAGATCTAAAGACCAGTTGTTGCTTTCTGTTCCGTTTGCCCGCACAGAGCCGGGGGAAAAAGCCTTTGTCCACTCTGCTCCTTTGCTTGCATATGCTGCAGGAAGACTGGAAACTAACTGAACTGGTATGTTTAAATGTTTTTAAGAACAAGCTCAAAGCATCAGAGACTGAAACAATCATGTGCAACTGCTTTTTATGATGTATGTGGTTTTAATGATGTGTGTTTTTATATATTTTTTGCATTGAACTGTGCTGCCTCTTGGCCAGGAATCCCATGGAAAAGAGGTTTTTAATTTCAATGGGACTTTCCTGGTTAAATAAAAGAATAAATAAAAAATAAGATAAACCCAAAACCTATGGAGAGGCATCTTTTCAGCACTATAGCCCTTGTTTATGGAACAGTCTGCCAGAGAACCTGAGGGCCGCCCAGAGCATGGTTACTTTTAAGAAAATGCTCAAGACCCATCTTTTTAATCTGGCTTTTTGAAAATTTTACTACTTTTATTATTTTAGTTTGTATTTTTTAATACATTATTTCTTTTTTTATGAATTTACACTAGATTATAAATGATTTACTGTAATATTCCTTATTTCAATTTTTTATTGTTTATTGCTTTTGTCAGTATGATAACTGTTTCATTCCCCTTTTTATTTTCATTTTTATTTCTAGTGCTTCCTCAGTGGAGTCCTCTCCCTCTGGGTCGGCTGCTGTTTAGCCGCTGCAGCTCTACATGGGACCTGGACCTGGACCTGGACCTGGACCTGCATCGCCACATAGCCATGGTGGGGCTGGTGTGCGGTGCTGCATTTGGCTCGCTATGCAGTTACTTACAGAGAGACAGATCCTAAATATTAGTGTTTCCAACAACCAACAGTTTGTTTCCCATTGTCTATTCACATTAGTTAGGGGGTGGGAGGTGGGAAAGGGGTGGGGGGGGGGGTTGTGTGTAGGTCTGGGGAGGGGTTCTTTTGTGCTCGTTTTTATATTATTTCTTTTGTTTTATCTTAATGCAAAGCACTTTGTGTTACGTTTTTATAGGAAAAGTGCTATACGAATAAAGTTTGATTTGATTTGACTCATTTCACCCCAAACCTCTCCAAAAATGAAAGTTAGTAGGTAAATGTGTTCCTGATCATCAGACTGGAAGAACTAAGCCTCAAAAAGGTTCCATGTTCAGTTTTCAGTAAACTGAAACTCATTTTTCATTTATAAATATGTCCCTCAACCAGTGTCAAACTCAGCATTTATCCATCATAATACATTTTATTTTTTCTAATTTCTCCATATTAATTCTTCAAAATAATAACAAATAATTTATTTTTAATAAACCATTTCTTTTCAGCGATTTTTTAAAATTTTATTTTATTTTATCAAATAGGGTGCAGCAATTACAGTTCATTTATAAACATACTAGTGTCCCACATTGTAATCTGTTTACTGCAGCCACACAGCAGCCTCGTGCTTCCAGGGGGGGGCAAGTGGGGCATGTGACGTCAGCGCCCGGCAGCACGTTGAGGAGAGCATGAAGCTGCCTACCGGGAACCGTAAAAACTTAATAGTTGCGCAAAACAAAAACAAAAACATGAACATGACTGAGAAATGGAAGACTTTATGGTTCTTATATATTTATTATTAATTGGAAAGTTAAAAAATAAAGAGAAAAGTAAACCTTAAAATTATAAAAAATTACTAGCTGGCACTCATCTTTATGATAATAATGCATAATGGTTTTTTAATTAAACCTAACCTTAAAGCTTTTTCTTCAGTTTAAACTACTTCACTTTTTTTAAATTGAACAAGAGAAAAAATAAATGTAATAGCCAAAGAAAAAAAGTAAATTTTTCATAAGGTACGTTTTTACCGTCTGAATGTGTAACATTTCTTTTAACATTTGTGTTTTTACATTTCCACTTGAGGAAGGAAACCGGCAGCCTTCCCTAAAAAGGACTTTCGGTGCTTTTCCTGCAATTACGGTGATGGAGCCCAGCCTACATGGGGAGCAGGCCCCGCCCTCTCGTGTCCGTCTGTTTTGCGGCGAACTCAAGACCAGTCACTCTGCAACGTGACTGCCGAGCCCCGTGCGGCCGACCACGCCCCTCCCCACCAATTGTATTAGAGTGGGGCGGTCCGTGGGCGGGGTCTCAGCCCCCGTCCGTCCAATCACAGCACCTGCCTCAAAAATCCCACTCTCAAGTATGTGTTGCAGCACGTGTGGCACTGCGTGTAAACTACCATACGGGAGCAAACGCAGCAGTCCGAAGAAGCTTCACACAAGCCTGGAAAAATCCTGGATTTGTTCGAGACTTTTAACTACATTTTAGTGGAATATTGAACATATTTAAGGTGAGTCGGTTGAGTTTTTTGTCATAATATTTGAAAATAAGTACAATTTTTAGCTTGCTTGCTCGCTGGCCAACTGTGTCGTTGCTCCATTAAAACTAGTAAAGAGGTTGATATTGTCTGCAAACCCCTGAACGAGCATAATTTAAAACTCATAGCGACGCGAATGAAGCCTATTTTTTGTTGGAGAAGCTAGTGTGTTCGTTTAAATTTAGACATCGTGAGTGCTGTGGCATCCATCCAGCCTGGTTTCTGGGTGTATTTCTGTCTGATGAAGCAGATCCACCTTCTTCTCAGAACCACACCAAACACTGCTGCTGTTTTTGTTGGTGTTGTGTTTTTTTATTGTTGTTTGTTTTCTATGTTCTGACACTGATTTATGCGGATCCATTGCTGCTTCACTTTCCAGACTGTTCAGCCCTCCTCCATCCATGACACACCGTTCTTTGATCACTCCCTTTTTAACTACTTCATGTTCAAATCCCTTACTTACCACATTTACTCCATTGAAGCACATTTCTAATACTGATCCATTAAAAAAAAATAATTTCAAAATAAAAGTGTTTGCTGATGAAAATGTGCGGAAATTTGGAATTTTAGCGTTAAAATAAACCATTTTTATGCCTAAAATATTTTTGAGAAGTTCTTTAAATCCTGTTTTTAACGTTCCTGTGGCGTTCTTCTGATGATGGAGGACATATATAAAGAAAATTTAGCGTTAAATAGCATTTCTGAGTATTTCTTAATTCAAACTGTTGTCAACGCCGTTGGAAAATAAAGTATTTGTGACGTAGAAAACATACGGGACGGGCCACAAGCTCCCTGCTCCGCTCCATTCTGATACATTCACTTGTAGACGTCTAGATCCAGGAAAGTCTTCTTTGTTTTTTTTCCTCGTCCAAGCCGGCATCTGGCTGAAACCTGTATGATTGGATCGCTCCAACATTAGTCACTGAACCTCTGATGTTAGTAGGGGGCTATGAGGGGCTGTAAGCTAGCGGGAGAGCATGTAAACAGGTAGATGATGGGAAGTGGGGGTGGGTTCACTCTGCTGAAGAACTACTGCTGCTCTGCAAGAAACTATGTCCTGGAAAATGAGACTGTTTTTTTTCTGGCTAAAAACTGCAAAGTCATATAGAAATATATATCATCAAAAGATGATTGGAGTGGGACTTTCAAGTATATTTTTAATTGATTTGATTGGTCAATGAAAAGTTTGAAATGATTCTTCAGTTTCCTTTTTCAATGCTCCCTGATCAAACATGGCAATTTCAGGAAAATCTTAAGCAAGCTTATATAAGAACTTTACAGATGATTATTTTGGTCCAGCAGCCACTAATGAGCTAATTACAACATAATTGCATTGTTTGGCCTAAAGAGGTTTAATTCCTTTGATTAAAGTTTTATTTATGTCATGTACTGTATGACCGAGGTCAGCTGCATCTCATGCAACCTTTCATGTGTTGGACTTGAATGGGGGGTGCAGACAGTCTAGCTGCATCCACAGCTTCTATTCTGCCTTCTGCTGGCTTTATGCATGTATAGATGTTCACACTGTACAAGCAGGGAGGGGCTTCTTCTCATTACCCCTACAGTTGGAAGAGGCTTGATGCAAAATGTCAAAGTGGTGCCAATCTGGTGTATCTTAATCCAGGCTTTTTCTGCCACATCTATTCTGAAATATATACGACTCGGCACGCTCCTGCAGAAAGGTGCAAATCAAACGACTATTAACTGATGCAGAGGAGAACGAGAGCAAATTACGGTGCTTGAGTGTTGCTGTTTAGCTGAAATGTCTGTGGGTGGGTCCACAGATGACTCCCTGTTTATGCCAAGAATCGCCCAACCTTTCAGTGTTTTTTGCAACAGTGGCTGGTTAGAGAGCAGGACGAGGACCTTAAAATTTTGAGCGTTTGAGCTGCGAAGCTGTGTGTTTGCACTTCTTTGTGAACATTCTTCCTCAGATGTTTTGACTGCACAACATTTGCTTGGATCCTTTGAGCGGGAATAGCATGTTTCAGAGCTCGTCGTCCGCAGCGGCAGAAAGAAAATCAGGACGCAGGTGGGGGGGCAGACTCTGAGAAAAGTTGGAGTGCGGCTCTGTCCTCTGTGTTCCCTGGGGGGGGGGGAACATGACAGATTTATCAGAGGCCGCTAAGATTGCCGTTCTCACTCAAGGCGCTTGCTATGGTGAAGATTACAGCAGATCTGTTGGACAACAGTTTTGACACCTAAAATTCCTTTTTTTATCAGGTTTGTAGGCTGACCCCCCCCCCCCCCCCCCCCCCAAGCACATCTTTGATTGTTTATATCGAACTGCAACCTTAATGTGTTGCAGAATGTTTGGAGTACAATGTCATCGTTGTTGTGGTTCAAAAAGTTCATGAACACGTTTTGGCTGCTAAAGAATAGAGTTAAGATAAAGCGTTTAAATTTAGTAACTTGAGACGTTTATTATTTAAACAGGACCACAGTACAGGGCGAAACAAGGCAGGGTTCCTGGAAACTAAATAAAGACGTGTTTTGACAACTATACTTAAAGACCCACTCCGTTGAAACGGGTGTTTTTGGTGTGTTTCACATGTTCTTGTGGCAGTTTTCTGATGATAGAGGACATATATTAACTGTACGGCTGGATAGCTCCAATAGCTTCAAAATCTGTAGATCCTAGAAAACGTCAAGGTTTTTTTTTTACATTTTGGCTAAAAGCGGCAATAAATATATTTAAAAGGGCACTGGGAACGCTTAAAAGAACAAATGAATGAGCAGAAACTATCAGATTAGCTGCGTGTTGTCCTTTAGCAATCTGAGGGATGTTAGATATATTTAACATGTTTTTATGTCATGAAGATACAAAAATGACACCAAAAAATCTCTTTTGTTTTATTTTCCCTACCTTTGCCGTAGTATCTGGGTTATTGTAACATAGATTTACATAAGTGGAATTACAAACCAAATTTTGATGCCTGGCAAAAAGCTCAACGTATTTACAATCATTTACGAGAAAAGCATGAAAACGGACAGAAAAGATGACCGTGGACCGAGCTGACCTTAATCCACATTTTAGAGCCTGTTTATCACAAAAATAAGTCATTTGATTATGATGATGCTCATTTTGGGTCAGCCTCTGATTCACTGCAGCTCATTCTTTGGATAAGATGGGAATAGAACCAACGCATAAAAGGCAGGTTATTGAACTGATGTGGGACTAATGATGACAGGAGAGCAAACTCTTTTCAATTTTAGTTCTATATTCGTTTGTTTTTCTAATAAGAAAAATATATTTGGGGGATATATTAGGAATTAACAATTAGGGATCTGTTTAAATCGAGTTGGCTGCTGGATTAAGAACAAAGTTGCTGGTTTGAATCTTTTCTGTGGGTTTTTTTCCTTAAAGGTTGGACGTTTTTATTAGTTGAGTCGTTTAGATTTTTCTGTCAGTTTCTGCTTTTTTTTTTTTCCTGTGTAAAACGTTGGATTGGGTGACTGGAGGTTTAGTTTGACCGCAGTTGGGAGACGTGTGGTTTAGCCCCGCCCACCGCTGCAGCCGCGCGGCTTTTGCTGCCGTGCCTCTGCGCGCTGCGCTCTCTCATTGGTCCAGACTGCTGACCAATCAGCATTCAGCGGGGAAACGCAGTCGCGTCCACGTGCAGGATATACACAGAAAAAAAATAGAAAAAAATACAGAGCAGGTTTAGATTTACGGCGCAAGCGCATCAGACTACAGTCGCTCGTGCTTTGCCGTTTCGGAACCGGCACGGAGTTCGACGATACCTCTTCTCCTCTTCTTGTGGGCCAACCTCTAAGGGATCGTGGCGAATCCGCTTGGAACCGACCGTTTTTTTATCAGAAACTCCTGTTAGGCGCGGAGCTCCACGCCTTGACGTGCCTCGTGCTTGCTTTGCGGCAGGTGATTGGTGGGTTCTTTCAGCCTTTGAGTCCTATACCTGTTCGCTGACTGTGGTCCACATTCACGTTAATCCGGAACCTTATTCCTATGTAGTAAACGGGGCTTCTTTTTATTTTATTTTATTTTATAAATAGAAAACAGTAGGCTGAAGCTCGATCTCCATCAGTTCTGTGAAGCTCTCGTTTTATCCAGCAATCCAGAATCTCAAGATTCAACTTTTTAAAGATGGCATACTAATAACTGTGTTATTTATTCTTGTAAGTGGAACCATCCATCCAGCCGCCCACCCTCCACCCACGAATGTTTCCTTCAGCAGCACAGAAGCTGATTCTCAGAAAGTCTGTTTGTTTTTTTGTTTCCGTTTCAAACCACTCTTTCTTGTTTTTGGTCATCATTCGCCTTGATGTCATCAAGTGGATGACACTGGTTATCTTGGTTACTGAAATGAGATTTTCAGTAAGGCTGCAGTTGCTTTTTTTATTTTTATTTTTATAAAGGTTGCTGTTTTTAGAAAAAGTTCTTGGTTTTGTGTGCAGATCATTTCTGAAACCATCAGCAGTTGTTTTCTTGTTGGAGCTGGTGGGCTGCCATCCTGCTGGTGTTCTGTTTTTGGCCCGTGCTCCGTAGGTCCAATAAAGCTAGAATTCCCATCCTAATCCAGAATAACCCCATACAGGTCAGGGTCCAACTTCTCTTTTTGTTTGTGCAAAAACAAGGTACACAAAACACTTTGACCTTTCTGGCTGACGGAGCGCAGACACATGAGGATTTGGACGAGAGATTAAGACGTGTTGGGGTGTGTGGAGCGTTTTTTGCATGCAGCCTCATGGTGATTCATTCTGACGCTGACAGAGAAACCAAATTGCATAACCGGCGGCGAACGCTTTCCCCTAATCTGAGGGCTTGGGAGGGAAACACGCAGGGTGGTTTTGCTGTTTCTGGTGGTTTTTTTGAGTATCGGCTGTCCTCTCCTGGTTCAAGGCCGTGGTGATGGAGAAACCTTAAGGTCCCACTCTGATGGAAAACGGGGTTTTGGCATGTTTAGTTGGGCATTTTTTTGATGATGGAGGACGTACAGAAAGTTGAGCTTAAAATCTGAATGTTTCTCGATTCAAATCATTGTGAGTCAGGAGCAGACGACAAAATGCCGTTTGAAAAACATCAGATTTGTGACGCAGCAAATACGCTCAAGCTCCCTGCTGCAGTCCCGCCCACAACTCAAAGGCAAATTTCTGAGGAACTACTGCCGCTCTGCAGAAACTAGGTCTTAGAAAATGAGTGATTTAGGCTAAAAACATCATTGACAACACTTTAACAATGGATCAAAACCTGACCGGAGTGGTCAAGTCTGGAGGTTTTGAGCTCATCTCCTCGCTTTGCGCCCACTGTCATTAACCACGCAAGTGCACATGAACGCCATGCCCCCTTCCATCAGGGTTTTTTTTGTATGTGTGCAAGGGTGCAGCGTCCATCTGACCAAACACGACGCTCATTAGCATTTCAGCTGCAGGTGGCCTTTTTGCATGATTGCATGAAATGAAGTCAAAAGCCTGCAGTTGATCCCTTGGCTCCATGGAAACCGGCTCCTGAAGTTATTTATGAGCCGCGGTCGTCATGCCTTTCGCAGGTGGCCAGTCCGAATCTGTCTTTTGGGGGGGGGGAGCTGCGTCAGGGCTTGAAGCTGAGACAGATTCAGCCACCATACCTGTCAGAGGGCGGGCAGCGGGGGCCCTTTGGGGTGGCCAGGTGGATGAAGTTGACAGGATTTGCGACTTAGCAGAAGTCTGCGTCGTCTCTGGGTTGCGTCTGTTGGTCTTTAGGAGATTAAGCGCCATCACTGCAGCCGGGTCAATAAATAGCTGGAGACTTTTACTTGCGTAGGTTGTGGTTATAAATGTACAAATGGAGTTAATTTGACATGTAAAGCCTGATGCATCAGCGCTCTGTGATTCGGATTTGCCCCCCTCCTCCTGTTGCGTCCACATTTATTTAGTCTGCGGGGGTAAAAATGGGACTGTGCTATGACGACCAACCTGTGCAAGTTCGGGTGTTCTGTAATCCCACCTGTGCGCTGAAAGATGAGGCGGCGACTTTCAGATCACCAGCGCAGAGGACCAGAGCTGCCGCCGCGCTGCGCTGCACATCTCAGGGCCGCGTCCCCCCCTCCCACTGAGGCCAGCGCGAGAAACCCACAACTCCCCCTTTCTTGGCTTGAAGTCCTTGAGCGGCGGAGGCGACTGCAGGTGTTTTTCTAATCTGCTCTCTCCCTTTCTCCTTCATTTCAGGTGGCCTTTGGCGCCCAGAGCAACACTTCTCTGGAGGCCCTGAATCGGAGCACGAGAAACGTTGTTTTGCTGCCTTTCTCACTCTGCCTCTTCATCGCTTGGTCCCATCTGTTGAGGCGCACGCCAAGGCTGTTTCATAACCAGAGATTTGTCTCGAGTGACACTTTTTGATCCGGATCGTCCAGGATTCTGGATTCTCTGTTTGCCTTCTTTGTTTTGCTCTTTTAGTAAAACCTGTAAGGAGGTTTTTTTTTGTTTTCCAAGAAGAAAAACAACTTTTTGCTTAATTTTCCTTCAATTTTCCCAAATCGGCTTCAACTATGGTTTACTTGTGTTCACATAGTAGTCCCACTTGAACAGAAGCCAATCTAGTTCCGCTGCGCCAGCCTCGTCCTACACTAGTATGAGTTATGATGGCTGCACATCAACGCCCAGCAGCAGCACTCAGGGGAGAGTGTCGGGTGCCCACCTCAAAGACCAGGACGGAGACCCCCAGGGCCTGAGCCGGCAGAAGGCCGACCAGCCGGGCCCCCATGGCTCCCCACAGGAGCGGGGACACGCAGACGACGGGGTGTCGTCCATGGAAGGAGGGTCCAGGTCCGGAGACCAGCGGGGACCGAGCTCGGACGAGATGGAGGGGATGTCCAGCGGGAACGACTCCGGCGAGAGGGAGAGCCACCCGCGCTCCTGCGGACACCAGTCCTCACGGAGCTCCCACAGCTCCTCAAACGGGAAGGACTCCGGCTTGATGCTGGAGAGCAACAAGAGGTAGGAGCTTGACCTATGACCCTCCCGTTTCCTGTCAACTCACACAAAATATCTTTTTGAAACTTTAAGAAGTTCCCGCCTGCTTTAGGTACCACTGTTCCGCTTCATTTTTCTGAATACATTTTTTCCATTGTGAAAAAAAAAGCCTATTAAAAACACCGTTTTCATTGACGCACCACAACAGATTCACGGGTTTGTGCTCAACCACTTCCAGAAGCAACGTGAATGGCAGAAACCTCAGGGTTCTTTTGTGGAGTCGGAAGTTGAGTCAAAGCGAATCGTATAATCTGCTGGCGTAGCATCAATGCGATGTTTCGGATCAAAACACTTTATCTCCTGCAACTGAAACTGCCTTCTGCAGCACATAGTCAGATGTTTCCAGGAAGCGCCAGTCTGATCTGATTTACCTTTGGTATTTGTCTGCAACAACCTCCTGAAAGAATGTTTGGTCCTTCCTCCTTTCAGCTCCAACTCTCAGAGCCTGTCCCCCCCCGGGGGCTCCCTGGCCTACAGCCTGCTGTCCACCAGCTCTGAGCACGACCCCCCCTCCACCTCCGGCTGCAGCAGCGACCAGTCGGCGAGGCTCCAGACGCAGAAGGAGCTCATGAAGGCCATCAAGGAGCTGAAGCTCCGGCTGCCGGCCGAGCGCAAGGGCAAAGGTCACTCCAGCACTCTGAGCGCGCTCAAATACGCTCTCCAGTGCGTCCGACAAGTCCGAGGTACCCCCCCCCCCCCCTTTTTTTTTTTTTTATTCTTTTAAAATTCACCCAATGGTGTTCGTGCATCTGCTGACATGCTTATCTGCAGCCAATAAGGAGTACTACCACCAGTGGAGTGTGGAGGAGTGTCATGGCTGCAGCCTGGACTTGTCTGCCTTCACGGTTGAAGAGCTCGACAACATCACCTCAGAGTACACCCTGAAAAACACGGTGAGTGTGCAGGCCGCACCCCTAAACGCAGCTTTACGTCCGGCGCTGACGTCCCCCGCGTCTCCTGTTGCAGGACACCTTCACCATGGCCGTGTCCTTCCTGTCGGGGAGAGTCGTGTACGTGTCGCCGCAGGGCTCGTCCCTGCTGCGCTGCAAGCCCGAGTGTCTGCAGGGGACTATTTTTTCCGAGCTCCTGGCTCCCCAAGACGTCAGCACCTTCTACAGCAGCACGGCGCCCTGCCGCCTGCCCCCCTGGGCTTCCTGCATCGGCTCGGGTGAGTGTCGGGAGGGCATTGCGGCGTCTCTACTCCCCCCTCTGTATCGTCCACTGACTTGTCTGCGCTCCCCCCGCAGCCTCCCCTCCCGCCGACTGCACTCAGGAGAAGTCCATGTTCTGTCGGATCAGCGCCGACCGCGTACAGGGCGGGGAAATGCGCTACTACTCCTTCCGCCTGACGCCCTACCAGCTCACCCTCCGAGATTCGGACGCCGCAGAGCCGCAGCCCTGCTGCCTGCTCATCGCAGAGAGAGTCCACTCAGGATACGAAGGTATTGGAAAACTTTCCTTTGATGTTTTGACCCAAGGAGGCACTACAACCAATACCTCTAAACCCCGCCCCCTTTTAGACAGACTGAAGTTTTAACACAAAGATTTTGTAAGAAGGGCAACCCACTTCTCCCCTTTTTATATCTGATTGAACAGTCGGTTTAATCCAAAACAGTTTTGCAAGTTGTAAGAGACAGTGAGTAAGTTCTTGTTGCTAGGATACGATGGCGTTCACCGGCAGATGCAATGATTCAAGGGTAAATTTAGAAATGACAGAAAAAAGCTGCTCAGGCCCAGAGTGCCCCTAAACACAGAAGGAGGTCATACTTTTCCATTTATTAATATATTTAAATCATCGAGTAAAGGGTAAACAATATTAGCTTGTTACCGTGGCAACCGTGCCCGACAGAGGGAGTGAGATTGGACAGATTGCATCTCTCTGGGTTCATCTAGAACAGCAGGTTTCTCTGAATATGAATAAAGTACACACACACAAAAAATAGGTGCAAACAGAATGTCTCTCATGTATGGATGCTGTGCTATTGCTCATGTCTGCCTCGTTTCCCATCAGCCCCCCGGATCCCCCCGGACAAAAGGATCTTCACCACCAGCCACACTCCCAGCTGCCTCTTCCAGGAAGTTGACGAGAGGTCAGTTACCCTGACTCTGTTGCCACGGTTACGGCTGTGTTGCAATCTATCCGGAGAGTTTGGAACTGGCAAACGGCATGAGGCAACCTGTTCAGCCAAATGTGTTTGTTTGTCTTGTTTTTAAAGATCGCTGAACATCCGTGTTCTTTCACCGGAAAAATGTCAAAAACTTGTTAAACTCAGATTATTCCAGATTATTCTAATGAGACAAAACTCCATGTCATTTAAGCGATTACTTATCTGATTTTTCAGAGCTGTGCCGCTGTTGGGTTACCTGCCCCAAGACCTGGTGGGGACCCCAATCCTGCTCTACATCCACCCGGAGGATCGACCCACCATGGTCGCCATCCACGAAAAGAGTGAGTCGCTTTATTAGCCCCTTCTGGCTGTAGCCATGTGACCGGCTCACAAAAAACACGACGGAACCAAGTTTTAACTCCGGAGGTGTTGCCGGCGACATCTAAATACCGTAATCTTTGGACCGTTTGCCCTGACGTGGAGAAAAGCGGTTTTTCATATCAGATATGCAGCACTTCTCTGCTGTTGCATATCGGTCCACAGCTGCTTTTCTCCACTTCAGAAGCTTCCGGGAGTTTGTCCGTTTACGTCCGTAAACGGCAGAAAAGTTGCTGTAGTGGAAAGAATGTCGACACAGGCGCTAAAGTTCCGGTGTTAAACGGTGAGATGTGTCTGGACCCGCGCCCATCTCCAGAAAACCCTGAAGTACTGTGTCTGAACGCTGCACTGTGGTCTGTCTTTAGTCTTTCAGTTCGCAGGGCAGCCGTTTGACTATTCACCTTTACGGATGTGCGCCCGCAACGGCGAGTATCTGACCATCGACACCAGCTGGTCGTCCTTCGTGAATCCCTGGAGCAGAAAGGTGGCTTTCGTCATCGGACGCCACAAAGTCCGAACGTAAGACCGTCTTTTGGTTCGTTGGACAAACCGGTGGTCAGCAGGTGTATGAGTATAACCCTGAAGGTTGTTTCTGCTCCGACCTGCAGGAGTCCTCTGAACGAAGACGTGTTCACGCCACAGCCGGGCTACGAGACCCAGGTCACCACGCCGGACATCGTCCAGCTCAGCGAGCAGATCCACCGTGTCCTGGTGCAGCCGGTGCACAGCAGCAGCTCCCAGGGTTACAGCTCGCTGGGCTCCAGCGGCTCTCGGGGTTCCCGCCGTTCCCAGCAGCACCACCACAGTGCCTCCGCAACGTCGTCCAGCGACAGCAACGGCCCCGCCATGGAAGAAGCTGCGGCCGCCTCATATAAACCCGTGAGTCTGAGGCGGAGTGGCCGCTCGGCGTCGAGTCCTCTGCAGCGTCCTGACTCTTTCTAATATGCTTTTCCAGATGACCTTCCAGCAGATCTGCAAAGACGTCCACATGGTCAAGACTAACGGGCAGCAGGTCTTCATCGAGTCCCGGAACCGCCCCCCTCCCCGAAAACACGCCAGCACAGGTGAGTTTAAAGCGTTCGCCTTTGGAGAAATTCATGAAAGCGCAAACTCAAAAGCAAACTTCCTCTTCTCTGGTGATTCAGGTGCAACAAAGGCCGCCAACAGCGACCCAATCAGAGATCTGATAGCAGACGTGACACAACCGTCCAAAGCTCTGGTCCCTGCACAGCTAGTGCAGAAGGATGCCACCACCGGGTACTCCTACCAGCAGATCAACTGCCTGGACAGCATAGTCAGGTATGTGGGCGGGGCTACACCCTCACCTGGATAGCTTTCCCTCTTCCTCCTTCCAACCATTCTCTCCTGTATCGTCCAATCAGATACCTGGAGAGCTGTAACATTCCGAACACGGTCAAAAGGAAGTGCGGCTCCTCCTCTTGCACCGCCTCCTCCACGTCCGACGACGACAAACAGCCGGACGCCGGCTGCAGCAACAAAGGTACGTCCACTTTGAGGCTAACGCTCTGTAGCCCTTTGACACCAGAGATGTAGCTGCATTTATGACGTTCTTTGAACTTTCGTAACCCTTCGACCGTTCGCAAAATTAACATTACCTTAATTTCGTCAACGGTCAACTGTTTACGCATAAATGTTAACTGTCGACATTTGCGCAATCAATTTAAGCCGATTCCAAAAAAGTTGCGTCATTCACTTCAATGCTCCACTGTTTACGAATACGCGTAAATGGTGGACCGTTATCCTAATTAACAATGCTAACCAATTCGAACGGAGTTACGTTAATTGTGTAAAGGATCAACTGTTTACGCAATTAATTAATTTGAAAACAACTCCAACGAAACTACGCTAGTCATGTATACGGTCTACTGTTTACCTCAAAATGTAAACAGTTGACCGTCAATGCAATTCATTCATTTCAACAAATTCCAATGGAATTACGTTAATTGCGAAAAACGGTCGACTGTTTATCTACTGTCTACTGTTTACTGTTTTGTCGTTGGCGACTGGTCCGGCTTTAAAAGGGTCAAGTTGCCAAACAGGTTTTTTTGTTTTTAAGCCAGAAGTAGAGGACGAACGTCCAACCAGCAGGCAGTCCAACAATAATGTCACCTTAACGTGTCTGGTGCAGATATTCCTGGATTACTAACAAATGTGGTTGTTCATCTGTCTGTGCATCTGAACTCTTCACTTGCAGGTGGTTCAGTTAACCTTGTAGGTGAACCACCTACTCTGCCTCCTCTGACCATGGCGGCCAAGGCAGAGAGTGTAGCCTCAGTTACGTCTCAGTGTAGCTTCAGCAGCACCATCGTCCATGTAGGAGACAAGAAACCTCCCGAGTCAGGTGGGCACCGTCAACACATCACACCCTTCGCAGGTTCTCCTAACCTAGGAGATCGCCAGCATCCTCCAAGTTGTTGTCTCTGAAAGCCTTTTCATTGCTTCTGAAGTCCAGAGAGTGTTTGTACTTGTCGCCTCAGAATGTTATGGATGTGGGTTTTTACCCACGTTGCTCCGGTTTGGTCGGTAAGTCCTGCTGCTGTCGTAGCTAAAGCCCTTTGCTGGGGTTTCACACAACGTCATCCTAAAAAGTTTCAAAAGTTTTGTTTGACTCCCAACCTCGGGGTGGGGATAAAAAAAAAAGCCAAATCATTCTGCTTAAGGGCTTTTATTGTGATAGGTCCACTAAAGGAAGTTGAAGCAAAAACTCTAAAGGTGATGCCCCTTTTAACACCAAAGCTGCTTTGTTCTTTCCACCACCGTGATTTTTCAGCCGTTCACGCATTTAACGTCATTCCAGCAGATTCTCAAGTGGAGAAAAGCGGCTTCATGGCGGCATACAGCGCTAAAAGTGTGTTGCATAACGGCACAAGGCTGATATTTTAGGCCGATTCACGTTGATCGCATAAACGGTGGAAGAGCTACTGTAGTCGAAAAATGGCAACTATGGAGCTAAAGATCCGTTTTTTAAAGACCAAAAAGTTTGCTGAGAGCGGCTAGTACAAAAAGAGTATCCTAACTATATGGAAAGCTTTAGGCCCACAGCGCCCTCTGCTGGTTATATGTTGCATTGTTTTACAAAACCATTCAAAGTCTCTTTGATTTTTTTATTTGATTTTTTTTTTACACTTAGAAAGCATGTTAGGTTGTAAAAAATGTAAAACAAAATTGTCTAACAAGGTTTATTTCTAACAAATTTCTACAAATCCCTTCAGGTTTTAGATTATTTGTTTTTAACTTTACTGTTGAATTTGCTGATCTCACCAGAGAAAAGGAGCAAAGAAAAAAAAATCCAGTGGGAGACTTTCAGTTTTGGTACGACACAAAGGGCAATAACATATTGCTGCATTATTTTTCCCACCTCCAGTCACAGTTCTTCCAGGAACAGACGGTGCCCATGTCAGAACAAATGTCAAATTTTCTTTTTTTTGTTGATTTCTTGTTTGAAATAAGAAAAGATGCCAGAAAATGTTTTTTTTTTAACATTTGTTCATCAGCAGCAGTAATAAAAAGTAAAAAAAATCTCCAGATCTGGTTCCAGAAACTGGGTCACGCCGAGATGAAATCACAAATAAAAGCTTCCAGCGAAATCATGGAAAAGATTTCTGAGTTCAGTTGGCAGATTATCACAGATCCGTCACCCAAACGAGGATTTCTCCTCCTTTTTTATGATTCTTTGCCAATTTAAAAATGTTTTTCAGCAGATTAAATGTCATTTATAGATCTAGAAACGGTCAGTTGTTGCTATTTGAAATGTCTAGAGTTCTAAAGTTGGATTTTTCTTTCATAAATGTTCTTGTTTGAGGTAAAAGTGAATCTTTTTCTTCCTCTTCTGTCGCAGATATAGTCATGGAAGAGGCTCCTGTAGTTCTGGCTCCTCCTCCTCCTCCTCCTCCTCCTCCCACCGCTCGTGTACTGACTCCTTCCGCTGTCACAGCATCCACCTCCACAGTCGGTTCCATCCCCCCTGCCAACGCCGCCGTGACCCCCTCTGTCCCGGCCTCCCTTCCCCAGACTGGACAGCCAGAGAGGGAGAGCTGGAGAGGCGGCGGCGGCGGCGGCCGCTTGGGGCTGACCAAAGAGGTGCTGTCAGCCCACACCCAGCAGGAGGAGCAGGCCTTCCTGGACCGCTTTAAGGACCTGAGTAAGCTGCGGGTCTTCGACCAGACGGCGTCTTTGGCGGCGCGCTGTCACGTCCCCGCTGCTCCGCCGCGAGGTAAAGGGGTCCCCACCAGCCCCACCTTTACGCCCCCCTCTGTCCGAGTGTTTGTACTGACGGTTCTCCTCTGCTTACCCAGGCGTGCGCTGCTCTCGGGACTACCCCGCTGCAGGGGGCGCCAGTGCCCACCGGCGGGGGCGGGGCGCAAAGAGGCTGAAGCACCAGGAGTCGTCGGAGCAGCACGCCCCTCTGGGTGTGAGGGGAAACCGCCAGGACAGCAGAGCCGGCGCCGCCCCCATGCCGCTCTCCATGCCTATGGGGGCGGCTGCAAACTCCTCCTCCTGGCCCTCTGCGGGCTCCCAGGCCAGCATGCCCCCCGCCGCCTTTGCCCCAGGAATGTTCCCCTTCTACCCCATCTACCCGCCGCTCCAGGATCTGTCTCGTTTCCCCCCCACCCCGACCGTCCCTCCAATGATGGCGCTTGTCGTGCCCAATTACATGTTCCCCCAAATGGGGGCGCCCATATCTCAACCCGGTTTCCCCCCAGGACAGTTTTACAACCCCAACTACACTTATTTCAGCCCCCCTCCAGCCCCCGTCTCCACCGTTTTCAACCCCATGCCCACCCAGGGCAACTACCCCCCCTCCCAAAGCAGCACGGCCGAGTCCTGCACGCCCGCCGACCGGGAAGGCGCAGACTCCCCCCTCTTCCATTCCCGTTGCTCCTCCCCCCTCAACCTCCTGCAGCTGGAGGAGTCGCCAATCAACCGGCTCGAGGTTGCCACGGCGCTGGCTGCCTCCCAGCAAGCCACGCCCTCTGCGCAGGGCAGCGTTCCAGCCGGGGGGCAGAACTCGGCCAACCCGAGGAGCTCCACAGATGCTTCCAAGGAGAACGTGAGTCCATCGCGTCCTGAAGACATTCTGTGACCCGTGAGCTCCGTCATGACCGGAGATTTAACTCTGTCCCTTCAGGGGGAGGCCAACGAGTCCAACCAGGACGCCATGTCCACCTCCAGCGACCTTCTAGACCTGCTGCTGCAGGAAGACTCCCGCTCCGGCACCGGCTCTGCTGCCTCCGGATCAGGGTCCTCTGGCACCAGATCTTCAGGTTCTGGTTCCGGCTCCAACGGCTGCAGCTTGTCTGGCACCAGCGGCACCAGTAAGTGGCTTAGAACAATGACCGATTTATTTTTTTTTTTTATTATAGTTTGTTTTCTATTATCTTATTTAATCATCCAAACAGTAAGATAGTTTTTTAAAGTTGTCGGTTTACTCAGAAGATTGTTTTTATTAAGAGAAAACCATAAAAATGTATATATATATATATAAATATTTGAGGGTCAGATTGTTTTTTTTTTAGTTGATTCCTCACAGAAATGTCTAGATTTCTGTATTCCAGGAATGTCCGTCTGTGAGCGATTCAGGCTCCAGAAAGATCCTCACAGCGCTTTCCTCTGCTTGTTGCTTCAGGCAGCAGCCAGGGCAGCCACACCAGCAAATACTTTGGTAGCATCGACTCCTCCGAGAACGACCACTCCCGCAAGCAGCCACCAGGGGGCGGCGGCAGCAGCAGCGCCGGAGGAGATGGCGGCGAAGAGCAGTTCATCAAGTGTGTGCTGCAGGATCCCATCTGGCTGCTGATGGCCAACACGGACGACAAGGTCATGATGACGTACCAGCTGCCCGTCAGGTAGGATAAAACAAAACCTTCAAAAATATTTCAAACGTTTGTAGAAACTTGTAGAAAACCGTGGTTGTGACTTCAGGGACATGGAGACGGTGCTGCGGGAGGATCGCGAAGCCCTGAGGAACCTGCAGAAACACCAGCCCCGCTTCACGGATGAGCAGAAGAAGGAGCTGAGTCAGGTCCACCCTTGGGTCAGGACGGGCCGCCTCCCCCGAGCCATCAACATTTCGGTAAGCCCGACTCCTGAGGGCTGCGCGTGCGACCGCGGCGTGCAGCGGGACCCCCCCCTCACCAACGTGTCCTTCTGGTTTCAGGGCTGCGCCGGCTGCAAGTGTCCCCCGGCGATGCCGCCCGACGCCCCCTTCGACGTGGAGATCCACGAGATGGAGCTGTGCACGGTGCTGAAGGCTCAGGAGGAGAGCTTCAAGAAGAACCGCGCCGCTGACGCTCACCCAGAGGAGGAGGACGACGACGAGGCGGAGGAGAAGGAGGCCGAAGCGCATCAAGCTGCGGTCGCAGAGGCACAGAGTTTGAGATCAGGAACGTTGGAGCGACAAGGACAGACTTGAAACCAGCAAACAAGAACCTCCCGGAACGTGAAGTTAGGAGAATGGAGCTCCGTGGGAGCAGAACATTCCAGAAAAACTGTCGACAATCTGACGGATCAGGAGGGACATTTTTGGGGTTCGATCGCTGATTGACTATAGAATCTCCTCAGAAACCTCCAAAAGTGAACACTCTGGTTTATAAGAGTGAATCCTTACCACACACACACACCTTTGAGCTGTTCTGTTCTGTTTTATTTATTGAAGTTCTTCTAAGAGGAGAACCTCCTCACTGGGGTTTTTTTTATCTCCTGTGGTCCACGGTGAGCTTGTTAAGAGACAAGTTTTCATGTTTGACCTTCCTTCCTACTGAATGTTTCTGCTCTCATTTTCATCCTGTAGGGATAAATATATACATATATATATGTATAATTTTTTTAAAGGGAAAGTTCTGCCCCAAATGATACAGAGCACTTATCCGAGAACATGTACAGTGGAAGTCACAAGTTATTTTGTGTATATTTTTGTACTTGAATTCCCCACAGATCAGCAAACTCCAAGAAAGAAGAAAAAAGTTTTTTGTGATGCAAAAACCAAAAAAGTTTTCCGGACAATGAGAGGGAACCGCCATGATGTCTGTGGAGCATCAGTGCAGCCGCTTTAATGGAGCGCCAGAAGAAATAAAGGATTAAAGTCCCACTCCGATCATCTTTTCATCTATTTTTCAAACAGTTCCCAGTGGTCTTTTAATCTCGATAATGCCGCTTTTAGACAAAATCATTGACGTAGTCTCTGCAGAGGGGCAGGCGGGAGTTCATAAGAAATTCACCTCTGAGTTATGGGCGGGACCGATAGCACAGAGCACCTCCCCCTGTTGCCGAGAGCTCTCTGTTCACAACCCCAACCCAACATTACCAGCTTGGACGAGGAAAACACGTGGATCTACAAGTGGAGCGGCCCGCCCAGGGAATAATCTGTCACAAATCGATCCTTTTCAAACTGCATTTTTTTTTTCCCCCTCTGCTCCTGAATCAGGAAATCAATAAAAGAAAAACTCAGTTTTAAGCTAATTTTTCAAAAAAATATATGTCCTCCATCTTTTGAAAAACGCCCAAAAATAAAGTTAAAAACAGTTTTCATCGGAGTGGGTCTTTAAAGAATCACACGATACCATCTCCGTGTGGTCGGCACCTTCAGGAACTGTGAAGCCTTGGCGGGAGCTTTGTGTCGCTAGCGTGTGTCATAAGTGAGATCCACTAAAGGTGGAACTACTTTGTAAGAAAATCCTGAGATTTTCAAGTACTTTTTTTTTTCTCTATTTCACTTTTTCTTTTTTGTGTCCAATTGTGTAATATTGTAACAGTTTCTTATTTTTTGTGCAATTCTTTGTAAAAAAATGAAAATAAAATGACTAATAAGGCCTCAAATGTGACTTTTTTTTGTTTGTTTGCGTTTTACCAAACATCTAGAACAAAGGGGGAGTTTGTGCGTATCTTAGAGTCTGTTCTTGTTTTTGCAGCATTCCGGTACACAACCGAACGGAATGAAGTGGAAGCAGGGAGGAAACCGGGGCAGCTGCCTTCTTACCCAACCGCAGTTTCATTCTGCTCAGCTGTGGTTTTAAACCCAAAGAGGTCACCGCAGCTTAAAAAAGACAGAGGCACGTCCTCCTTCAGGCAGGGTAGCAGAGTTTGCCGTAATGACTGTAAAGCGTGTGGTTGATGTAAACACTCGATGGAGATGAACCACATTGATGTTTGGTTTTCCACCATGCCTGTGTGCCACAACAATGTTCATGCACTCGAGAGCATATTTCAGGTTTTTCTGGACTTATGTTTAAAATTCCTCATTTTGTTTTGAATTCTTTCCCAGACTGAAATTATGTCAACACTTAGTTACCTTTTTGGCTAACTTTATGTTAACATTTTTAAAAATATTTTTTAAACTGGCTCTGGAAAGTTTGTTAAAAAAAAACAAAAAACTAAAAAGTATTTTAAAAAGTAAAAAAAAAATAAAAATGGGAGACAGCAGCTCCATGAGCTCAGCAACTTTCAGCTAAATGCTAGCATGCTAAGATGAAGGCTAGGCCAGAATTCCTTCACTACAAAGTGCACTATATAGTGGGTTCGCCGTTTTTTTTTTTTTTTTTTAGTGCTGTCCCAATCTACAATTCGAAAATCGAGTGCCCTAGAAATTTCCCAGAATTCTCTGTGCATAACCAGTGTGCCACGAAGCTCACTAGATTGGCTGATAAAGACCACAATGCATTGTGTCGGAATACATTTTGCAAAAGAAGAAAATTTAAAAAAAAAAATTCAATAAACCATCAATGGTTTTCTCGTCAAAGCACAGAAGATTTATAAATAGTTGTCATAAAATGCTGGATTTTTTAGTTTGTGAAATCAGCGACTTCCCATTTCCCCTAACCCTTGTCCTATCTTAGATGACCCGATCCTTACTTTGACGTGTTATCCCTACCATGATAAAGGTGGAAAGATTTCATGTAATCCATGTGAAGATCACAAATTATTGAAGAAAAAAGGTTCAGAGCACTAGTGGGTCTAGATGACCCACTAGACAGTGTTTGAGTGCATAGGATAGCACAAGGGTTATGTAACAAGGGTAGACTGACGGTTTAATTTATATTCTTATTTATTTTTAATTTCACCAAATCCTGATCATTTTTATATATATATTTTAATAAATGTTCATATTGTTCATAATCAGGATGTATATATATTTTTGAGACATGAATGCAAATATCTGTACTATCACTTTAAGAGAACTTTCTAGTTTTGTGCGCCACCCTCTTTCTCTCAGTTCACGCTGAGACGGCTAAGAGGAGGATACTGCGACCCCAGGTGTTAAACCAGGGAACTACATGTCACCAAGTTATCTGTTTTGTTTGATGTACAGATCCCGCTGTGGTGATCAATAAACGGGCAGCAACCAGCAGATGCTTGGGTCCAGACTCTCCTCATTTTTCCAGCAACACAAATAAGAACACAACGCAGATCGATTGGGTCAACGGACGCGCATTACGAGCTGGATTGCAGCCAGACAGATACGCGCCGGTTACAGTTACAATGTAGTTACAACATAACAATACTTGAACAGTACTTGGTGGAAGACAGACATGTTGGAAAAATTTGGATCTAACTAAAAAAAAATCCTGCAGCACAGCAAACACATTTTTGTTGTCAGATCTCACATAACAGGGCTGTACGTGTAGAGGTGTAGTGGTTTGCACTCTTGGCTTATAGGGATAAGGCCCTGGTTCAAATCCCAGTGGGACCCTTGGAGTTTGCAAGTTCTGCTTGTGCATGTTTGGGTTTCCTGGAGGAACTCAACAGTCCAAATATTGGTTTCAGAGGGGTTAATTGATGATTCTAAATTTTCCCCAAGGCCGTGTCACACTGCAGCTACATGTATTTTCCATCAATGCATTTTCGGTTTTTCGTGATACATGCATTGATTGACGCAATTCATAAGCGCAGATGTCCATCAAGGGCTTCACCTGACAATTCTTTACGTGAATTCGGTTTTGAGCTGTATACATTTTTGGTGTTTTGAGAATTACGCAGTTAATGCGTATTTTATGTAGTTTATTCGCAATTATTACATAAATCTAACGCAATTGTGCGTGAATTTCGCTAGATGCATATGCAAACTTGTGGCATCTCACGCATGTACCACCAATATATAACCTTTATATCGCGTATACAAGTCAAGTTCAAATTATGTATTTAAGGGGAAAAGAATTTGGACTTTTACGTTGATTTATGTGTTCTTTACATGATTTAGCCATACTTCTACCGTGGTTTTTCATGTACTATTTGTGAAGGGTGTACCTGTCTTTGGCCAACAGTAGCTGGGATAGGCTCCAGCAACCCATGACCTCAAAACGACTTCAGTGGGTTGTGAAGATGGGTGGATGGAAATCTTACAAACCAAGAAACAAAACGGAAAAAATATATAATATAACCCAAAACAAGTCCATTGGTGACTTTGTTGCTGAATCACTTGATATCAAACTTCTGTGTAAATTAATGCTATATCTAAAACTATGTTGTAGGAGATTTGGAGGAACTAAAAAGACCAATTGTAAAACAAAACAATAAAATTGTATCAGAAAAATCTGTATCATCAGGGCCATTTTTTCCCACTGGAACGCAGGTCACCAGTAGGCAGGTTAGCTTCAAAAGCTGCTAACAAGACCACATCTTGTTGCTGCAGGCCAAGGCTTCACCTGTGACCTCACACTGAGCTGCATACGCCTTATGTATGGCTGCCATTCCACAGAGTTAATGCCGTTTCCCCTCAACTTTCTCACCCTTCCTTCCACAACGTCCCACCCATCTCATTCACCTCCCGCGAATGCCTCCCCCCATCTCCACGCCTCCACACCACTTCTCCCTCCTATTTTTTTTCTGCGTCTTTTCCCTCTCCTCCTCCAATTCCAGCTTCTTTCCTGATCCAAGAGGACGTCAGGATGGAGAACAGGGTGTGGACTGTGTGCCTTTTGGTCATTTCTTGGCGGTTCGGATGGACGGATGCGCAGAGGACGACTAACATCACCGACCATGGGTAAGGGGAGGGGGGGTGAAGAAGATTTAGGCTTTCTTGTTTTTCTTTTTCTTCTCCCGTTGTATTAATCCTTGTTTTGGATCACATTTGTGTGTATGGGTGTGGAGATCTGATCAGTAAAAGCAGAGTGGAAATAGACGGTTCTACTCATAATAACATGGGGTTAGCATCCTGTAAACAAACCCAAACAGGCGGTTGGAAAAAGGGACACCATGTGCTGGAAATGATGCACAAAAGAAGAAAAAATATATCAGAATTTTGCCATTTCAGAGATAATTCTTCATGTTTATTCATAGTTTTTGACTTGTATGTTTGTTGTGAATTGTTTTCCTTATGTACTGCACATGAGGGATGGATAAATGCCTGTGGGCTGCTCTGATCCAAAGGGAGAGGTGGGAGGAACTCAACCACCAGGGCAGTTCGGGGCAGAATGTGGCTATCCAGCACCGCATCAGAAAGTCGGGGAACCCGACAGACCGTAAAATAAAACGAATTGCTGTCAAAGATGATGAACTTTGTCACATTAGTGAGATAAAAGTCAAGCTACCAATCTGACATCTGGGGCAGCCAACACCTAAAACCCTTGGTGTGGCGCCTTGTGCATTCAGCTAAATTAAAAGTCGCCGCTTGTCCTGCCTTGATGTGTGTCTGAGCAGTTTTTCGTGTTGCTGGGCTCCATGTGTGCGCAGGCGGCTGCGCAGCCTTCGAGAACGTGCCCATTT